>NC_138777.1:89629321-89979321 GCF_965119305.1 Pelophylax lessonae | reverse complement strand
GATGGCTGTGCAGAGGATGGTCTATGTGGACAGCTTTACCCCAGATGCCTGCATACTTAGATGTGCCCGTTTTAATCAACCATGTGAGTTGCTAAATATTGAACCTTCATTAAATGTAACCATATTGCTACACTTTAGAGGCTCCTCTTTTCTTTTTTTATACATGACGCTACTTGTATATTAAGACATCGCTTGTATATCAAGTCAAAATTTATTTAAAAAATTTGCTTGTCTTGCAAGCGCTCTCAAACCAAGTTACTCTCAAACCAAGGTTTTACTGTATACTAGACAGATCAGTATTAAACATTTCATTCAGAATCCTATCATGAGAAATAATCAGTACCCCACATTTCAACATACCACTTTGAGAAATGCTTCTCTAGTCAATCCACCTAGCAATGGGAACCATCATATTAATGTCTTTAAAGATCTAGTTTTACAAGATGAACGAAAGAAAGTGAGTTAAGGATTTTTTAATTTTGATTAAATTTGTTGTTTTATTATCTTTGGTACAATAAATACTACACTATGAGTATTTTTTTCTTGCATTTGATGATTTACCCCGCCTGCTGTTTGAGAGTTCCCTGATGGCCTCATCTTAACGATTGGGAGATCCATTATATGATCTGACCCTTAAACAGTGATAACCAGAGAGGAAACACACCAGTAGCTGAAGGCGTTATTGCTGTCCTCTAATCTAGACAGCAACTCATTCTGGTGATTTGCTTTTCAGATATATGGTGAAAGCAAGACATCACATCTGACACCCAAGAATATTTTTGCACTTGGGAATTTTTTTTACTTTGATCTTTTTTTTTTACTTGGATTTGTTACAAAGAACACTATCGCTTTTGTGTATTTTAAAATCTTGGATAGATATTTCCACACTATTTCATATTTAAAAATTTTTTATGCACTTACAGCGCTGCAATATATTTATGTTATAACCTCTGTTGGCAACACACTGGGAAGTTTGCTTTTCGAAGATTCTTTTCAGTCAAACGTAACTAAAAGTAAGGAAACAGCTTTGGTCCTCCCTTCCTTTAACTAAAATTGCTAAGGTTTGCAAAAGGCATGGAGAAACCCTATGTAACAACAACTGCCTGCAAGTGCATCCTACCTTGTGAAGTGAAAGGCAGATTAAGGGCTTGGACCAATTGCACTATGCCTCTGGTTTACTGAAGGAACAAAAAAGTTGTAGCTGGGACCCCTAAATATCTATGGGATCAAGGACACCTGCCTAAAGCCTGCCATGCATGGATCTAAATTCAGCTGGTTCAGCAGGAATTGAATTTGGTTCATGTATGGAAGCCTGTTGAAAAATGTTCTCTCAGCGCAGCCAACTATAGCCATCTCCATACTGTCAGAATAAAAAGGCTCATCCGGCGGGATTCTTCTATTCACATAGAGAGTGTGAATGGGGGGGGGGGGGTTGAAGAATCATTTTCTTTCGTTCAACCTGCTGGCTGAAAAAAAAAAAATCTAATCCAAAGTCACCTGGTGGATTACCTGGCTCTGAGCACTATGCCCATGGTTTATTACAGAAGCATGAAGGCTGTACCAGGGTCCCCCTGGACATCCCCTGGGCCCTAAAAAGCTGTCCATCTTGCCTTGGGGTTAATCCGGCTCTGCTCCCTGCTAAAATTCCCTAATCCATTCCCGTATTGGTGTTGCCTCGCCTCCTGGTAAAATCACCCTGACTGCAAAAAAAAAAAAAAAGAAGAAGAAGCCCAACAAGGAAAGTAAGGCTCCTCAGAACAGCCACACCCAGCGTGCTAACCTAGGAATTAACGTGCCGATATTTGACCAATATTGTCACCGAGACAAAGCCCTTTCTGGTAGCATGACCCTTAACAGACATTTGTAGTTCAGTGTGGTTACTGCATGGTTCAACATAACTATTCTGGTGAAATGGAAACAACCTTTCAAATAATTCTTACTATATAACTCCATACTAAAGCAGAATCAACTTTACCCATTGGAACACCAGAATGGCGCAACGTACCAGTCAGAAGTTCTGTGTACAACATGTAGACAGCCTTGTTATCCCATGGGTTCTCACTCTGCAAGTCCACGGAGTGAAGGACATATTTTATGAACACGGTGAGGATCATGGTCAGAAGTATGGCATACTGGTGAATAAAGAAGAGGTAAAAGAGTATGACAATTATTCACCATTTAGGACAATATCAGTTAAAGACCTACTCTGTATGTATATACTGTATATCAGACTCTGCACATGATCACGGTAAGCCTTTTGTACGCTGTGCTATAATATACAGTATATGTACAATAAGGTTAATCACTCTGCCTTTTTTCCTTTATAGCAGTAAACAGAATTTGTGCATAATCAATTTACATACAGCATTTTTAAAACAAATGCAAGATATATATTCTCAGGGCAATCAAATTCCTAGGAAACTGTATCTGCAGAAAAAGGTTACATACGAGCCTAATGCCTCGTACACACGCATCGATTATTGGCCGACCGATCGGCCGTATTTTGTCCAGTGTTGTTGTGTTGGTTGAAATGTGCTCTAGACTGCACACTAATTTTCTTGGCCAACAAAAATCAACTTCAGAAGTAATGTCATGTGCTGGTTTACTTTCCGTGTGTTTTTTCTTCTCTGAGCATGCCCAGTCTTGCTCATCAGATTTTTGTCTGCCGAAATCTGTACTGACTGACGGAAAATCGGCCGTTATGTTGACGGCCAACAAAAATTTTATAGCCTGCACACCAAATTTTTTTCGGCCGAAAAGTCGGAGTCGGTTGTCGAAAGCATCATACTAACAAGCCGAAAATCGGCCGATCGGGCGTTGGCCGAAAATTCCCTTCCAATAATCGATGCGTGTGTACGAGGCATTAGTCAAACAATTTTTCAGATTGTGTAATTTAAATAAGTAGGCATGTTTAGCATTAAGAGCTTCCTACTTATGAACATAGAAAACTAGTGGGAAGCCAGATGACCATTTTGTCCAAAGTAACAAGCTAGAGTTCCAGTTTAAGGCAATTGGCATACCTGTTGGAAATGTATTTTTTGCTATACACATATTGCCTCAACTCTGAAGTGCATTTCCTACCTCTAGTCTACCAGAGGCCTTGGTGAGACAGTGTGGCCCCATATTTTTACAAAAGTATGCAACAAAAACCTCAAAACAAATTGTTTAGGCAGTGTAGACTTTTTTTTTTTTATTTTGCTGGATAGCTGGTAAGAGTTCAAGGAAAACATTTTGTATTGTTCTCTTCTGTGAGCTGCCCTGTCCATGTTCACCTTCCTTTAAAATGCTAGAAACAAATTGAACAGGGCGGTTGTCATTTTTGTGGTTTTGCTTACTGGATTTCATGCATATACATACTGGAGGTCTTCAGGTATCATTGATCTTTGTTGGGCTACTGGTGTGTCCTGCACCATTAAGGATGTATGAGCTACCTGCAGGCATAGATGCCTTCCATTTATTCATTGCCATATACATACATATGTACATACATACATACATACATACACACACACACACACACACACACACACACACACACACACGCCAAATCGTTTGATGGATATTAAAATGATCAGCCTACGGAGGGCTGTTCCCCACAAACGCTTACTGTTCAAACTAAGGAAGGTAGGTATGGACCATAAGGTGAGTACCTGGATAGAGAACTGGCTCCAGGGGAGAGCGCAAAGGGTGGTGATTAATGGGGAGTACTCTGATTGGGCGGGTGTGGAAAGCGGGGTCCCCCAGGGTTCTGTCCTGGGGCCAATCCTGTTTAATTTATTCATAAATGATCTAGAGGAGGGGATATCGAGCAAAATCTTGGTATTTGCGGATGATACTAAACTAAGCATGCAAATATCTTCTGGGCAGGATGTGGAAACCTTACAAGCGGACCTGAACAAAATAACGGGGTGGGCAACTACATGGCAGATGAGGTTTAATGTTGAAAAATGTAAAGTAATGCCCCTAGGTGCCAGAAACCAGAAAGCAAGCTACTCACTGGGGGGGGGGGGGGGGGGCAGTGGGTGAGTCTAGGATGGAAAAGGACCTGGGGGTCCTAGTGGACAACAGGCTTGGCAGTGGCATGCAATACCAAGCCGCTGCAAGCAAAGCCAACAGAATACTGGGTTGTATAAAAAAGGGGATTCACTCCAGAAATAGAGATTATTCTCCCACTCTACAAAACTCTGGTCCTGCCACATCTGGAGTATGCTGTCCAGTTCTGGGCACCGGTCCTCAGGAAGGATGTGCTGGAACTGGAGAAAGTCCAGAGAAGGGCAACAAAAATAATTAGGGGAATGGAGGACATCAGCTATGAGGAAAGACTACAAGCACTGAATTTATTCTCTCTGGAGAAGAGACGATTGAGGGGGGATATGATATCAATGTACAAATATTGTACTGGAAACCCTAGCATATGGGAAAAACCTATTCAGAGAAAGGAAATACAATAAGACGCGTGGCCACTCACTAAAACTAGAGGAAAGGCGGTTTAACCTTAAAATATGCAGGGGGTTCTTCACTGTAAGAGCAGTAAGGATGTGGAATTCTCTTCCACAAGCAGTCGTATCAGCAGGGAGCATTGATCGTTTCAAAAAACTATTAGATGGGCACCTTAAAGACCACAACATACAGGGGTATACAATGTACGGTTAACAGTAGACACAAACACACACATCATAGGTTGAACTGGATGGACTGATGTCTTTTTTCAACCTCACTAACTATGTAACTATGTAAATTCAAAGAACACCCAGAAAATCAAAGTGAAAAAAAATGATGCAGCAGGCAAGTTCATTTTGCTGAAATTTCATTGCAGCAACTCAAAAATGGTACTCAGTAGTTTGTATGGCCCCCACATGCTTGTATGCATGCCTGAAAACATTGGTGAATGCTCCTAATGAGATGACGGATGGTGTACTGGAGTATTTCCTCCGAGACCTGGACCAGGGCATTACTGAGCTCCTGAAAAGACTGAGGTAATACCTGGCGGCGTCAGATGGACTGAAACATAATGTCCCAGAGGTTTTCTACTGGATTTAGGGCAGGCGAGCATGGGGGCTTATTTAATATCAATTCCTTCATCCTCCAAAAACTGGCTGCATACTCTTGGCACATGAGGCAGGGCATTGTCGTGCACCAGGAGGAACCCAGGATTCAATGCACCAGCGTAGGGTCTGACAATGTGCCCAAGGATTTCATCTCGATACCCAATGGCAGTCAGGGTGCCATTGTCTAGCCTGTAGAGGTCTGTGCATTCCTCCATGGATATGCCTCCTTAAACCATCACTGACCCACCACCAAACCGGTCATGCTGAATGATATTACAGGCAGCATAACATTCTCCATGGCTTCTCCAGATCCTTTCAGGTCTGTCACGTGCTCAGGGTGAACCTGCTCTCATCTGTGAAAAGAACAGGGCGCCAGTGGCAGACTGGCAATTTCTGGTGTTTAATGGTGGCAAATGCCAATCAAGCTCCATGGTGCAGGGCAGTGAGCACAGAGCCCACTAGAGGACATCGGGCCCTAGTAGTTTGGTCACAGACATTCACACCAGTGGCCTGCTGGAGGTCATTTTGTGGGGCTGTGGCAGTGCTCACCCTGTTCCTCCTTGCACATAGGAGCAGGTACAAGGCCTGCTGATGGGTTAAGGACATTCTACGGCCCTGTCCAGCTCTCCTCGAGTAACTGCCTGTCTCCTGGAATAAACTCCATGTTCTTGAGACTGTGCTGAGAGACGCAGCATACCGTCTGGCAATGGCACGTATTGATGTGCCATTCTGGAGGGATTTGGACTGCCTGTGCAACCTCTATAGGGTCCAGGTATTGCCTCATGCTACCAGTAGTGATACTGACTCTAGCCAAATGCAAAACAAGTGAAAACAGTCAGGAAAGAGAATTAGAGGAAACAAAAAATAAAAATAGAACTGTGGCCTCCACCTGTAAAACCATTCCTGTTGTCTCATTGTTGCTTATCTAGTGCACCTGTTAATTTTATTAAAACCAAAGCAGAAGAAACTGATTAAGAAACCCCTCTGCTACTTAACTGACCAGATCAATATCTCAGGAGCCTAAATGACTTGATGCTATACTCTGATTAAAAAGGAGTTCCTTTAATGTTTTCGGAGCAGTGTATCTTAAGTTAGGAGCTCTTTGTTAGACTAAATTTAGCAGTTGCCATTTACGTTTAACACTACTTAAGAGTCGGTTCACACTATAGCGACAGGACTTCGGGGCGACATGAACAAGTCGCCGTGCACCGCGACGTCGGTGCGACTTGCACGGACTTCACATAATGGAAGTCAGTCAATGCAAGTCGCTCCGACTTCGAACAAAAGTAGTGCAGGAGCCTTTTTTTAAGTCGGAGCGACTTGAGTCGCTCCTATTAGAACGGTTCCCATAGCACAGAATGGAGCACGACTTGTCAGGCGACCAAGTCGCCTGACAAATCGGAGTAGTGTGAAATGGCACTTAACTTTTAACACTATATAATGAAAAGCCAAATTTGACTGGAGTTACAAAAAAAAAAAAAAAATATGCATCCTCCATTTTTTCCTCTATTCTCGTTTTTTTCTGTGTTTTTGTATTAAAATGTATAGCTTTTAATGCCGGGATAACCACACAGTGATTGGATTGTAAGATGTTGACACTGTTCAGTTGATCATTTTCTACCTGGCTTAGTTAATTTTTAAATTGACTTTTCTTGAACCAGTTGGTCACGCAAAGCTCACATTTTAGCAGATACAGCGTCAGTACTGAAAATCGGTGCTTGCACTGTCTGTCCTTATGTTGTGAAGCGCTGCGTAAACTGTTAGCGCTACATAAATCCTGTATAATAATAATAATATTGCACTGTATGGCTAACTTTATCGTTCAATTGGTAAGAACTTTTGCCTTGCAGCGCTAGACACTACCTGCATGGAGTTTACATATTCTCACGGTGCTTCCATGGGTTTCCTTCAGGTACTCTGGTTTTCAAAGATAGGTTGGTAGGGTAACTAGACCAGTTATAGGTGGGGGAGGTGACCACTTTTTGCAATATCGTATAACGTTTATATTGGTCAGGCAACGCACTGACACCTTTGCTGCCATTGTGCTATGTGCTGGGTGTTCAGTGTGACCCTGCGCCTTTAAGAAGGGGTGGGCTCCCTCCAGTCACCTGTCCTCCATCTATCTCATCAGAATGCATGTGCTCCCATTGTGGAGACTCTTTAAGGGCTCTTTCACACGGGCGTTCCTTTTTTTTTTGCCCGATCAGGTCCTTTTTTTTTTTTGTAACGGACACGGATGACACTTGTGTCATCCGGTCCGTATGCGGGTGAAAAACTGACATAATGCATGTCTATGTAAATACGGATGTCTGCGGATGACACCACTGACATCTGTTTTTGCTTCCGTTCCGTTTTTTGAAAGGAAGAAAAAATAGGGTTCTCCTCCGTTCAAAAAAACTGAACTGAACTGACAAAAAAACGGATGTCAGAGGATGATCATCCGTTGACAGCTCTCTAAAGAATGCAAAGTCCCTTAAACTGAACTGCAGCACGGTGGCCAAGACCATACAGCAGTTTAACAGGAAAAATTCTACTCAGAACAGGCCTCCCCTTGGTCGACCAAAGAAGTTGAGTGCACGTGCTCAGCGTCATATCCAGAGGCTGTCTTTGGAAAATAAATGCCTTGCTGCAGAGGTTGAAGGCGTGGGGGGGGGTCAGCCTGTCAGTGCTCAGACCATACACTGCACACTTCATCAAACTGGTTCGCATGGCTGTCGTCCCAGAAGGAAGTCTCTTCTAAAGATAATGCACAAGAAAGCCCACAAAATAGTTAGCTGAAGACAAGCAGACTAAGGATATGGATTACTGAAAACATCTCCTGTGGTCTGATGAGACCAAGATAAACTTATTTAGTTCAGATGGTGTCAAGTGTGTGTGGCAGCAACCAATTGAGGAGTACAAAGACAAGTGTGTCTTGCCTACAATCAAGCATGGTGGTGGGAGTGTCATGGTCTGGGGCTGCATGAGTGCTGCCGGCACTGGGGGAGCTACAGTTTATTGAGGGAACCATGAATGCCAACATGTTCTGTGACATACTAAAGCAGAGCAGGATCCACTCCCTTCGGAGATTGGGCCACAGGGCAGTGTCCCAACATGATAATGACCCCAAACACACCTCCAAGAGGACCACTGCCTTGCTAAAGAAGCTGAGGGTAAAGGTGACGGACTGGCCAAGCAGGTCTACACACCTAAACCCTATTGAGCATCTGTGGGGAATCCACAAATGTAAGGTGGAGGAGTGCAAGGTCTCTAACATCCACCAACTTTGTGATGTCGTCATGGAAGAGGACTCCAGAGGCAACCTGTGAAGCTCTGGTGAGGGTGAGCTCATGTGATATGTGTACTCACTTTTGTGAGATACTGTATGCATGTGAGGTAGGGACCTTAGACTGTAAGCTCCTTGAGAACAGGGACTTGTGTGAATGTAAAAACAAAATGTAAAGCTCTGCATAAATTGTTGGCGCTATACAAAAGACTTGCAATAAATAAATAAAAAAAAAAAAAAAAAAAAAAAAAAAAAAAAGACCCCACTTAACCACTTAAGCCCCGGAGGATTTGGCTGCTAAAGGACCAGGGTTTTTTTTGCGATTTTTTACTGCGTGACTTTAACGGACAATTGCGCGGTCGTGCGACGCTGTACCTAAACAAATTTGACGTCCTTTTTTTCCCACAAACAGAGCTTTCTTTTGGTGGTATTTGATCACCTGTGCGATTTTTTGATCACGCGCTATAAACAAAAAAAAGAGCGTAAATTTTGCAAAAATAACAATATTTTTCACATTTTTTTAAATGAAATTCCCCCCAAAAAAAAGTAAAAATCAAAATGTTTTAACATTTTTCGGCCAATTTGTTTTATGCTACCTATGTTTGGTAAAAAAAAAAAAAAAAAAAAAAAAAAAAAAAAAAAAAAAAAAAAAAATCGCAAAAAGCGTATTTTGATTGGTTTGCGCAAAAGTTATCGCGTTTACTAACAAAGGGAAAGATTTTTGTCATTTTTGGTGTTTTTTTTTAACGCGTAATGGCGGCGATCTGCGATTTTTTTTTCGGTAATGCGACATTGCGGCGGACAGATCGGACCCTTGACTGACATTTTTGACACTTTTGGGGGTACCAGTGACATTACTGCAGTAATCAGTGCTATACATATGCACTGTTACTGCAAAAATGACACTGGCAGGGAAGGGGTTAACTTTATTGGACAGGGAGGGGTTAAGTGTGTCCTAGGGGCGTGATTCTAACTGTGCAGGGACATTCCTATTGGTGTAAAAGCAAAGATCAACCGTTCTACATAGTAGAACGGACAGATCTTCACTTTTACACAGGGAGAACTGACAGGCAGCTTGTTTACACAAGCCGCTCTGTCTTTCTCCCTTCACAGGAGCGATCGCAGAGTGACTGGCGGACATCGAGTCCGCCGGTCACACGCACTGACTTGTCTGTGAACGAGCCGCGGCGGGCGCGCGCCCGCCCGCGATAGGCTCGCAAGTCAGTGACAGGCGAGTGACGTACCGATACGTCACTCTGCCTGGCCGGGGCTGACCGCCGCAGTATATAGTCGTGCGGCGGTCGGCAGCCGGTTAAAATAGCCCATGCTAGGCATGGCTGAAAGATTGGTACATCCAATATACACTATATTACCAAAAGTATTGGGACGCCTGCCTTTACATGCACATGAACTTTAATGGCATCCCAGTCTTAGTCGGTAGGGTTCAATATTGAGTTGGCCCACCCTTTGCAGCTATAACAGCTTTAATTCTTCTGGGGAGGCTTTCCACAAGGTTTAGGAGTGTGTTTATGGAAGCGCATTTGTGGGGTCAGGCACTGATGTGGAAAAGAATGCCTGGCTTGCTGTCTCTGCTCTAATTCATCCTAAAGGTGTTCTATCGGGTTGAGGTCAGGACTTTGTGCAGGCCAGTCAAGTTCCTCCACCCCAAACTCGCTCATCCATGTCATTATGGACCTTGCTTTGTGCACTAGTCCAAACCATTTGGGGAAGAGAACGGCGTGGGGTTGTTTTTCAGTGATTGGGCTTGGCCTCTTAGTTCCAGTGAATAGAACTCTTAAGGTGTCAGCATACCAAGACAGTTAGGACAATTTAATGTTCCCAACTTTGTGGGAACAGTTTGGGGATGGCCCCTTCCTGTACCAACATGACTGTGCACCAGTGCACAAAGCAAGGTCCATAAAGACATGAATGAGCGAGCTTGGGGTGGACGAACTTGACTGGCTTGCACAAAGTCCTGACCTCAACCGGATAGAACACCTTTAGGATGAATTAGAGTGGAGACTGCAAACCAGGTCTTCTCATCCACATCAGTTCCTGGCCTTACAAAATGCGCTTCTGGAAGAATGGTCAAACATTCCTATAGACACATTCCTAAAGCTGGTGGACAGCCTTCCCAGAAGAGTTGAAGCTGTTATAGCTACAAAGGGTGGGCCAACTCAATATTGAACCCTACGGACTAAGACTGGGATGTCATTAAATTTCATGAGTGTGTGAAGGCAGAAGTCCCAATACTTTTGGTAATATAGTGTATGTATCAGAACAACCCTACAGGTACCCTATTTTGTGTATGATGTATTTACTTACCTCAAAGCCAAAGACTAGCTGAACAGAGGCCCCGCGGGTGACCAGACTGTGATAAGCATGAGACACAAAAAGAACATCCATCACACCTAGCAAAAGCATCAGTGCTGAAAGAGAAAAAGAGTGACAAGCACAGTAAGTACAGTTAATAAAAAAAGAAAGAAGTGATGTCAATTATTTTATTTCAAACAAATACATAGAGGGGAAGAGAAACAAGACATGTTAATACAATCACACTATTGAATACAGTGGCTGATGCATGATGCAATACTCATGCAAGGAATATTATGGAAAATAGTCAGAGCGTAGACACCACAATGGAGACTGGCAGCCTGGGAACAGATTTGACTTTAAAGTTATTTATAGGAAATACAGCTGTATGCAAAACACATAACGGCCAACAAAAGAAGAAGTGATACTAAACTGCTCTATCACAGAGGTGTATGCCAAAAGCATTTAAAAAGATCCATCAGAAAAAAGGTACCATCAATGTTCTGGAACATGACAGTGACAGCTGGTTATAGGGGCTGATTTACCATGGCTTTATGACAGCTCAAATCTATTCTCTGCAGGTAAGGAGGGAGGGAATGAAAAGTCTCTGGCAGTCTATGCCTATTACTGTTCATCAGACATACCAATGTAGCACTGCCCCCTAGAGGGCTGCTAAGAAATACACCTTGTGGGTCCCCTGGGTTACCATTAGCAACCGATAGCAGGCAAAACGGCATTCAAAGTCCTTGGCTCAGACAATAATCAGTCTAGGGGATGTTGGTTTTTGTGTTTTTATTTGGAACTGGGATGGGAGAAGGGATGAGTGGGATACTCCAACTATGAACTATGCACAATTCTGAGGACACTAGCTGCAATGTGTGCGACAAGGCCGCTACTTCACCTTGCCACTGAAGTGAAGATAAAAAGTATGATCCTGTTTGAGTTACTCTTCAGGGTCTAACTTGGCACCCCCTTTCTAACTTGCTGTGTGCGCTGAACTCCCGTCCACTGACACTCTTCCAGAGCGGTCCCCTTTCTTGGGCAGACCCCTGGCAAGCTTCCCGGTAATCACGGACACTGTTCTTCCCAAGGTTGCTTCTGCCTCAACTCCGCTTGTCAGTCTCCTGGACCTCCTGGCTCAGCACCACACTGCTGGTTCACTAGGCTGACTGCCTGTGACCACTTTACTCAGCAACAGGAGGAGAGACAGCCGTCAGTCACCCTCCTCCTGGGACCTGGCTTCCCGCCCAAAGACACCCTGTCACTTGTGTGCCTGTGGCTTTTATAACAAATCCCAGAATGCACTACTGTTGTGCCAACCCACTAGGATAGTCATAAAAGCCCGTGTGTCACTGGCTGGGTTTCCTCCACTGTCCAACAGACTCCCCTATTGGATACAGTGGGGACACTCACTCAGACCAGATGAATCACACATGGACACATGAAACAGGCCTAACTACTGATCAGGCTCCCCTGATGAGCAGATGGAGACACTAGGTTTTTACCTACCTAGCACCTACCTAGGAGGGTGCTACACCAATAAAACAGCAGAATTATAGAGAATAGAGACAACGGTGAGAGGGAAAAAACTAGGCCTTTATTAACTAAATTTCAGCTTCCCCATCTACGTATATACCGCTTGAAGATCAGAGCAATTTTATACATTAATGCTACCGACCTATTCATTTGGCAAGAACATGATTGTTACTGAAGCAATACATACAGTGCTGTGCGAAAGTATTCGGCCCCCTTTAACTTTTTGACCTTTTGCCACCTTTCAGGCTTCAAACAAAGATATAAAACTGTAATTTTTTGTGAAGAATCAACAAGTGGGACACAATCATGAAGTGGAACGAAATTTATTGGATATTTCAAACTTTAACAAATAAAAAATTGAAAAAATTGGGCTTGCAAAATTATTCAGCCCCCTTAAGTTAATACTTTGTAGCACCACCTTTTGCTGCGATTACAGCTGTAAGTCGCTTGGGGTATGTCTCTATCAGTTTTGCACATCGAGAGACTGAAATTTTTGCCCATTCCTCCTTGCAAAACAGCTCGAGCTCAGTGAGGTTGGATGCAGAGCGTTTGTGAACAGCAGTTTTCAGTTCTTTCCACAGATTCTCGATTGGATTCAGGTCTGGACTTTAACTTGGCCATTCTAACACCTGGATATGTTTATTTGTGAACCATTCCATTGTAGATTTTGCTTTATGTTTTAGATCATTGTCTTGTTGGAAGACAAATCTCCGTCCCAGTCTCAGGTCTTTTGCAGACTCCATCAGGTTTTCTTCCAGAATGGTCCTGTAATTGGCTCCATCCATCTTCCCATCAATTTTAACCATCTTCCCTGTCCCTGCTGAAGAAAAGCAGGCCCAAACCATGATGCTGCCACCACCATGTTTGACAGTGGGGATGGTGTGTTCAGGGTGACGAGCCGTGTTGCTTTTACGCCAAACATAACGTTTTGCATTGTTGCCAAAAAGTTCGATTTTGGTTTCATCTGACCAGAGCACCTTCTTCCACATGTTTGGTGCGTCTCCCAGGTGGCTTGTGGCAAACTTTAAAAGACACTTTTTATGGATATTTTTAGGAAACTTCTTTCTTCTTGCCACTCTTCCATAAAGGCCAGATTTGTGCAGTATACGACTGATTGTTGTCCTATGGACAGAGTCTCCCACCTCAGCTGTAGATCTCTGCAGTTCATCCGGAGTGATCATGGGCCTCTTGGCTGCATCTCTGATCAGTCTTCTCCTTGTATGAGCTGAAAGTTTAGAGGGACGGCCAGGTCTTCGTAGATTTGCAGTGGTCTGATACTCCTTCCATTTCAATATTATCGCTTGCACAGTGCTCCTTGGGATGTTTAAAGCTTGGGAAATCTTTTTGTATCCAAATCCGGCTTTAAAACTTCTCCATAACAGTATCTGGGACCTGCCTGGTGTGTTCCTTGTTCTTCATGATGCTCTCTGCGCTTTAAAGCAGACCTCTGAGACTATCACAGTGCAGGTGCATTTATACGGAGACTTGATTACACACAGGTGGATTCTATTTATCATTTAGGTCAACATTGGATTATTCAGAGATCCTCACTGAACTTCTGGAGAGAGTTTGCTGCACTGAAAGTAAGGGGGCTGCACGCCCAATTTTTCAGTTTTTTATTTGTTAACAAAGTTTGCAATATCCAATAAATTTCATTCCACTTCATGATTTTGTCCCACTTGTTGTTGATTCTTCACAAAAAATTACAGTTTTATATCTTTATGTTTGAAGCCTGAAATGTGGCAAAAGGTTGAACAGTTCAAAGGGCTTTAAAGTTCATACAAGGCTTTCTTTCATCAACATTTTCTTGCAAAAAAGTATTTTAATTTTTGCAATTATTTTGTTATTCAGTCTAAAAACAAAAAAGCACAAAAAAAACTGCTTCACAGTGTTCTATTTATGTTTTTACACAAAATTCACACATTTTCTCAATTGAAATTCATTAGAAAATGCTGTAAACCTTAGGTGAAAGCTGTGTGATGCATTTGTGAAAACATTTAATAGGCCCTTGGTGATACCATAGAAAGGGCAATCATATTGTGTGATTTGACCTGTTTATTATGGCACTACAATGACAATTTCGCCACAAAACATGGCAATATGCATCTATACAACAATTTGCCACAATGCTCTGTACCTGAGGAAGTAGTGAGGTCATGATTCAAAACGCATGGGTGGTCGCATAATTTCCAAATTTGTCGTATAGCGGCCATTTCACCTGGCGCCACTTGTTGTTTGGCGGGGTTGCCTCCCCATTTGGTGGGCAGGTAGCATGTGGGCTCGGTATTTGCGTCACTCTCGGAGGCCCACCCTTTGGCGATTCTGTCCAAGGTGACTCCAAGGCTTGATTCCTTGGTCCCTGCTTTTCATCCACAGGTGGCCCTCACTTGACCTCCTTGTGGCTCCATTTAGAAGTGAGGAAGGAGCGCTCTCACATTACTTGGGCTTGTGTCCCTCTATTGGTCGCCGCCCAGGAGATGTGGTAGCCTCTGGGAGACACCAGCTACCAGGGAGATATATATTGAGGTAGGAGGAAGGCTGATACTGAGCCGCCATTTTTACACACCATGAGGCATACTTGACGTTTTTATCGTGAGTCTCTTTTTTGGCATTACTCTGGTGGAACATCTACTATGGGCTGACGCCTCACTTTGGATTTTGAATCTTTTCCTCAGCCATTAATACTGGTTCCTCTGGCTTTTTGGTACAACTCTTGTGAGCACGGATCTTAGAATTGTGTGTTTTCCCCTTTACATATTTTTTTGAGGTAAGCTCCTACCTGTGAACCCATAGCATATTCTTGACTAGGGCCGATTTACTTTGTGTAAGCACTTCTCCCTAGGTTTGCTTGATTCTGGTTAGATACAATATACGTTCTGTCTTTTTTATAGTTCTTCCATGGTGGGTCTCCCCAATGGCTGGTGAGGTGGTCAGGATTAATATACCCCTTTTAGGCAATGGTTGGTGTATGCTCTATGGTCAAATTCTAGAAGATTGGGTACAATATAAATTTAAGGTATTTAGATTTATTGGTACTTTACCACAATTATAGCAGTTCTTCCTTCCTTTTTTTCTCTCTCCTCTTCCTTAGATGGATATGGGCTTCATGAATTATTGTGTTTATGTGACATGTCTCATTGATGTTTTGAAAGATATTCACAGTCGCAATATTAATAATCAGACATGTATTATCTGATATTATTTTAGTGATTGTTTTGTCTGTGTGAGATCCAAGGTCCGGAGGAAGCGGGTCATTCAGCAAAACCCCGCAACCTACAATAGATGATCTCTGAGTATTTTATATTCATGTCTTTCCACTACCTGTTGTGGTTAAATTGGAGTCTAATCAGACATTGTGCAACCTTATGTGATATGTTTCAACTATGCAAATAAAGCTGTAATATTTTTTTAAAGTTTCTGTGTTTATAATCATTTGGAGGTATATTTAACGTCCCACTGCACACCCAATTTGTCTTCATATATATCTATATAACAACAATTTGCCACGATGCTCTGTACCTGAGGAAGTATTAAGGAACGATTCAAAAAACTTTTGTATTCAAATATTTTTGAAAACTTTACAAGAATCAAACATTCATGAGGTGTGCCACATCATTGTCTTGCGGCCTTTTCTATATAATAGATGTTGAGTTTGCACTGTTCTGCTGCACCACAATTCAAACGATGAGTGCTGCCAACCCACAAAAGATTGATAAATATCTCCATAAAATAACAGAAATAGCAGAAAAATTGTAGCAGATACTACATGGATCTGGCATTAAAGAACTAGTCCATATATAAACGGTAAACGTTGTTAAAACATATTACCAAAAGATACCAACCGGTTTGCCAGCTTCATTTTACACAGAAACCACTGCCTCCTAGGATGCATCTCCAAGATACCTAGATATTACTTAGTTCAAGCTTTTTAGGGCATACCTTGGGTGCCCAAGCTCCGATACCGGTTGCACAACATCCACCATAAGCCTCTGATTTGCACCGCATTGCTGTGCAGATCACGTGCGATGTCTGTGCAAATGCAAATTTAGCCATACAGCCGTATGGCTGAATTCGCACAAAAAAAAGGTGCAGGGACCTATTTTCCCCCTACACTGAAATTGGATTGCATGCAATCTGATTCCTGTCTGAATTCACAGTTTGAACTGCGATCTGCGAACCAATCTGGAGGTGTTATTAACTTTGTATTGGACACCCACAGCAATTCGCAGAGGGCAGTGTGAACTGCCTGCGGGGGTGATGTGATGCGGGAACTTGCCGTAGAATTGCGCTGTTTCCCGCATTGCATAGGTGTGAACCCAGGCTAAAACTGGAGTCCTCATGTACTAAAGCATCAACTGTGAATTAATATGTATGGAGCCATCAAAAATGCATATTTTCACATGTAAATAAAAATATCACCTACCAAGAATACGGAAATGAAACAACCAGGAAATGTTTGGACTGCGTTCCATCTGTAATGAAGAAAGAATGCAATCATAAAGCAATCACAGAACCTGTAGCTCCCAAACAGTCCCCACTCTGGCAAAGTGTTACATGACACGGAACACTACAAATCTCCCCACTGTTGTATGGAGGCTTGCTCACGCCCCATTCCAAACAAAACAGGTTATTTGAAAATTGGTTTATGCATAACAGCGTTACATTTCAAATATATTTTATTACATGTAATTTATCCAAGGCATATGACCCCTGAGCTGCCCAGTGGATGAACAGATCTGTATTTAATATTTTTTATTTTTTTTTTTTTTTTTATTGTGCTATTAAAATGTTTCCACCCTAACATAGTCATTTTCTACAAACAAAAGAGATGGACTTTGAACAGCAGAAACAAATTGTTCTTTTTAGGCCCCTTTCACACTTTTGCAACGCAATTTTGCCGCGATTTCGCGGCGCGATCTTTGCCGCGATTTTGAAAGCATGGGCAAGGCTATATGCCTCAAAATGCATTAAAATCGTGGCAAAGTAGTGCAGGAACTACTTTGAAGTCAGTGCGACTTCAAAATGCACTGATATGAATGGGGCTCATTGAAAATAATGGAAAACGACTTGTCATGCGATTTTGCGGTCCAAAATCGCGGGACAAGTCGCACTAGTGTGAAAGGGGCCTTATGGGAATGATGGGAATGTGGGAGTTGGAATTACTTTGTTCGTACACAGAGAAAAACACATAACTTTCCAAACCTACAGTGGGTACGGAAAGTATTCAGACCCCCTTACATTTTTCACTCTTTGTTATATTGCAGCCATTTGCTAAAATAATTTAGGTTCATTCTTCTTCCTCATGAATGTACACATAGCACCCCATACTGACAGAAAAACACAGAATTGTTGACATTGTTGCAGATTTATTAAAAAAGAAAAACTGAAATACCACATGGTCCTAAGTATTCAGACCCTTTGCTCAGTATTTAGTAGAAGCCCCCTTTTTGATCTAATACAGCCAGGAGTCTTTTTGGGAAAGATGCAACAAGTCTTTCACACCTGGATTTGGGGATCCTCTGCCATTCCTCCTTGCAGATCCTCTCCAGTTCTGTCAGGTTGGATGGTAAACGTTGGTGGACAGCCATTTTTAGGTCTCTCCAGAGATGCTCAATGCTGAGCCATTCAAGAACAGTCACAGAGTTGTTGTGAAGCCACTCCTTCGTTATTTTAGCTGTGTGCTTAGGGTCATTGTCTTGTTGGAAGGTAAACCTTCGGCCCAGTCTGAGGTCCAGAGCACTCTGGAGAAGGTTTTTGTCCAGGATATCCCTGTACTTGGCCGCATTCATCTTTCCCTCGATTGCAACCAGTCGTCCTGTCCCTGCAGCTGAAAAACACCCCCACAGCATGATGCTGCCACCACCATGCTTCACTGTTGGGACTGTATTGGACAGGTGATGAGCAGTGCCTGGTTTTCTCCACACATACCGCGTAGAATTAAGGCCAAAAAGTTCTATTTTGGTCTCATCAGACCAGAGAATCTTATTTCTCACCATCTTGGAGTCCTTCAGGTGTTTTTTAGCAAACTTTCATGCGTCTTACACTGAGGAGAGGCTTCCGTCGGGCCACTCTGCCATAAAGCCCCGACTGGTGGAGGGCTGCAGTGATGGTTGACTTTCTACAACTTTCTCCCATCTCCTGACTGCATCTCTGGAGCTCAGCCACAGTGATCTTTGGGTTCTTCTTTACCTCTCTCACCAAGGCTCTTCTCCCCTGATAGCTCAGTTTGGCCGGACGGCCAGCTCTAGGAAGGGTTCTGGTCGTCCCAAACGTCTTCCATTTGAGGATTATGGAGGCCACTGTGCTCTTAGGAACCTTAAGTGCAGCAGAAATCTTTTTGTAACCTTGGCCAGATCTGTGCCTTGCCACAATTCTGTCTCTGAGCTCTTCAGGCAGTTCCTTTGACCTCATGATTCTCATTTGCTCTGACATGCATTGTGATCTGGAAGGTCTTATATAGACAGGTGTGTGGCTTTCCTAATCAAGTCCAATCAGTATAATCAAACACAGCTGGACTCAAATGAAGGTGTAGAACCATCTCAAGGATGACCAGAAGAAATGGAAAGCACCTGAGTTAAATATATGAGTGTCACAGCAAAGGGTCTGAATACTTAGGACCATGTGATATTTCAGTTTTTCTTTTTTAATAAATCTGCAACAATGTCAACAATTCTGTTTTTCTGTCAGTATGGGGTGCTATGTGTACATTCATGAGGAAGAAGAATGAACCTAAATGATTTTAGCAAATGGCTGCAATATAACAAAGAGTGAAAAATTTAAGGGGGTCTGAATACTTTCCGTACCCACTGTATAGCTGATATCTCCCTTCATAGCCAATTCTGTACCAGGGAATCTTGCAATCACTCTTGGAAGACTTGTTCCTACCCTAAATTTTACAAAACATACATTTAAATCTGTTAAGAGAGATATACAAAGGCTACCAATTCTGCCACTGCCCTGGTATGCAGAACACAAAATCAGAGAAAAGTCAAAATTCCTAAATATGCATCATTTTTAGTGACTCCAAATATTGAAGTAAGTGGAATCTGCATCATGACCAGACAACTAGCACTTTGAAAATGAATGGCAAACAAAGGAATCCACCTTGTTTCTTTCACAACAGGTTTCCTTTAACCTCCCTGGCGGTATGATTCTTTCGGATTTTAGGTGCTGAAAGCGGTACCATTATTTTGCATGTAATTCTTAAGAATGAGCAGCCCAAACCAAGTATTTACATAGGATTTTTTTTTTCTGTGCGTTCTAACATCTCGGGTATGATAAAGTTTGAAACACAAAATCATAAATAATAGAATAAAAAACTATAAATAAGTTAAAGTAAGTATGTGTATATATATATATATATATATATATATATATATATATATACACATACACATACACACACACACATATATACATACATACATACATACATATACACATACACATACACACATAAAAAGTACAGTAAAACTGCAGGAAAGGGCACTGGGGGGCAAACTAATGTGTTTTTTTTTTATTTTGCATTGTATCAGTGTGTTTGGTGTGTTTTACATTTGAATTTGCCGCCACGTCACAGGAGACGGAAGCTGGGGCACGGAGAGGATCGGGAGGAAGATCCGCCGCTAGACACCGCCGAGATACATCGCTGGATCCCGGTGACAAGGTAAGTAACCCCGCTTTCAGGATCCAGCGTTCTTCCTAGCGGTACCCTTTTGGCTCTGAAATTTAACCCCGAGCCACGCTCGGGAATACCGCTAGGAAGGTTAAAGAAGCAATCAGTAATTAATTGTCTTCCCCAATCCACTGACATTCTGGGTCATACACAACAAGGCGAATGGTGAACTATAAACTCTCTAATCTCCGAAATCACCATCCAGAATGCAAAAGCAAATCAGGACCAAGGTTGGCAGCAGGAGAGGATGGTACCTGGCATCAAAATGACTTAGGGAGGGTCACAGAGAGGCTTATGGATTACAATTAACACACGCTCACCACTGCCATTGCAGCTCTAAACTTACTTCAACCCTTTGACTACCATCACATCATCGATCAGCTAAGAGATGAATGTCCATTATACTAAAGTGGAACTGAATCCATTTTACAACAGACCACGAGCAGGCAGGCTATTACTGCAGAAGAGACATGCATCGTCTCTTCTGTGATAAAATACACCTACCTGCCTGTTTGCAGTCTTCTGCATCATGTAAATGGAGCTGTGCATCCACAGCTCGGCTTACATCATCGGCACGGTCCATGTGTGCTAGAATGACTGACTTCTGCACATGCCTAGGAGTTACATCTTTCCACACTGGCCAATAGAGATGCCTGAAGACTGGCACCCAGGGAGAACATGACAGCGAGGGACCCAGACTATTAGAGAGGAGGTGAGTAAAGTGCCTTTAATTACGCTAGAAGTATATATTATTTGGCATTACAGTTAATGCATGGCAGCTAGTCAAGTAGTATTTTCAGAAAGGAGTGAGCAATGGAGGTCTCTACATTAATCTCATAACTGGTTTCCTATAAAGCAGCAAATTTTCTTTATACTTTTTTCCATGCCAGCAAAACATAACCAAGGAAACCATCGCCCAACCTTTATCATGTTATGTAGGTCACCAACAATGGTCAAGAAAATTTCACTTAACATATAACCCTATCGCTTTGTGTCATATTTTACAAGAGAGTATAAAAAGGTAAGCACAGACACCAAATGCATTTCATGTTACTAGTATGTAATAATAAAAAATAACTTACAAAATCCACACGATCCTCAGCTAGCCAGTGGAAACATTTGAGGAACAGCAGAAGAGTGAAAAGTGCTACAAAGCGAGGGCTGAAATCATCCCGGAACACTGTGAAAGCCAAACATGTTTCTGTAACAGCGTACCAGGAGCGCTCCAGAAGATGCTGGCACCAGAAGAACACCACAGCAAAAACACAAAAAAAAAACACAGGGAGAACAAAGATATATGTTACTACACAGAGAACGTCAGTGTGGATACATAAAAGAACATACAGTATATGTGAACTGGTTTTCTGCTGGATAGAAAGCATGGCATTAACTGAATGTTAATAGATCTATGGTACATAATATGTATTATATGCAATTTCTAGGATACCAGACTGCCAAATTGGTGGGCAAACCACCGTAGCTTCCAAAAATACAGAACAAATATACTAAAAGTAAAAGGCTAACATTTACATCAAGTAGAAAAAGGTCCTAGCGCTTATGGATCTCTCATAAACCAAATTAAATGAGCGGTGGCTGCTGCTGACTGGTGAGGTGTATGTGCCTTTAAATGTGAACGTGTATAGGTCAGCTTTGCTCAAAGTGTCAACCAATGCTTACAATATATTGAGAACAGTAGGAGGGCGAAACGCTAGCGAGGCAGAGAACGTGTGACATCATATCCGGCTATTGTTACTTCCGGTCGGTGGAACGCACGCTGCGTGAGCAGCAACCACCGGACCATACATCTGTTTGCAAGTGCAATATCTATTTTGTCTTCATAAAGTATTTAACGTATTTCACCATGGCGGGCAATGTCTCCTGTTTTAGATGAGGGGAATTACAGCCAGCAACAGCTTTCCAGCAGCCTTGCAGTGTGATACATGGACAGCAGTGAACCATCTATATTGGAGGAAAAGTACCTTTATATAAAGGCTCTTAATACACAGAGTTCCAGCGAGTGGGGACACTGAGGGAGAGCACCAGCACTTTGGAAGAAGTGGAGCACTGAAGCACTTTTCACACAGTGCACAGTTCATCAAGGGACAATTTATTTATTGAAGGACATTCCTATTTGCCATATATAGTTTATATACAGTATATTTATTCACTATTGATTTTTTACGCATAATCAAGCATGATTTGCACTCAGCACCTTGTATTTATTTATTTGCCATATGTAGTTTTATATACAGTAAAACCTTGGTTTGAGAGTAACTTGGTTTGAGAGCGCTTTGCAAGACAAGCAAAATTTTCAAATAAATTTTGACTTGGTTTACAAGCGATGTCTTGATATACAAGTAGCTTCAAGTCACAGCTGAGTATAAAAGAGAAGAGAGGCGCCTCCAAGTGTAGAAATATGGTTACATTTAATGAAGGTACAACATTTAGCAACTCACATGGTTGATGATTGGAACAGGCACATCTAAGTATGCAGGCATCCAGGCTAAAGCTGTCCACATAGACCATCCTCTGCACCGCCATCTACGTCATCCCTTCCATGCTGCCCCTCACTTTCAGATCGCTTTACTGCAGTGGTCTTCCCGGTCAGGATTACAGACTGGCAGCCGGCGGTGCAGAAGATAGTCCATGTGGACAGCTTTACCCCGGATGCCTGCATACTTAGATGTGCCTGTTTTATTCATCAATCATGTGAGTTGCTAAATGTTGTACCTTTATTAAATGGAACCATATTGCTACACTTAGAGGCGCCTTTCTTCTCTTTGATACTCTGTAGCTCCTACTGGATTTTGCTTCTTATCCCCTTGTGGAAGCGGCTATTTGTGGATGGACATTTTATGGTTATATAACCTATCGCAATGCTATAATCTTTTTATATGGACTATAAACTGAAGGACTTATGAATAAATGGTTGTGGAACGAATCATCTGAGTTTCCATTATTTCTTATGGGAAAATTTGCTTTGATATGAGAGTGCTTTGGATTACAAGCATGCTTCCGGAACGAATTATGCTCGCAATCCAAGGTTTTACTGTATTGTGCTTTATTTATTCACTCATTGATTTTTACGCATAGTCAAGCACGGTTTGCACTCACACTTTGCATTTAATTATTATTGGCATATTCAGATATTTTAAGAATTGGTTGACACTTTGAGCACCTCTGACCTATACACTTTCACATTTACATCAAGCCATTGCACAAAGATTTTTTTTATGATTAACCGTAAAGCTGGAAATGCACTCTTGTTAGAAGGCCAATTCCAAACTGATGCATACGAGGTTTCCATGGCATACCTTCCCATGGGAGAAATAGGAGGCTTTTCTAGAGAAGAACAGCAACACCTAGTTTTCTGTATTTGACCTATTTGCAGTTTAATCCACAGGGAGGACCAGATCACAAGACCATCTGTAGAGAATGACATTCTTTCACAAAGTGACCACGTCATTCATTCACAGGGATCTATGAATGAATAAACTACAAAGTCCCATCTTCAACTCTGGCAGACAGCTTGAAGTTCTCAAAGGATGGTGATAAACGCACTCGTAGTCCATTGACATTTCCTCCAGCTTTCTTACTGAAAGCCTTTATGGAGGTAAAGGCACAAAGCTGGAGTACATGTTAGAAGGAGTCTGACATTGCACCCACAATAACATTCCCAAAAATAAACAAAAAATATAATATTCCCAACAATTTTTAACATTTTAGGCCAATTTGTTTTGTGCTACATATTTTTGGTTAAAAAAAAAAAAAAAAAAAAAACAAACAAACAAACAAAAAAATGCAATAAGCGTTTTTTGATTGGTTAGCGCAAAAGTTATTGCGTCTACTAACTACGGGAAAGATTTAGGTCATTTTTATTGGTATTTTTTTTTTTTACTAGTAATGGTGGCGATCTGCGATTTTTTGCGTGACTGCGACGGACAGATCGGACCCGTCATGACACAAAAATATGCACGGTTACTGTAATAATGCCATTGGTAGGGAAGGGGTTAACCCTGTGGGTGATCAAGGGGTTAAATGTGAGCCTAGGGGAGTGATTTTAACTCAAGGGGGGGGCGTGGCTTCTGAAATGACCATAGAGACATGTGATCATATATAGAAGGATTACATGGGCTCTATGATCATTTCAGGGAGAAAAATGGTCAGCTGTGTTTACGAAAGCCGACCGTCCTTCCCTCTAAGCGGGGAGCGATCGCGGGTGTCAGGCGGCAATCGGAGCCGCCTGACCCGTGCATTTGCTTCCCGTTGCCGAGTGGGGGCGGTGCTGCTCGCTCGCCCCCTAGCTTCCCACGCACGACCAACGTAGGTCTACGTCGGTTTGCGCAGGAGAGCCACCCTGCCGCAGTAAAAAGGCGATGGGTGGTCGGGAAGTGGTCAAAAAAATCCAGGCAAGAACAGACCATACAATTATAGTCAGTACCTGCCTATACTATACACACATCTTAGCCATCATCAGGTCTTGCAATTAACTACTCGGACACCAAGCACTGCATAGCTGGAAGGTGGGGGGGGGGGGGGTGTCACTTGTTCCCCCATTACCAGACATACCGGCTTTTCAAGGTGGCTGCAGTGAGTCGTACAGAGGGGAAAAGAGAAGGTGCGAGACTTTATTTGGGGATTATGGTTTGAACATTGATTATCTTTAATATTAATAAAGCCTGCCAAACATGGTTTGAATTTTGTCCAGTTCTGCAGGGACTGGCTGAATTTTCGATCCATGTATGGGCAGGGAGGTTGAACAGAAGTCAATCTATCGATCGACTTTTGTACAACCGCTCTGTTGTCTAGAGCCGGCAGTGCATTCTGACGGTGGGGGAGGAAGTCTCCCCATTGTCAGGCTACAATAGGTCAGAGGGGAGGGATTCCCCCATTCACATTGAGTGTGTGGAATGGGGGGGGGGGGGGATGCACGGAATTGATATCATTGAAGTCAATGCAGGTCGCCCTAAAGTAGTACAGGACCCTTTTTCTAAGTCGGAGCGACTTGTGTCGCTCCTATTAGAACGGGTCCTGTGCTAATCTATGGCAGGCGACCCACGGCGACTTGTCAGGCGACCAGCTCATCTGACAAGTCGCCCCAGTGTGAACCGGCTCTCAGTTTAAAATAGAAGTGAAAGGCAAAATATTTTTGTTAAGATATAAAAACATCATAAATACTTTTTTTTTTAAAAATAAGTGATCACATTCCCTCTGTTCTCAGTTGCATAGTAGCTGGGGGGAGGAGAAGCAGCAGAACACCAAACTTCCCAGTGAATGGCTGTGCAGCAGGGGCATGTCAGGACAAGTCTGATCATTGAAGTAGAGCAGGCTGAGTTCCCAGTATAGCTAGAGAACTGACTATCGTGTGTTCTCCTGTTTATTGTGGTCAATTTTGCATTGGAAAGCAGAGGAACTGTCAGGAACACCAGGGATTTAACATAAAGGAAGCACTACAAAGAGAACAGGATACTTTCTCATACAAGTACATGGTACAGCAGGAACATATCAGGAATGTGAAGTGTTGGGATAACAAACACTTTAAGTATTGCACTGGCAGATTCTACAAACCAGTTACAGAGAATATGTTGCCACACTCAAATGTTGACTAATAACCGAACAACAGAAATCTAGCTTGAAATTATCATAGCCTGGGTCTTATTCAGTATACAGAACATAGCAGACAAAGTGGCCAATTTCCCAGCTTACCTCCATCTCAGCTGCTCTCAATTGTCCAAAGAAAACCTTCCCCATGAACTTTCCTAACAGGAAGACCAGAACAAATGCTTGTATATAGAGAACCTAAAATCAAACAGATTTTTTTGTTAGGTGCACACTAGCTTTTAACATTTGCCATATCAAGTATATATATCTATATCTATCTATCTATCCATCAATCAGGTATTGTTTGTTTATACACAGTTCAGTGGCTCCATTCTGGATTTACACATAGGTGCTTTGTAGCCGCATCGGTAAGGTTGACTATAAACCACCCAGGTAATCACATACTAGGCTTACAAGTGGTAGAAGAGAGCGTTCTCATGTGTGCCTCCTTGATTTCAATTATACCTTTTGGTTGATGACTTATTGGATAACATCATTGTTGGTTTTAAAATAAGTGCAGTATATTGATGAGCCTTTACTCCAATAACTCCTAACTCTACAATGAAGTTGAAGCGGGGTGAAGCGCTGCAGCAAGGGGTGGCTAACGGTGGCGGATTTGTTGCAGGTCTATTCCAGCTGAAAAAAAACTTTCATGTGGGGTAACATCAGTGTGCAGCCTTTTAGGAATATTCTTAGTGGTGTGCCAAGTGGAGATGGGCTTTTTAACCACTTAACCTTAGGTGCACATCATATGACATTCTTAGGTGTAGGTGGGGATATCTGAATGATGCCTGCAGCTGCCGATCCCCTGCAAAAGTAAAAGCAATAACGGCTGTTCAGTCGCATTGATTGTATTTACAGGTGGCGGGAGGGGACGTCTCCGCCCTCCGGTGCTTCTCCTGGCTCACCTGTGCGATCAGGGAGACAGATAACGAATCGGCCAGCGGCAGCTGTTTACCATAGTGCTGACTGCGGACCAGATGGTCCCAGGCCATCTCTATGACCCTCGGAGGCTACAAGCGAAGTCATGATGTCACTTCCAGCCCAGGCAGATGTAAACACTGCTTTCTTTTTTAGCTGGAAAGCCTTTTTATTTTTGAGCTCAGGCTTTGCAGCATACAGGAGAGATCTGGGGACTTCTAGACCCCAGATCTCTCCATAAAAAGAAATGGAAAACCCCATAGCGCAAATGGAGAGTGGGTGCAGAGTGCAGACCTCCCATACACCTTAGATGTCTATATTTGGGAAGGTCTGAGTGTAACAAAGTCCACTCAAAGCCCAAAAGATGGCTGCAGCTCTTGTTTTTCAGGATATTGGATTCCCACTGTACACTAGAAAAACATATGGGGAAAAAAAAAAAAAAAGGCACTGCCATCTAAGTGTATCTGTTTATTACAATAGACCCATCATCTCTGGGTGCGGGTCTATCACAGACAGCGCAAGCAAAGTCCTCGATAAGTTTTTGAAACCCTTTGTTGTCAAACTTCCATCTCACATACGTGACACTATACACTTTCTACAAAAGATCAGTGATCTCACCCTTCCTCCTGGGTGTCTTCTGGTGGCGATCGATGTTGAGGCATTGTACAGCTCTATCCCCCACTCCAGGGGGGTCGCAGCTGTACGCCACACGATCGCCACCAGTATGGGCCTGGACGCATATTGGGAGTTCATGCTGTCTATGTTGGAATTCATCTTAACACACAATGTGTTTTCGTTTCAGGGCTCCCACTTCCTCCAGGTACAAGGCGTAGCGATGGGCACATGTTGTGCCCCATCCTACGCCAATTTGTACCTGGGGGAGTGGGAGAAAACAATTTTGGCAGATGAAGATCTCACGATATACACTGACTGCATCCGCACATGGATGCGATATATTGATGATGTTTTTGTAATTTGGGATGGACGTAGAGAGTTGCTCAATAGATGCATGGAGAGACTGAACCGCAATGAATTTAATCTAAAATTCACGATGCATGCCGATGCCACCAGTATAACTTTTTTGGACGTTGAGGTCTTTTGTGATGGGGATGGTGTTCTCCGCAGTGGACTTTTCCGTAAGCCCACTGCTGGGAACACCATCCTCCACGCTACGAGCTTTCACCCTCAACCACTTATTCGCTCGATTCCGACGAGCCAATATCTGCGTTTACGTCGCAACTGTACTAACGTAGATACTTTTAAAACAGCTGCCACTGGGTTGAGGGATAGATTGCTTGCGAGAGGATACTCTCGCAAGCTGTTAAAATCTGCATACAAAAAAGCATTGTTAAGTGACAGAGACTCACTCCTTGTCCCCAGAGTCCGTGAAAATGACAATACCCTGAGGATCATTACCACTTTCTCTCAGCAACATCAGGACTTAAGGAAAATCATTGAAAAATATTGGCACATTTTAGCCCTAGATCCAGTTCTAAGCCCACATTTACCTCATAAACCATCAATTACATATAAACGGGCACCAGCTTTGAAGGATAAACTGGTGCGTAGTGAACTAAAAAGCCAGTCTACCTTCGATCCATGCAAGTACAAAGGTACTTTTTCATGTGGGGCATGCCATTATTGTAGTTACATGCATACTATGCAGAACCCTATCCTCCCCAACGGTCAGAGATTAAAGGCCAAGCACTTTGTGAACTGTAGGACCATCGGAATCGTATATCTTCTGATCTGCGAATGTAAATGCTTTTATGTTGGTAAAACTAAATTAGAATTTTGGAAACGCATGTACAAGCATATCAGAAGTATGTGTAAACGCGACCCTGATTTGCCTTTGGGCCGCCATGTGTCTAGTGCACATGGGGGTAAATTCCCCAAGATTAAGTTTCTGGCCCTTGACCGGATCCATCCCAGCCCCAGAGGAGGCGATTGGAACAAGCGCCTCCTCCAAATGGAGCTGAGATGGATCCATCTTCTAAGGGCAACGGAACCCCCAGGCCTCAACGATATGGTGTCGTTTAGACCCTTTTTGGAGGGGTTTGCCTCTGGAGGCATTGAGAGATGACACCTTCTCCTCCCAGAGTTCCTTACACAGTACGTTTTCCCCATCAAGCTGTCTGGATATTTTGTATATTCACCTGACCACCCACACATTTTTGTTCTTGATGTCTACGCAATAAAATGGATTTATTGTTTGAAAAGTTTGTAAAAGGACATGGAATTGACACCACCCATAGCCTCTTTGTTCAGCCTTGGTATTTATATGCTATATATATCCTCTTTGGTCACCAGAGTAGCTGAATGTATGCATGGCTACTTATCAATGAACGGTTAATGACATCATTATAATACACAATAGCCTAAGATCACAATAGTTGGTGTTATTGTGGTGACAATATGTAAGCATTTTTTGTTTTCATTAGTTGCATGTATTATATGTAGTACATGCATTCGTTGATTGATATTTTTTTCACACACATATGTTTTAGTGCATCCTCGGGGATCCTCTGCTCCAACCCGGCACGGGGTCCGGGTCTGTTTTACAGGACCCAGAGATTCCTGGCGGTGGGGACATCCCCTGCTGACATCTCCGGATGTCCTCCCCACTTCCGGGACACGCCGCCGCACGCACTCTTGCGTTTCAGCGACGTCATATCCCGTGCCGGTGGGAGACGCCCGCCGGCTACGCCTCTGGCCTTTCGTTCCGGTGACGCACTTCCTGTGGTCATCGGGGCGTGGCTATGGGCGGGTCTGGCGAGCACCGCTCAGGGAGCCCAGGGCCACCAGGGGGCGGAGATGCAATCAGCTTGATTGCCTTCAAAAGACTGCGCTCCTATATAGGCACCACTCCCAGCATGGAGTACTGTGCACATCCACTGCTGGGAGGAAGTTTGCCTCAGAGTTCGCTGTCTTAACCACTTGCCGACCGCCGCACGACTATCTACGGCGGCGGTCAGCCCCTCACAGGCAAAGTGACGTAGGTCTACGTCGCTCGCCTGTGAGGGTTTAGGGAGCGAGCGCGCGCCGCCGGAGGCGCGCTCCCGCTCCCGCGTGGTCACAGACCCCCCCCGCGCGTGTGACCGGCGGACCCGATCGCCGCCGGCCACTCTGCGATCGGCGGGGGAGAGGGAGAAAGTCAGGCAGCTTGTGTAAACAAGCTGCCTGTCATTCTCCTCTCTGTATGAGAGATGATCACATGGATCTACTATGTAGATCCATTGATCACTCTGCATACAGTTGAAGCCACAGCCAATCACAGTTAGAATCACGCCCCTAGGGACACACACAGCCCCTCCCTCTCAAATAAAGTTAACCCCTTCACTACCAGTGTATTTTTACAGTAACAGTGCATATATATAGCACTGATTACTGTAGAAATGTCACTGGTAACCCCAAAAGTGTCAAAAATGTCAGTCAAGGGTCCGATCTGTCCGCCGCAATGTCGCAGTACCGCAAAAAAAATCGCAGATCGCCGCCATTACGCGTTAAAAAAAAAAACAACAAAAATGACAAAAAACTTTCCCTTTGTTAGTAAACGCAATAACTTTTGCGCAAACCAATCAAAATACGCTTTTTGCGATTTTTTTTACCAAACATAGGTAGCATAAAACAAATTGGCCGAAAATATTAAAAAATTTTGATTTTTACATTTTTTTTGGGGGAATTTCATATAAAAAAAAAGGGAAAAATATTGCTATTTTTGCAAAATTTACGCTCTTTTTTTGTTTATAGCGCGTGATCAAAAAATCGCACAGGTGATCAAATACCGCCAAAAGAAAGCTCTGTTTGTGGGAAAAAAAGGACGCCAAATTCGTTTAGGTACAGCGTCGCACGACCGCGCAATTGTCCGTTAAAGTCACGCAGTGCCGAATCGCAAAATACCCTCTGGTCGTTTAGCAGCCAAATCCTCCGGGGCTTAAGTGGTTAAGGTCAGTTCTTATCACCTCAAAGGGATTTACTTATTGGTCCTTGTATGCAAATATGCACACTTAATTTATGTTATGATTACATTCCCATCCTTATACATCCAGCTTCACTGGTTATCCTTCATAGTCATAAATATTTTGAGAGCATAGGCTCCAATCTATTCCATGCACTGGCTCCTTCTTTTTGTAGCAGTGTTATAAACCATGCTTGATCCTATTGAGACGTTATATGTGCATTCATTTGACGCACACCCATTAGGCTATCGCCTTATATATATGTAGTATTTTCATATACGCGCATATTTTTGGTTTTGTTGCGTCATTGTACTCTCTGTACACTGCACCTAGATAAAACAAATATTTTGTATTTTCTCTTTTTTTATTTATCATATGTTTTTCCTTGCTATCTACAGCATTATTGTGACTGACCCCCGCCCCCCTGGTTGGGCTAATTTGGACTCCAGCTGGAGCAATTTGGGCCCCCTTTGGTCTGCACACTCTCCACTATCACATGCTTACTGACATCCTTTTTTGGACCTACTCCAAGTACCAAACCTTCCTCTTATAGACAAGGCTGACGATGATCTCGGTGGGTGTCGTTAATGTTCCATGTTTTTAATCTGTGGCAAAACAATTGTGGTGTTCATGCGTCCTTCAACCATGCAAGTGTATACAACGATTCCTTATTTACAATGCTGTTTTATAATGAGTGTATGTCTATACTCAAAAAACATGTTTATACCAATATTTTGTTATTGTATTTTATTATATCGACAACTGCCTGTTTGCTTTGATATATCTCTCCAATACTTACAGATAAAATTATTCCCAAAAAAATCCCTGAAGAAGAGGTTCTCACCTTGAAACGTCGGATCTTGCATGGAATAATTGGTTGAGTGATTTGTACACCTTCATACAAATATCAGTTTTGCCAATAATTTTACTAGTTTTCACTGTTATTTGTGTATGTTTACCTTTTACCATTTTTGTAATAAAACTCATATATATCCAATATTCTTTTGTATATTTTTGAGTGACCTTCAAAGTCCCACCCCAAGGGGAATCCTCAAATATGCTTCTCATATCGGGATGTGGCACTCATATTTAGGAACACAGCGGGAGCACACTTCTATTTATTACAATATAGACATAACAAATAGGATTGCACTCAGAAAACTAGCTATTCTGCAAACAGATACACTTCTCGATGGCTGCGCCTTTTCTCCCCATTCGTTTTCTTTGTCTCTCCATAAAGAAGACCTGTCACGCACTATTCCAGTTACAAGGGATGTTTACATTCCTTGTAATAGGAATTAAAGTGATCAACAAAAATTTAAATCATACATTTAAAAAAGGGAAATGTGTAAAAAAAAAAAAAAAAAAAAAGTTAAAGCGTCCCCGCACACAGGAGTGATTGCATACAAAGTTTGCATCCAAATATGTAAACAATGTTTAAAATCACACATGTGAGGTATGGCCATGAACATTAAAAGATAGAGACTTCCGGTTCCGGCGCCACATGAGACAGGAGTGAGAGACGGCGGCTCCGGCATAATCAGCATACAAAACCTCCCGCACACCGCTTGGGAAGCATCGGATCCCGGCCACGCTCACCCCTCGAGGTACCGCTGCATATAGCCGATCTGATGGACCGCTTTGTGGTCCACAACGGGACCGGATCCACCACGTTATCCCGCCAGGACTCGCAGCAGCAGGGAGCGCCCTCCCCCGCAGGCATCATGGCCGCTGCTGAGCCCATGGATGGCGCGGCTTCTCCCCACATGTCGGCTGCACAGCCTGCTTCGCCGGAAGATGCTCAGTATCAAAAAATGGCCCAGGCTGTTGCTGCAATCCTCTCCCCCACCATTAAGGAGGCTGTGGAGACGGCGGTTGCGGCAGGGGTGGCTCAGCTCAGAAAAGACATTACTGAACAGGCCAAACGCCTATCTGAGGTGGAGCACAGAATCTCTGATATAGAAGATGAACTGCAATCATCCTTCACTAAAGATGCCAAGTTTGCTCAGACACAACACTATATCCTTGAAAAGCTGGATGACCTTGAAAACAGGTCGCGAAGGAATAACCTGCGTATCATCGGGCTGCCTGAATCCTTCAACGCCAGCATGCTTATGGAGGTGTGTACCACGCAGATTCCGCGGATCCTTGGCATTCCCACTCCCTGCACGATTGAACGGGCTCACCGTTTGGGAGCCCCCTCCAATGATCGCAAGACACCTCGTCCTGTCATTGTACGCTACCTTAACTATTCTGACAGACTGGCTATCCTCAAGTCCTTCAAGAATGCAAAATCGCTTGTCCTGGATAGCCACAAGCTTTTATTGTTTGCTGACTACTCGCAAGAAGTTGCCCGCCGACGTAAAGCTTTTCAACCTTCCTGTAATGCCTTGTTCCATAAAGGGATCAAATTTACACTGGCATACCCTGCAGTTCTGCGTTTTACAGACCAGCATGGAGAAGCCCTGTCGTTCTCTCATCCTGATGAGGCAGCTGACTATATCAAATCTCGCCTGCATATCAGTATTGATTCCCCTGCTGCACCTTCCTTTTCCCCCTCAACCAAGGATCCCTTGAACCCCAGGAGGGATTCGCACAAGAGAGCCCGTGTCTCCTTCAACCGCCGACAAGATGGTCCTCGCTGAAGGACCCCAACAGCGGTTTCTCTAAGGCTAAGTTTGCTATCAGGGGCGCTGTGACACCGTACTCAGGTTATTTTATTGCTTGCCATCCGGGGCGTATAATTTGTTTTTTTTTTATGTTATTTACTTCTTGGATGCCTGCTGCATTTGGTTATTTCATGTGACATGTTGTTTTTGTTTCTGCTCCTGTCATGATGCTGCTTATGACCCTTCTCTTCCCCACAGCCTTATCGGAGCACTGACCCTCTCGCTATAGGTGATCGGCTAGTACATTGAATGTCCTCCGAGCTTCTTCCCTCCTGTGAGCGACAGTATCACCCTTACGGTGGCGAGCGGTCTCAGCTTGAATGCCGGTAACGCTGTTGGTAAAGTGAGTTCTATGTGGAAAAAAGCGAAGTCCACACTTCCTACAATATGTGTTTTGCTGTTATACCATGATCTTCAATGTTTTTTGCTTGCTATGGCTATTGACCTTCTTGATCGGGTTAGCACCATATCCATACCCATCTCCACTTGCTCCTGGCACATCCCCCCTGTCTTCCTACGCACGGATAGATTCAGCCACCGTCCTTCCCACCTTCCACTTAATACGCTTTTAGCCCTTACTACAGGATCCCTCCCCTTCGATCCTCCTTGATCTCCGGATAGTCTCTTGGAATGTCAAGGGACTTCGTTCACCTAATAAACGTATGGCCATCCTCAGGCAGCTGAAAAGACTAAACACTGACATCGCTATGCTCCAGGAGACCCACCTCTCCTCAGCTGACTTTGAAAGAATGCGCAAACTTTGGGTGGGCCGAGTCTTTGGTTCGGCCGCATCCAAAGGGAAAGCAGGTGTTATGATTTTAGTACACAAACGCCTCACGTTTGACTGTTCCTCCCTATCCACCGATGACCAGGGGAGGATCCAAATTTTAAAATTGTCCCATGGCCCTAAGGCAGTAATCCTGTCCAATGTCTATGCTCCCACGCCTCCGACGCAGTCCTTCCTCACCACGCTCACGGGCATGCTGGCTCCTTATCTTCACCTACCCCTGTTGGTAGGGGGCGATTTCAATGATGTCATGGACTGCACCGTAGACAGATCGTTGAAATCCCCTTCTACAGTTACCCACCCCTCCGCCACAGTATCTGCTCTGTCGGTTTTTGCTGGCAGTCTGCAACTTACCGATGTTTGGCGGTTGGCCCATCCCACAGACAGGGAATACACCTTCTATTCCCCCCCTCACGGCACATTCTCCCGCATAGACTACTTTTTCTGCAACTCACCCCTACTCTCTACACTGCACAGACCCATGATCTCTGATATGGTTATCTCGGACCACTCCCCTTTGTCGCTGGAGCTGTCTCTTACGGACTCCGTATCTGCTCGTCAATCCTGGCGATTCCCTTCCTACCTAGCCAACAATGTAGATCTTCTGTCGATCCTGACCCGCACCTGGAATGACTTTTTGCGTGACAACGAACCTCACTCCTCTGACCCGATTTTGCTGTGGGAGACTGGCAAGGCTGTCCTTAGGGGCAGGATCATAGCGTTCGCCTCGGCGTACAAAAAGGAAGCGGAGGCAAATTACCGTAGCGCTAGCGCCCTTCTGCAAGTGGCACAATCCAATCTCCTCCAGCAAAACTCTCCCGCCCACAGGACCCAGTGGAAGGAGGCCAAGCAACGCTTTGACGAGTGGGCAATGGCCCAAGAGCAATTCCATGTATCCCTTCAGGACTTAAAATACCACAAATATGGCAATAAGTCGGGTAAGCTTCTAGCCCGCTTGTGCAGGGGACCCTTCACCCCGACCCACATTACCTCCCTCAAGGACCAGTCAGGCAGCCTGATTGACACCCCGAAAGGTGTCAATTCTGTCATGCAACAGTTTTATACAAAACTCTACGGCCCTGACCCGATTGATGTAACGGAAGCTAATAAATTTCTTGCTGAGGTTCACCTCCCTACGATTACTGCAGATCAATTGGCCCTTTTGAACGCCCCCATCACACATGCAGACGTAGCCTCGGCCGTGGCGGCTCTTGCCCCTGGCAAGGCCCCCGGGCCAGACGGATACACTTCCGAATTTTATAAATTATCCAAGGACCTACTCACCCCCACGCTAACCACAGTTTTTCAGCACATTATGGATGGAGGGAGATACATGCCCACGGGTTTCCAGGCTTTTATCAAGCTCATCCCGAAGCCGGGTAAGGATACCACGGAGCCCGGCTCCTATAGGCCCATATCCTTGATAAATCTCGATGCTAAACTCCTCTCAAAAATTGTGGCCTCCAGACTGGCCGTGATCATGCCATCTCTCCTCCACCCATCCCAGGCAGGCTTCACCAAGGGGCGTTCCGCTACCGCCAACATTCGCAAGGTCCTGGCTGTGTTGTCACAAGCAACAGCTGATCCCACCAACAACTTTGCCATTATCACATTGGATGCCGAGAAGGCATTTGATAATGTCAGCTTCCAGTGGCTCCGTCTAGCCCTCCTTAAATTTGGCTTCTCAGGTCCCTTCCTGCACCTCATTTCGGCGATGTATGCTTCCCCTACTGCCAACGTAGTCACCTCCAATATTATATCGGACCCCATTCCCCTGCACAAGGGTACTAGACAGGGTTGTCCCCTTTCCCCTCTCCTCTTCAACTTAGCCTTAGAGCCCCTGTCCAGACATCTTTCCTTCACCTCTCCCCTGACGGGCATACGGGTAGGCCGAGAGGAACTAAAGTCCACCCTGTTTGCGGACGATATTCTGCTCTTTACCGCAGATCCAGCCCGTGACATGCACCATGTCAAGGACATATTCGATAGGTTCAGACTCTGCTCGGGTCTGCGCATCAACTATGCGAAGAGTGAAATACTTCCTCTCGGCCGCCCGGGCTCACTAGATTGGACATTGACGTCTCCTTTCACTATTGCCAAGACTAGTATAAAATATCTGGGTATACAGATAGGCAAATCTCCTTCCTCCCTGTATCACCTGAACTACACGCCGCTGATCTCCAAAATCTCCAAAGAACTGGAAAATTGGGTCTCCCTCCCCCTATCCCTCCTGGGCAGGTGTCATCTCTTTAAAATGGTCACTTTCCCCAAACTGCTGTATTTGATGCAAACGCTTCCCCTACTCATTCAACATACTGATATCAAAACTATACACAAATCCCTTACGAACTTCCTGTGGAAGGGCAAAAGGTCCAGGATCTCCATCCCCAAATTGTGCACCCCCAAGACGCTTGGGGGCGCCAACCTACCAGACATCAGACTTTACAACTTATCTTGCTTGTTGAGAGTGGGTATGGATTGGCTAAATGGATCTTCCAGGTTCTCAAACTACTCACTGGAGTCTCAAATTCCGGGTTCCTTCTCATTGCCGGGCCTCCTGCATAGCAAACTTAGCAGTCTCCCCCCGAGTCTCAAGCAGAACATCCTTTTTCGGGATACTCTTGTTGCTTGGAGGGAAATTAGGAAAAAACTAGGCCTACCCCAGCACATCTCTAATCACCTTCCCATTGCGGGCAACCCTTCTTTATATGACATGGGCTTGGAGCGAATTTACTCTTCATGGGCTCGGATAGGATTGAAGACTTTTGCTCAACTGTTTGATTCCTCGACGGGAGCTCCTCTCCCTTTTACTACCGTACAACGCCAGTTCAACCTACCGGCACATCATTTTCTATACCTGCATCAACTCACCTCCCATGCCATGGCACTCTGCAGGGATGGGTCGAAAAGATTTTTGCCCTCTATTTTGGACACCCTCCTCTCTGTGGATAACCCTAAACTCGCCAACATCTACCGCCCTCTTCAAGCCAAGCTTTTAGATACCCGAGCGGACTTCTCCAAATCTTCCTGGGACAAAGACCTTAAAATTTCGGGTTCCAAACAGCTCCTATTGGCAGGCTTCAACTCCACGTGTGCTTTCATCACCAACGAATTTTGGAGAGAACAACAACTGAAAATTTTGCATCATGCCTACTCTCCTTTCTCCTCCTCACCTCTCCATGTGCCTCTGCAAGGATGTCCGTGGTGCTCTTCCCATCGCCCCACCCTATTCCACAGGCTCTGGAACTGCCAAACTATTTCATCTTTTTGGGACGAAGTGGAACATATGATTACTCGGGTCACGGGCCTCCTGCCGACGAAAAGCCCTTTCCCACTCATCTTTGGCCTATTGGATAATAGACCACCAACTGTCCTCATCGCCCGGTCTAAACCTCAATCATCGCTTTTGATAGCCCATAAAGCGTGGATCTCCACATGCCTCATGATTGCTCGCAGGACCATCCTTAGACATTGGATTTCCCCCTCCCCTCCTGTAGTGGGGGAAGTTCGGTCGGACTTGGACAACCTACTCCTCAAAGAGCGCTTGGAAGTATCTGTATTCAAGTCCAATCCATCCAAGTTCATGCGCAAGTGGCAGCCATACGTTGCACAGTACCACCCGGACTTCTCCTGGCCCACTATGGACACCTGAAGGATGACATAGTACAGCAACTCCCCACCTTGACGTTCTTTTCCCCCTCTCCCGTATGTTATACACCCGTGACTTTCTAGTCTTATGCCGACTCCGCTTGCAAGTACCTTTTTTCGTCCTACCCCCCATTTCCCCCCCCCTATCTGGCTGAAAAGTGCTCCCTAAACCCCTCAGGATGTGCCTCGAAGGTAAATTGTCTTGGTCGGTCTGCTAACCTGGTCCTTCCTACCCCACGCCCCCCCTCCTTGTGTTCCCCCCCCCCTCTCCTTGCCCCTCCTTCCCACATACCCCAGTTACCTTCTTCTACCTTTCCCACCCCACCCCCCCCCCCTTTTTCTCTCCTCCCTCAAACCCCCCCCCCCCCTCCTATGCACCTTGAACCTGATCATGGCCCCTAGGTGCTGCCACCCTGGTAATATGGGTTCGGCGCCTTGGGCCCCCCCCTTCCCACAGATCCACAGTTGTATGATTCTATGGTTATTGTTCTGTAACATTGGTTTTTGTGGCTTATTCGTTTATTTTGTTAATGTTTTAAAACTCAATAAATATCTCTTTAAAAAAAAAAAAAAAAAAGATAGAGGAATAATTTATCTGTGTAGTGCTCTTGGTAATATTATATAGCATAAAGTGAGAAATACTACTTTTTTTTCTTTCAAAATTGACGCCGTTTTTTCATTTATAGCGCATAATCTAAAAATCGCATCAGTTTCTCCTGAAGGGAGAAAGTGGCACCTCGGCCTCAAGTTCAAGCTCAGCCGCCTTCAGCGACAACACAGTGCCCTGCCTGCCTGCCACAGCACATTGTGTGCTTCTAGCTGAGTCTAAGGTAGCCATATGTATTTGGTCATAGGTCTCTCTCTCTCTCTCATGTCATCTGCTGGTGTTGGCCCCACTGTGTTTTATAAAGTCCAAAGTCAGCGCAGACCTCTACCAGGAAATTCTAGAGTACTTCATACTCTGCTGACCAGCTTTATGGAGATGCTGATTTCATTTTCCAGCAGGACTTGGCACCTTCCCACACTGCCAAAACTACCAATACCTGGTTTAATGATCATGGTATCACTATGCTTGATTGGTCAGCAAACTCACTTGACCAAAACCCCATAGAGAGCCTGGAGGGTGTTGTCAAGAGGAAGATGAGAGACACCAATGCAGATAAGCTGAGGGCCACTATCAAAGCAACCTGGGCTTACATATTACCTCAGCAGTACCACAGGCTGATCACCTCCATGCCACGCCGCATTGATGCAGTAATTCATAAAAAAGAAGCCCCAACCAAGTATTGAGTGCATACTATACTGTACATGGACAGACATTTCTGTATTAAAACTCTTTTTTTATTGGCTTTATGGAATCTAATTTTCTGAGATACTGAATTCGGAGGTTTCTCTAGCTGTAAGCTAGTAAGCTATAATTATCAAAATATTGGAGAGGTGGAGTTGTTGCCATAGAAACATTTTAAAGGGGAGGAGTTTTAAGATGACCACGCCCATGTGGGGGCACCAAAAATATTTCTGCACCCAGGCGCCTGTGACCCTGGGATCGGCCCTGTACTGAGCTGTATGTGTGCTGCACTGTGTATACTGACATGTATAGACGATGTATTGAGCTGTATGTGTGCTGCACTGGGTATACTGACATGTATAGATGGTATACTGAGCTGTATGTGTGCTGCACTGTGTATACTGACATGTATAGATGGTGTACTGAGCTGTATGTGTGCTGCACTGTGTATACTGACATGTATAGATGGTGTACTGAGCTGTATGTGTGCTGCACTGTGTATACAGACATGTATAGATGGTGTACTGAGCTGTATGTGTGCTGCACTGTGTATACAGACATGTATAGATGGTGTACTGAGCTGTATGTGTGCTGCACTGTGTATACAGACATGTATAGATGGTGTACTGAGCTGTATGTGTGCTGCACTGTGTATACTGAAATGTATAGATAGTGTATTGAGCTGTATGTATGCTGACATATATATATATATATGGTGTACTGAGCTGTATGTGTGCTGCACTGTGTATACTGACATGTATGGACGGTGTACTGAGCTGTATGTGTGCTGCACTGTGTATACTGACATGTATGGACGGTGTACTGAGCTGTATGTATGCTGCACTGTGTATACTGACATGTATAGATGGTGTACTGAGCTGTATGTATGCTGCACTGTGTATACTGACATGTATGGAGGGTGTACTGAGCTGTATGTATGCTGCACTGTGTATACTGACATGTATAGATGGTATATTGAGCTGTATGTGTGCTGCACCGTGTATACTGACATGTATGGACGGTGTACTGAGCTGTATGTGTGCTGCACCGTGTATACTGACATGTATTGACAGTGTACTGAGCTGTTTACGGACACCAAAAACAGCAGCTGTAAAAACGTCCAGTGTGCATAAGGTCTAAACAGTTTGATCCCAAGCAAGGGAGATCAGGGGCACAACTAGATCTAAATATTCCTGCGCTGCTTTAAGAAAAAGAAGCCACTTTTCCTATAGGGGAAATAAATAAAGCAACGCAAAACATTTAGAAATGATTTGTCATTCTCTATTTACTTGTCTCATTGTACTCACAGCCATGCTGGGGCTTGATTTGGTGAGGTATACCACTGTTGGGTAGAACTGGTGCTTGAGGTAATAAGCATGTGCCACCACTGCAGCTGTGAGTGCCAGACTGGCACTCGTCATCACCGCCGTCCTCATCATCACACGAAGAGGGGACAGCACCCTGTAAGAATCAGAAAGAGAAGAGCAATGTGATTATTCTGGAATGGACTCCGTGAATAGTTGTATTCCAATAGCACCTGAAAGATTTTTTTCAGGTTTTTTCTTTTTAACAAATTGCACTGAAGTGATTAGTTCAGTTTAATAAGGTAATACCTGGCAACCACCTGCAGCAATTTTAAGTAGATTTTTTTTGTATATTTGAGTTTAGTATATGTTTTTATTGAAAGCGCTGCACCAACCCAACTATATTTGAACTGCTTTACCATTTTCTATTTGGAAACAGGAGGTGTACAGCAGCTTACAACACTTTTTTGCACATTATTTCCAGAGCCGCAGAGGGTCATTGTATTATATATAGCGACACCTATGCTTCCCTGTACTCAGTAAAAATGTAAATAAACCTCTCCCTGCCAGCCACACGCATACATATTGGTGGGTCGGTTCTAAGGCTGAAAAGCTGCATTAATGCGGCCCTATGAGAACACAAAACTGTGCTGACCGCGTGCTCCCAGCACAGTCACCGGCACGGACCGGAAATCTCCTGGTGCACCACTTGCGATCGGGAGCTTTCTGGTCATGTGACCGCCGTGACAGCCAATCACAGCGGTCACATGACCCGAATGCTTGCCTCTGCCTCCTGGTATCTAGAAGTTCTTAAAGGGCTAGGAGGCGGCGGGAAGGGGGTAAAGCGATAAATCCACAAGGTGGCATGCACCTCACTGGACCTAACCCCCCATATTTAAGCGCATTTTATAAAGTGGCAGGAATTCCTAGAGTTCAGCTTTAAGATGTTACATCATATCTTTAGTCTTTTCAACTGAACGTGGTGTTCTTTAGAGTCTGTGATAGGACTTTTAGCCTAACAGGCAGCTTGATCAACAACCAACCAAAATAGTCCCAGGTATTGATGGGCCTTTAACATATGAAGATAAGTTTAATATTTTCTATTTTCATCCTTAGTAGAATGCAAGCAAAACACCATTAAAACCCATGATATAAATTTCCTGGGAATACGAAGCAGGCAGCATTTACACTCTCAGTACACCTGAGCGCTGCACTTTTGAGCATTTTTTCGAGCGTTTGTATGCACACTTTTGAGCATTTGTGTACAGCATTTTTATAGTGTTTTTGAGATTTGGCGTTTTTAAAATTAGCCAATAAAGAAAAATATCATCATCCGTTTCACCATTTGTTGCTATATTTTCAGCTTTTTCATCAGCTTTCATTATTCTTTATTCATTTTTTTAACTTTTTTTTTTTGTAAGGTGTTGAGGGTTATGGACAGGGGTTATTATTTGGTTTATTTATTTAGTTATATTAGGGGTTCATATTAGTGTTAGGGGTTAATATTAGGGTTAAGATTTTTTTTAATTTAGATTATTTTAATTATTTTTTATTTTTATCTTTTATTTTTATTTAATTCTTGCATTTGAGCAGAAAAACTCATGACAAAAAGGCTCTACAAAACGCTCAAATCAAGTGTTTCAATGAATTTCTATGGAAGAAAAAAAAAAAAAAAAAAAAAAAAAAAAAAAACGCAACACACCCGATTTGAGCTACAAAAAAAAAAAAAAAAAAAAAAAAAAGCCGTTTTAAGCTTCAGGCAACTTGGAGGGGAGATGTGAACCAACCCCATAGAGAACAGATTTTTTTTTTATTTCTCCTTCAGCATTTTGGAGCTTTAGTGCCGGTTCACATATATGCGATGCGGGAACCCTGCAAATCCACTGCAGGTTCCCGCATCGCATTCAACTCGCAGGCAGTCCACACTGCCATATGCGAACCGCTGGGGGTGTCAATACAAGAGTTAACGACACCCCCAGATAAGTTTGCACATCGCAGTGTGAACTGTCAGTTCGGACATAAATCGGATCACATAGGTGTGAACCACCATGTGATCCGATTCTGCTGCAGACCCAAAAAAGGGTCCTGTGCGAGTTGTGTCCGAATGTGATGCAAATTCAGCCATACAATCTGTAAAGCTGAACTTGAGTTGCACAGACATCGCATGCGATTTGTAGAGCAGTGCACTCCGAATTAGGGATGCACCGATCCGATATTGGGATCGGATATCGGCCTCGATACTGGCAAAATAGCTGGATCTGGGGTTGGTAAAATTAACAGATCCATCGGCCTATCTGGTTTCGTCGCAGCAGAACCTACGTCATTCATCAGCTTCACGCATATGTCAGACAGGGAACGCTCCAAAGAGTTGGCCATGTGGAGATATATTACACATTCAAGCAATAAACTGTTTTTTTTTCTTGTGGCTACATTTTATTCTTTTTAATTTTGATTTTGACTTTGATTAGATAATATTTTAGATTTTGAATGCACAATTGTTATAATAAAAACAATAGTACTGGATCGGTATCGACAGATACGCAAAGCCAGGCATCGGGACTAGAAAAGTCCGATCGGTGCACCCCTAGGGTCCTTTCACACGGGCGGTCTGGTCCGTATGTCCGTTTTTCATCCCATATTTTTTGCGGATAAAAACGGACATAATGCATGTCAATGGGATTGCGGACATCAGCAGATGACCATCCGCTGACATCCGATTTGCGTCCTATCAGTTCAGTTTTTTGGAACGGAAGAGAACCCTATTTTTCTTCCGTTTAAGAAACGGAACGGACGCAAAAACGGATGTCAGCGGTGTCATCCGCTGACATTCGCAATACCATTGACATGCATTATCTCCGTTTATAATCCGCAAACGGATGGGACGATAAACGGACATACGGACCGGATGACACAAGTGTCATCCGCATCCGTTAAAAAAAAAAAAAAAAATGCCGAAGCGGATCAAAAAGCGGTCTGCTCCATGTGAAAGGACCCCTACTCCCAATCACATGCGATGTCTGCCATTGCACATATGTGGACCGGGACTGAAGACACAAAAAAAACGCAAAAGGTGTGAAAAGGGACCTCAAAGCCAAGTCCTCAGTGCAAATAAAAATAAGAACATGGAATAAAGTGTGCAACACGAACCGTTTCTTTCCTACAACTGCATAGATAAGGATCTAGGTTAGGGTCACAGCATTGTGTTTTTAATGTACAGTACATTAATTTCATTTGCTGCCGTGCGTTTTGTTTTTCATGTTAGCCAATAGCAAACTATTCAGTCTGAAATCATACATGCATTTCCATGCATTACTGCAGAGTTTATAGGCCTGGCGCCATTATGAAAAATGTGCTGTATTGCAGTGCCCAGATGTAAACAGGCTCTATAACATTGGCTTTGATGACACATGCGTTTTCCAAAGAACTTACTGTCATATGAATACATACGGCCTTTGTGACCAGCTGAGGTGAGTGGTACCAATACATGGTTTGCAGCAACCCACAACGAAAAACAGACAACTGAAGTATTGTTCTTGTGAAGTCCTGCAATCCACGTAGCAGACATTCTTCAAATAGTTCTGAACAGATACCATGATCACAGGACAGCAGTACACACCGGCATAACAAAGAATAAAATAAGAAACACAGCAAAGACTGTATAAAAGCTCCTCTTAAGGCTTGTTCACGCCATTGCGTGTATATTGCGTATACGCTAGCCTGCATCTTTTTTTTTTTACTACACAACGATGCATAAAGTACATTATATGCGAACCCTTACCTTCTAAAAGCAACCCATTCATTTTAAAAACAGAAATGAAAGGCAAAAAACACACATACATACATACATATACATTATATACAGTGGGTACGGAAAGTATTCAGACCCCCTTAAATTTTTCACTCTTTGTTATATTGCAGCCATTTGCTAAAATCATTTAGGTTCATTCTTCTTCCTCATGAATGTACACATAGCACCCCATACTGACAGAAAAACACAGAATTGTTGACATTGTTGCAGATTTATTAAAAAAGAAAAACTGAAATATCACATGGTCCTAAGTATTCAGACCCTTTGCTCAGTATTTAGTAGAAGCCCCCTTTTGATCTAATACAGCCAGGAGTCTTTTTGGGAAAGATGCAACAAGTCTTTCACACCTGGATTTGGGGATCCTCTGCCATTCCTCCTTGCAGATCCTCTCCAGTTCTGTCAGGTTGGATGGTAAACGTTGGTGGACAGCCATTTTTAGGTCTCTCCAGAGATGCTCAATTGGGTTTAAGTCAGGGCTCTGGCTGGGCCATTCAAGAACAGTCACGGAGTTGTTGTGAAGCCACTCCTTCGTTATTTTAGCTGTGTGCTTAGGGTCATTGTCTTGTTGGAAGGTAAACCTTCGGCCCAGTCTGAGGTCCAGAGCACTCTGGAGAAGGTTTTTGTCCAGGATATCCCTGTACTTGGCCGCATTCATCTTTCCCTCGATTGCAACCAGTTGTCCTGTCCCTGCAGCTGAAAAACACCCCCACAGCATGATGCTGCCACCACCATGCTTCACTGTTGGGACTGTATTGGACAGGTGATGAGCAGTGCCTGGTTTTCTCCACACATACCGCTTAGAATTAAGGCCAAAAAGTTCTATTTTGGTCTCATCAGACCAGAGAATCTTATTTCTCACCATCTTGGAGTCCTTCAGGTGTTTTTTAGCAAACTCCATGCTGGCTTTCATGTGTCTTACACTGAGGAGAGGCTTCCGTCGGGCCACTCTGCCATAAAGCCCCGACTGGTGGAGGGCTGCAGTGATGGTTGACTTTCTACAACTTTCTCCCATCTCCTGACTGCATCTCTGGAGCTCAGCCACAGTGGTCTTTGGGTTCTTCTTTACCTCTCTCACCAAGGCTCTTCTCCCCCGATAGCTCAGTTTGGCCGGACGGCCAGCTCTAGGAAGGGTTCTGGTCATCCCAAACATCTTCCATCTGAGGATTATAGAGGCCACTGTGCTCTTAGGAACCTTAAGTGCAGCAGAAATCTTTTTGTAACCTTGGCCAGATCTGTGCCTTGCCACAATTCTGTCTCTGAGCTCTTCGGGCAGTTCCTTTGACCTCATGATTCTCATTTGCTCTGACATGCATTGTGATCTGGAAGGTCTTATATAGACAGGTGTGTGGCTTTCCTAATCAAGTCCAATCAGTATAATCAAACACAGCTGGACTCAAATGAAGGTGTAGAACCATCTCAAGGATGATCAGAAGAAATGGAAAGCACCTGAGTTAAATATATGAGTGTCACAGCAAAGGGTCTGAATACTTAGGACCATGTGATATTTCAGTTTTTCTTTTTTAATAAATCTGCAACAATGTCAACAATTCTGTGTTTTTCTGTCAGTATGGGGTGCTATGTGTACATTCATGAGGAAGAAGAATGAACTTAAATGATTTTAGCAAATGGCTGCAATATAACAAAGAGTGAAAAACTTAAGGGGGTCTGAATACTTTCCGTACCCACTGTGTGTAATATATATATATATATATATATATATATATATATATATATATATATATATATATATATATATATATATATATACACACACACATATACACACACACACACACACACACACACACACACACACTATTACCAAAAGCATTGGGACGCCTGCCTTTACACGCACATTAACTATATTGAATTGGGCCACCCTTTGCAGCTATAACAGCTTCAACTCTTCTGGGAAGGCTGTCTTCAAGTTTTAGGAGTGTGTCTATGAGAATGTTTGACCATTCTTCCAGAAGCCCATTTGAGTCATGCACTGATGTTGGATCAGAAGGCCTGGCTCCCAATCTCTGTTCGAATTCATCACAAAGGTGTTCTATCGGGTTGAGGTCAGGACTATGTGCAGGCCATTCAAAGTTCCTCCACCCCAAACTCGCTCATCCATGTCTTTATGGACTGCAAGCCAGGCCTACTCATCCAACATCCTAAACCTTGTTGACAGCCTTTCCAGAAGAGTGGTTATGAAGCTGTTATAGCTGCAAAGAGTGGGCCACTCAATATTGAACCCTACGGACTAAGACCAGGATGTCATTAAAGTTTATGTGCGTGTTTAAGCAGGTGTTCCAATACTTTTGGGAACATATACACACACACACACACACACACACACACACACACACCATACACAGTGCATTGCGAAAGTCTTCGGCCTCCTTGAACTTTGACCTTTTGCCACATTTCAGGCTTCAAACATAAAGATATAAAACTGTAATTTTGTGTGAAGCATCAACAACAGGTGAAACACAATCATGAAGTGGAACGAAGTTTATTGGATACTTCAAACTTTAACAAATAAAAAACTGAAAAATTGGGCGTGCAAAATTATTCAGCCCCCTTAAGTTAATACTTTGTAGCGCCACCTTTTGCTGCGATTACATCTGTAAGTTGCTTGGGGTATGTCTCTATCACTTTTGCACATCGAGAGACTGACATTTTTGCCCATTCCTCCTTGCAAAACAGCTCGAGCTCAGTGAGGTTGGATGGAGAGCGTTTGTGAACAGCAGTTTTCAGTTCTTTCCACAGATTCTCAATTGGATTCAGGTCTGGACTTTGACTTGGCTATTCTAACATCTGGATATGTTTATTTGTGAACCATTCCATTGTAGATTTTGCTTTATGTTTTGGATCATTGTCTTGTTGGAAGACAAATCTCCGTCCCAGTCTCAGGTCTTTTGCAGACTCCATCAGGTTTTCTTCCAGAATGGTCCTGTATTTGGCTTCATCCTGCTGAAGAAAAGCAGGCCCAAACCATGATGCTGCCACCACCATGTTTGACAGTGGGGAAGGTGTGTTCAGGGTGATGAGCTGTGTTGCTTTTTACGCCAAACAATGTTTTGCATTGTTGCCAAAAAGTTTCATTTTGGTTTCATCTGACCAGAGCACCTTCTTCCACATGTTTGGTGTGTCTCCCAGGTGGCTTGTGGCAAACTTTAAGCAACACTTTTTATGGATATCTTTAAGAAATGGCTTTCTTCTTGCCACTCTTCCATAAAGGCCAGATTTGTGCAGTATATGACTGATTGTTGTCCTATGGACAGAGTCTCCCACCTCAGCTGTAGATCTCTGCAGTTCATCCAGAGTGATCATGGGCCTCTTGGCTGCATCTCTGATCAGTCTTCTCCTTGTATGAGCTGAAAGTTTAGCGGGACGGCCAGGTCTTCGTAGATTTGCAGTGGTCTGATACTCCTTTCATTTCAATATTATCGCTTGCACAGTGCTCCTTGGGATGTTTAAAGCTTGGGAAATCTTTTTGTATCCAAATCCGGCTTTAAACTTCTCCACAACAGTATCTCGGACCTGCCTGGTGTGTTCCTTGTTCTTCATGATGCTCTCTGCGCTTTAAACGGACCTCTGAGGCTATCACAGTGCAGGTGCATTTATACGGAGACTTGATTACACACAGGTGGATTCTATTTATCATCATTAGTCATTTAGGTCAACATTGGATCATTCAGAAATCCTCACTGAACTTCTGGAGAAAGTTTGCTGCACTGAAAGTAAAAGGGGCTGAATAATTTTGCACGCCCAATTTTTCAGTTTCTTATTTGTTAACAAAGTTTGAAATATCCAATAAATTTCATTCCACTTCATGATTGTGTCCCACTTGTTGTTGATTCTTCACAAAAAATTACAGTTTTATATCTTTATGTTTGAAGCCTGAAATGTGGAAAAGGTCGCAAAATTCAAGGGGGCCGAATACATTCGCAATGCACTAATTATATATATATATACACACACACACATACACACACACACACACACACATCATTTCTGCATAAGGGGCTTGGAGAGGAGGGGGTGGAGAAAAAGCAGTACATTGATATTCCCAGTGAATTGCTGTGCAGGCGGGGGGGGGGCAGTGTGGTCAGTTTGAAATAGGAAAGCAGGGGGACTGGCAGGATCACCAGGTTTGTCACAGGAAGAAATACAAAGGGTACTTTTTAACACAAGTTACATGGTACAACAATCACATATCAGGAATATGAAATGTTGGGGTAACATACTCTAACACATACTGAAGTGTATTTGTGAAAAGTTTTTTTTTCTTGTTTCTAAGCTTTTACCATGCACTGTAACACTTCACATAGATGTACACGTCCGTTCAGCACACAGCACAATAGTGTAAACTAAAGCCATAGGACACAAAGCTATTTTCCTTGTTTTGAGACTGTGGGGTTTATTTAATAAAAGCTGGAGAGTGCAAATTCAGGCTCTTTTCTGCATAGAAACCAATCAGCTTCCAGGATTTATTGTATATGCCTATACCATGCACCTCCCTAGAATTAAGTCACAGTAAAATATCCATACAAAATGAGAATTGATAGACATAAGACGATGGGAAAGCAGACATAAAAGAAGGGGATAGACTAAGTGCCGGTTCACACTATAGCGTGTGCGGCGATCGCATGTAATATCGGAGCGCACTGCTCCTTCATTACATGCGATCGGATGTGCAGTGCAAATTCAGCCATACACTTTGTATGGCTGAAATTCGCACTGCACCCGCACAAAAGTCGCACATGACCCTTTTTTTCAGCCGCATCAGGATCGGATCGCACAGTGGTTCACACTTGTACGATCCGATCCTGTGCGAACTGTCAGATCGCACTGCGATATGCGATCAAACTGGGGGTGCCGTTAACATTTAATTGACACCCCCTGCGTATTGCATATAGCAGTGTGAACTGCCAGATGTGCGTTTGCGATGCGGGAACAGGCTGCGAATTCGCAGCCTTCCCGCATCGCACAAGTGTGACCCGGCACTAAAGGTTTGTACACATGGTGATGTACAGGGCCAGGGTTCACCAGCAGCCAGACAGTTGTCCCTCTGAATAAATCAGAATTATTTAAATTTCCTAAAAGCCCCAGGGTCCCTTTTTCATGAAAGAAGCCCAGGAAGAAACCAAAAAAGTTTTCAGGCAATTTCTGAAAGGAACTTAAACCCAACCAGCTATCAGATCACACTGCATGCTAAGCTCATCATACATGGTACAATCTGACTGCGTAATCATTGTACAAATCAACTTTAAAGACATAGATCACCTTTTGTAAACATTTATTAAATGGATCAACATTAATAAATTGCATTTGTTACATTTTAGCATTGAAGTCTACAGAGCATTTCAGGTGTAAAGCACAGGCCTGGTTTACCCCTATGCATTTTAGGCTTTTTGCAGAAACGCACTACAGTTCATTTAACATGGTTTCCTATGAGACACATTCACATCTATGCTTTTTTCAGTCGCTGCATTTTTGGAAAGGGTCAGGGACTTTTTAAACCCAAAACCTTTTTTGGAAAGGGTCAGGGACTTTTTAAACCCAAAACTGTGCTTTTTTTGGTTCAAAGGACTTCAATGGATAAGCATGTAGTGTGTATTTGCCGTGATTTTCGTCTTCCGTTTTTTAACCTGCCCAAAAACAAATTGGTAAAAAAAAAAAAAAATTTAAAAAACGCAAATCGCTTTAAATTGGCATGTTTAAAAATGCAAAACGCACTGCAGAAATGGATCAAAAGCAAACTGCATAGGTGTAAACCGAGCCGGAGACTGTTCCCCCAGTGCCAGGTCTGTACGGAGGTGAGGAACTTCAGGTATGGAGCTGGAGGAAGTAAATACATGGACTAAAAGTGTGGTGCTCCATTCAGATCAACGAGTCATTCTGCCATAGTGGAAGATGGGACTTGTAGTCCTATTCACTGATCCCTGTGAACGGATCTGTGAATTAAATCAGGCAGGCCCTTGTACTACACGGCTGTTAAAAGACCCAAAGGAGATTATATAGATAGACTGTAACAAGCATGGTGAGCTTTAGGATGTTTTCACACAAGTGTTTTTAGCCATGCTTCAAATATGCAGCAAGACTTTACTAAAACAATGCCACTACCCGCCAGCTCACTGTCTTCTCCAGCACTCCTAACTGATCTGTGCATGTGCAGCTCAGCCTACAATGCCGGGCTGGTCTCTAAATGCTGTTGTGACTGGCTCATTTGCAGAAGTGATGTCATCCCCTGCCAGCCAATGAAGAGGTCCGAAGACCGACACCCTTTAGTCCCGCTTTAAAAAGGGACCCTGCCACCAGACCATTTATTTAAAGCGGTAGTATACTAAAAAAAAAAAAAAAAAAAAAAAAAAAAAAAAACCCTGCAAGACAAAGGCATAATGAGCTAGTATGCATCGCATACGTATATACACACACACACTAATATATATATATATATATATATATATATATATATATATATATACATATATACACACACACACACACACACAATGTGATCCTGAGCACACCTGCTGCCCTGGAAGCAGTAAAAGTGCAAAATGGTTAAAGAGACAAATCATGCAATGGAACTGCAGTGCCAGAACTTTTGTTCCCCTTAAATATACACAGATTCAATTAGGCCATTTTGTTTCAATGTCGAATCTGATAAACCTACAACATACAGTTTACACAGCTTAGAAGTAAACTTATGCGGCCTTTACTAGCTGTGCAAACAAGAAAACATCCATTGCCAACAACACACATTTATTGCTGGCCAGGTCCTGTTACAGCATACATGCAGAAAACAGGTAATACCACATAACAAAATGCTGCAGACAATCCAGGATCTGCTCTGTAATATACAGGAGATCAAGGTGAAGAAACTAAAATTCATCAACTTTTTTTTCGTGCATGTGAGCAATAAAATTTGTAAAAATTGGTTAAAAAAATTAAAATGGAAAAATGTGTGAGCCTTTGCCAAACCCACCATGATGGATTATACCGGTCAAAAATCTAATAGCTGTAAACTAGACTGCCCATTTCAGACATTATTCTGCTCTATAGATTAAGACTAAATAAATTATATAAAGTCCCCAAAGTGGGATTCAAGTTCGCTAAACTGGGTAGGGCACTTCGAAGCTGCAATTCAAAAGAACCTTTCCCAACCAGGGAGAGGACTATCAGGGCCTCTAATCCAAGGCATACAAGCATGCTAAAAGGCTAATTTCACCTATTGTAAAAAAAAAAAAAAAAAAAAAAAAAAATTATGTATAATACCAAGCAAAAACCGGATCGGCCAGTGGATCGGTCAATGTTACCGATCCCCCTAAAATTGCCATATCAGCGCCGATATCCGATCCGAATATCGGATCGGTGCATTTCTAATACATACATACATACATACATACATACACACACACACACACACACACACACACACACACACATATACACAGCTGTATTCAAAATTATTCAACCCCCAATGCTGTAAAGGGTTTTAGGGAATTTAGTGTACATTTGTAATTGTATTCAGAATGAAATCCTACAAGGACTTTTTAAAGAACCATATGCAACTAAAATGACATCAATTGGTTTTGTAATACAGTAGTAAATGTTTCTTTTGTGAATTCTTCATTGACACAATTATTCAACCCCTTAAAGACTACCACTCTGAAGAACAGAGGTTCATTGAAGTGTTTTCAATCAGGTATTGAAAACACTTGTGGATGTCAGGGAGCAGCAATAAAGCCTAATAAGCACCAATTAGGCAGCTTTAAAATGACTGTGATACTCAGCTCCTTCCAGACTTTTACTGGTGTGGTTACAAACATGGTGAAGTCAAGAGAATGGTCCAGGAAGACAAGAGAAGAGGTGATTACTCTTCACAGGAAGGGCAATGGCTATAAGAAGATTGCAAAGATGTTAAACATACCAAGAGACACCATAGGAAGCATCATTCGCAAATTCAAGGCAAAGGGCACTGTTGAAACGCTACCTGGTCGTGGCAGAAAGAAGATGCTGACTTCAACTGCTGTGCGCTACCTGAAGTGTAGAGTGGAGAAAAGTCCCCGTGTGACTGCTGAGGAACTGAGAAAAGATTTGTCAGATGTGGGTACTGAAGTTTCTGCTCAGACAATACGGCGCACACTGCGTAATGAAGGCCTCCATGCCAGAACTCCCAGGCGCACCCCCTTGCTTTCTCCAAAGAATAAGAAGAGTCGACTGCAGTATGCCAAAAGTCATGTGGACAAACCACAAAAGTTTTGGGATAGTGTTCTGTGGACTGATGAAACAAAATTAGAACTGTTTGGGCCCATGGATCAACGCTATGTTTGGAGGAGGCCTATGAAGAAAAGAACACCTTGCCTACTGTGAAGCATGGCGGGGGGTCAATCATGCTTTGGGGCTGTTTTGCTTCTGCAGGTACAGGGTAGCTTCAGCGTGTGCAAGGTACCATGAATTCTCTTCAGTACCAGGAGATATTGGATGACAATGTGATGCAGTCCGTCACAAACCTGAGTCTTGGGAGACATTGGACCTTTCAACAGGACAATGATCCCAAGCATAAATCCAAGTCCACTAGAGCATGGTTGCAGATTAAAGGCTGGAACATTTTGGAGTGGCCATCACAGTCACCAGACTTAAATCCGATTGAGAACCTCTGGTGGGACTTAAAGCAGTTGCAGTGCACAAGCCTAAGAATGTGACTGAACTGGAGGCTTTTGCCCATGACGAATGGGCGAAGATACCCGTAGATCGCTGCAAGACACTTGTGTCAAGCTTTGCTTCACATTTAAACGCTGTTATAACTGTAAAAGGATGTTGTACTAAGTACTACGATTGAATGTCACTTGGGGGTTGAATAAAACTGATAATGATGTGAGCACAGAAAAGACATTTGTGGTTATTTCATTATAAATGTTATGTTATATTTGTCTGACCTACACGTGCCTCTTTGATTTAATTGTAAGCAGGATGACTGAATGATCAAAATCAATGTCAAACTGGCCAAAACAATCAATTTCAGTGGGGGTTGAATAATTTTGAATAGAACTGTACATACACACATATTTTTTTTTTTTTTTTTATGAATGATGCATTTATTATTATTATTTTTTTTTTTTCCCCCTCTCTGCAGCCCATAAGAGCGGCTTCATGCTGCCCAGGCGCCGTCCCGCTATGCTTTGGGCAAAGTGCAGCTTTTCGTGCGGGTTAGCTGTGCATTTCTATAGACTTCTAGGATGTCCCAAAGTTTTATTAAGCAGGTGTTTTGGTGCTTTTTCTGAAACCACAGCAAAAACAAAGGACCGCATAAAAGTTCATTGGAAAGCACAGCTAACTCACAAAAAAAAACAAAAAACTGTGTGCTGCACTTTAGCGGTCCAATGTGAAGCCCCCCAATGTGAAGCCCCCCTTAAAGCAGTGTTCCAGCCTCACCCCCTCCCCCTCTAAAAATTAAAAGTCGGCAGCTACACATACTGTAGCTGTTGACTTTTAATATTAGGACACTTACCTGTCCTGGAGTCCAGCGATGTTTCCACCGGCTGTCAGGTGCTGCCGCCGCCATTGTCGGTGAGGGAACCCGGCAGTATAGCCTTGCAGCTTCACGGGCGGGTCCCTAAAGCGCATGCGTGAAACGTGCTGCGCATTTGGATTGGCTCGGCAGTAGGGAAGGAGGAGGGGACCAAACTTCTGAGGACCAAGTCGCCTGACAAGTCGGATTAGTGTGAACCGGCTCTAATACTTACCTTTAGCTTGTCTTTATCCAGCAATGTTGCAGAGTGTCTAAGCTGCCTGGGAGACAGCAGCGTGGTGTGATTGGCTCCCGCTGCTGTCAGTCAGTCAATCGGGAGAGAGAGAGGACAGGGCCGGGTCACGGCTCTCTGTCTGAATGGACACAGGGAGCTGTGACTCGGCTTAGGTGCCTCCATACCAAGCTGCTTGCTGTGGGGGGCACTCAACAGAAGGGAGGGGCCAGGAGAGACCCGAAGAGGGACCGAGAAGAGGAGGATCCAGGCCGCTCTGTGCAAAACCAACTGCACAAAGCAGGTAAGTTTAACTTTTTTTTTTTTTTTTTTCATACAATCAATCAAAAATTTTTTTTAAGAAATGCACAGCGGTCATGAATAATGCCTGTAATGGGTCTAAAATGTTCCTATCCAATGATCATCAGCTCCATCTGTGGCTATTGTGAAGTATTTTCCTTATGGAGGCATTTCAAAGGAATACTGGATGATTGCTAATGGATGGAACAGCCGGTCATAGGAAATATACATATTAGACACCTTACGAAGATTATTCATGATAGCTGTGTGAATTCACACATCCTACGTGCCCTGCTCAGCGTGTGCTTGTCAATAAATCAAACATTATTTGTTCCGATAAACAGCCAGGCAACTAGTGTTTGTATAACTCAAGCCTTACTTTTCAGTATATAAATATTACATTTTAAAGCGATTATAAAAGGATTTCTTTTTCCCAAATAACAAACCTCTCTATAATTACCTGCTCTCAAAAGAATAGCACAGAACAGCCCAGAACCTAATCTTCTCGGGTCCCCCACTGGTTTTCCAGGCTCCTCCTCTCTGTCCAGTACCCCCATGGGAGGCACCTTCACCTGGGGGCACTTAAGCGTGCTCGCTCCCGAGCCCCGCTGCCACGGTCATTGACCCAGACAGCGAGTGTCGCCCCCCCCCCCCTTGTCCCAGTGCCCCAGCAAGACACAGGAGTGAGGAGAGAGAAGAGCTGCAGATGTGCACAGCGCTGGATTGAATGAGGGCTCAGTTAAGTATAAGGGGAGGAGCTGAGGGGCCAAATTATATGCCTAAACATTGTTATACTTTAGTGCAAGGAATGCATTAAGGTAAAAAATGTTTAGGCTTTAGAACCACTGTAATCTTGATTTTTGGCAATTATTAGGAAGAAATAAGAAACCCTCTTTAAAAAAAAAAAAAGGTACTCGAGGCTGAAGTGGTTACTTAGCAAACATTAGTCATCATAATATGATGCATACAACAAGGGTTCATGCACAGCATTCAAGCATTTTATAAGCTTAACAAACATTTACAAAAGTTTGGGCACCCCGGGTGCTGCAGATGCAGCTTACACTCTGCTGTACAATTGAATGTCTGTATACAGATGTACTCTTGTAAATGCCAGTTCTTCTTTTTATGTCCTAAGTATTTCATAAACAAAGAAGTTTCAGGTCTAGAAATAGGACGACCGCGCCTGCACAGGTAAAGACTGATGCCAAGAAGCACCATATTTACAACAGAACAGCAACATACAGCCATTCCCTTGTATAGCCGACTGTATAAAGCCCCTGCGGCTCCCTGGCTGTGGGTAAGTGCTGCCAAATTTACATAGGTTTATAATATTCCCATAATAGTCTGTATTCATCAACCCTAAAAGACTCCTGTACCAGCTCATATGATCCTCTGCACCTGCAGGAAGCATCTGTTAACAGGAAGCCAACAATCGTGTTTCTGAACAGATTCTGACATCTATTAATACCGATATGAAACATCTTACAAAGAACATCCCACCTGACTGTAACATTGTATTAAGAGTAAAAGGGAAGGGTGCAGGACCAATAGTTACCCCTATTTATATAACAGAACTTAAAGTGGATCTCTAGACAAAACCTCTCTTTATTAGTTTTGGAAAGAAGGGGGAAGGGGTAGATCCTCTGCCAAGTTTTTATTGCTTCACCCTCTATCTGTACTGGTGACCATTGTCTGAGAATAATAGTAAGGTGAAATGCAAATTGTCCCCAGTATAAGAGGTAAGGGGGAAATATTCCAATGGGGACACCTGTCTAAGAGGAGAATTCCTCTCACTTTGGTAGATTTCCACTAACTCCCCGTTACATCTTTAGGGCAGGAAGGGAACGTCCCATACCACACAAAAACTATTTTTTTTTTTCTATCCCTCCTTCCCACACCCCTCTAAATCATTCTACTAAGTTTTTTTTTTTTTTTTATCTACTTCCTTTTGTAAAGCCAGATATAAAGTACCCATCTAAATCGCTCTTCTACGTCCTTTGCTGCCGTTTCCAGGTTTGGTCAAAACCAATAATCGAGCAGTTCTATTGAGCCCAAGGTCACCAATCCCTTTCACTCCCCTCTGCTGATCCTCCTTTGGATCCTTGAAGCGGAGTTCCACCCAAATGTGGAACTTCTGCTCATTTGCTTTCTCCCCCCCCCCCTCCGGTGCCACATTTGGCACCTTTCAGGGGGGGGGGGGGTACCTGTTTTGACAGGTACCCTTCCCCACTTCCAGGAACGGCGCCACAGCGAAGTGAGGACCCCTCCTATTACCCTCCACCACCGAGCCAATCTGAATGCGCAGCGTTCTTTGCGCATGCGCAGTAGGGACCTGCCCATGAAGGCTTAACTGCCGGGTTCCCTGACCGGCAATGGCCGCAGGAGCACCCGACAGCCAATGGAAACATCGGCTGCGGTGCCGACATCACTGGACTAAAGGACAGGTAAGCGTCCTAATATTTAACGTCAGCAGCTAGAATATGTGTAGCTGCTGACTTTTAATTTTTGGAGGGGGGGGGGGGGGGCAGAACTCCGCTTTAAGGCCCGTACACGCGATAAGAAAATCGGAAGTAAAATTTCATCCAACGAACGATCTGACGATTTTCGGATCGTTCGTATGGTGCTTTCGACAGCCGATTATGAATTTTTATACAACAAAAGCTGGATGTGCAGGCTATGATATTTTTGTCGTACGTGAACACAACGTCCACTTTTGATTTAATTACTACAGTTTTCATCCAAAAAAATAATAAAATATTGTGAGAGCAAGACTAGGCATGCTCGGAAATGAAAGAACACATACAAAACAATTCAACACACGACATCACTTCTGAAGTTGAATTCGGTCATAGGAGAATTTTCGTATGAAAGTAACCTCTAGACTTTTCACAAGGGAATCACTTGTCAGTAAGTCTGCCATATTGTGCTAATATGGATAAAAAGAACACAAGAAGAGCGCCACTCTAGAGTCGCTCTTCTTGGGTTCTATTTATCCCTATTTACAGAGTTGGCTTCACTCTTTTGAAGAGCCTTGCCCTTTGCTGCTTATCCTCCATCAGCCTACCTGGAACTTATTTTATGGACCGTTGCTCATGGACTAATGATCTTGTACTAACACACACACACACACACATATACACATATATATATATATATATATATATATATATATATATATATATATATATATATATATATATATATATATATATGATTTTAAATTTGCCACCTTTTTATTTATACACCTGGAGTGCCAACATTACCTGTGTTTTTTTCCTCATATCGTGCTAATATGTTATGCATACTAGCATATTATAGCTAAAAGTTCCTAGAGAATGATCTCAATTTTTTTTTTTTTTTTGCAAAGGTTTACTTTTGCTTTAAATAGTTGGTCTCAAAATTCTAACTGTCACTTTTGCAGGACAGTTTGGTCTGTTAAAAGAAGGTGAAAATGAACAGACTTATTGGCCAGATCACCAGAAGTTTACCCTGGTGAGGCATTTTAAAGTGGAACTGAACTCACCCCCCCCCCCCCTTGTTCCATCATCTTTACTTGGTCGTCTTCCAAGTTGAGGATCTTTGGCTATCTTGATTGGCTGGTGGGGAATGACCCAAGTCCTGCTCATGTGCACAGGAATTGATTCATTCCAGCTCTGAGATGTGCTGAGGATGTACATAGAACTATGCATGTGCGGCATGGTGTACATCTTGCAGAAGACTGCGAAAAGGCAGTAGGTTTGTTTTATCACAGAAGAGGAGACACTGAATTTCTCATCTGCAAAAAAGAGCCTGTCTGCTCACATTTCGTTTTCATCTTAGTTCTGATTTAAACTTTCCCTAAAAAACTTACAGCAAAAATACTTTTCTTTCTCCATTTTGGACAGAGTAAGAGAGGGTTATCACCCGTCAGCTTTTTGCCACCGGTGCCCCATTGGGGAGCTTTCCATTTACTTCATGTCCTATAGCCAAAATAGGAAGTTACAGTAAATCTCTCATAGTCACCAGAACTCTTGGTCCCCGTTTAAAGATTTCCCCTCCATTTCTGCTCTGGTGACAACCTAAAAGTTTGGATTCTTCATAATTTTCACTGTTGGTGATAACAATAAACAGGACATACCAGAGTAAAAACAAAAAAAGAAACTTCACGTTAAGTGTAAGAAAAGCGTCAAAAAAGACTCACTGCCACATCCCTAAAATTGGAGAAACAAAGAACTCCCCAATGGGACTTGGAGTATAAAAGTCAAAAAAAAAAGTTTACTGGGTACAAAACCATGAAATAGTGATCGACATCACAATATAGTTAAGAACAATCAGTACATCATACAATAAATAGTGCTGAAGAAAATCTACTTAGAGTCGGAACACGACTGGATCTCAAATAGAAGAGACCTGCAGAGTAACAGGAGTCACACCAAATCCCCGGAGTGAACAGGATTCACACCAAATCCCCGGAGTGAACAGGATTCACACCAAATCCCCGGAGTGAACAGGATTCACACCAAATCCCCGGAGTGAACAGGATTCACACCAAATCCCCGGAGTGAACAGGATTCACACCAAATCCCCGGAGTGAATCCTATTACTCTGCAGGTCTCTTCTATTTGAGATCCATATGGGTTCTGACTCCAAGTAGATTTTTAGCACTATTTATTGTATGATGTACTCATTGTTCTTAACTATATTGTGATGTTTATCACTATTTCATGGTTTTGTACCCAGTAAACTGTTTTGACTTTTATACTTCGTTTCCTGCTTTGAAAGTCCCATGGGGGATTTTCTCTCTTTGTTAATATAGAGAGCAATTCTCCCTAAGGGATTTTTCACACTAGCAGTTGGGAGGCGGTAAAACCCCACAATCGAGCAGCTCTTTTACCTCCCCACCCCTCCACCATTACCCCCTTGAGCTGCAGAGGTAGCAGCTGAAGGTGTAACGTGCTGCAGCTGTGATGCTCTGCAGCCCCCCTGTCACTTTCAGGGGACGTAGTGCCCGACAAACATGACTCATTTAAGTGAATGGCGCAGCTCTGCAAGTGCCATACAACCGCATGCAATGCACCTGGCTGTGGCATGCTAGTGTGGGAATCCAGCAGGGGGTGGAGGCGATACAATGCTTCATTGCTGCCTATCCGGTGCTCTCTAAAGGGCGATCCGAATGCAAATCACTCTACAAAAGATGAACACTGGTGTGAATGAGCCCTATGAGGGGCGCAGACAGCAACAAAATACCTGACAGGCGTCCACTGAAAAGGTTTTTCCTGGGATACTTGAAGCCCCAATACTGATTGTACCCATTGGTGATAAGAAGTGAGGGCAGGTGAATGATGAGCTCCTGACATAGCGGATCCATCACAGGAGATAGCAGAGAAATAGGCAGAACTCATCCACATTATTATCACTTTACCATTTATAGCATCGTAGAAATGAAATAAAACCAGAAGAAATGACAGATAAAGGTGATGGGATGCAGATGTCATTCACACCATGCACACCTCTGCCTCCTCCTCCTCCTGTATAATCTGTGACCCCCCCAGAAATAAACCATTCCCTGATCTCTCCCAGCACTGTCCCCTCATCAGGACCCCCGGTGTATGTCTGTCCCCACCTCTCACCCGCTATCCTCCACCCTGCACAGTCCTCCCCACACATCATGTCTCTGCCAGACACACATCACCATCAGCATTACCCCGGTGGCTCAGTCACAGCTCCGCTCACAGTCCCCGGTCCCTTCCCAGATGTTGCTGTCACTAACACCCCAAAACAGGAAGCGCCTAAATCAACAGACACCTCACTTCCGGTTGGACGATCCCAAACAACAGAGTCATAGGGGAGACACACCAACCTAACATCACACGCCTCGGTGCTCAGCTCGTCTTCATCTGAAGAACTGACTTCATTCCCTACCACACGACCTTCATAAGCAGCAAATACTTTGCACGGGCTGTAGCCAGCGAGTTCAGATATAGAGTTTTTGTAAAATAAATACCCCTATTTTTTATCAATGGCACCGTCTTGTCAGCCTCAGATAGCCGACAGGAATGTACCAAGTGTCACAGTCGTGGTGGGGTTTACAAGAAATTGTAAACTGAACGGAAGTTTTTTTTGGAACCTTAGTTAACTAGCACTATCATTCTACCTAAGCTTTTCATTTGTTTTTTTTATTCAGAGGTATTTCAGAAGGAAGAGATCCGTGCATTCCATATATTCATTGTCAGTCCAAGCTTGTATTAAGGCCGTGGCTGCACCTGATTGGTTGTTACTATCGATTGTTAACCAATTAGATAAATTAGTAAGGCAGAGGAGGTTGACGCGGCCCAGTCATAAAACAGGCGATTTGCATGTTGCTAGGTAGAAAGTAAATACTTATTAATTGTTGTACTCTTTCTGCAAGCAGTCTAATAAAACAGATTAGCATGGAATGGTTAAAACCACTAATGGTATATTTTTAGCTCTCCCTGTACCATTGTGGAAATTTCCCTTCATTTCCTGTCACAGCGAAATAACAGGAATTTAGAACAAATTTACCAATGTGAGGGGAATGCCTCTTTCCCACTGGTTTGCTTCATAACTAACTGCCAGTAATATGCTGAGTGTTTTTGCAGCACTTTTGAGGCATCCGCGGCGGGGTTTATAACCACTTGGCGCCCATGCTATAGTAAAAAAAAACGGCTACAGCGCGGGCTTAAATTGCCGGGGGGCGTACATAGACATTATCCAGTTCTCGCACTGCCCGCATGCCCCAGGGGGTACATGGGCAGCGCGCTCTGTGATCACAGAGTCATTGGGACTTGGCTGATCTCAGATCGGGTAAAGAGCCAATCACAGTAGGCCCTTTACCACGTGATCAGATGTCAGCCAATTACAGCTGATCATGGAAGTAAACAGAAAGCGGTTATTGACTTTTTTTTCCCGTCAGCGTAAAGAAAGCCATTATTTGGCTTCTGTTCGAGGGACATCGGTCCCACACAGTGCACCTCAGTGCCCATTAGTACTGTTAAGCAGTGCCCACCAGTGCCACCTATCAGTGCTGCCAATCCGTGCCTCATCATCAGTGTCACTTATTAGTGCTGCCTACCAGTGACGCCTATCAGTGCCCATCAGTGCTGCCAATCAGTGCCTCATCATCAGTGTCACTTATCAGTGCTGTTCATCAGTGCCGCCTATCAATGCAACCTATCAGTTCTGCCAATCAGTGCCTCATCATCAGTGTCACTTATCAGTGCTGCCCATCAGTACCGCCCATCAGTGCCACATTTCTGTGTCTCCTATCAGTGCCCATCAGTGTCACTTATCAGTGCCTCCTGATCAGTGCCCAGCAGTGCTGCCTCATCAGTGCAGCCTATCAGTGCCCATCAGTGCTGCCTCATCACGCACATCAGTGAAGGGGAAAAATTACCTGTTTGCTAAATTTTATTTATTTATTTTTTTAATTTTCTGTCTTTTTTTGTTTGTTTAGCAAAAAAACAAAAAACCTAGTGCTGATTAAATACCACCAAAAGAAAGCTCTATTTGTGTGAAAAAATGTAATTTGGGTACAGTGTTGCATGATCGCTCAATTGTCATTCAAAATTTGACAGCGCTGAAAGCTGAAAATTGACCCAGGCATGAAGGGGGTAAACGTGCCCAGTAGTGGTTAACTACTTCCCGACCACCCGACGCAGTTTTACTGCTGCAGGCAGCCCCTCCTGCACAAACCGACATAGCTCTACATCGGTCGCGCTCCTGAAGCTAGGGGGTGAGCGCATGCCGGTGGCGGCGCGCTCCTGCCCCCACTAGGCAGCGGGGACTCCGATTTTATTGTAAACACAGCTGACCGTTCTTCTCTCTGGAATGATCACAGGACGCCTGTGATCCTTCTATATAGGAACACAGGATCCTCTGTGATCCTTTCAAAAGCCCAGCCCCCATACAATTACTGCCCTAGGTACACATTTAACCCCTTGATCACCTACTGTGTTAACCCCTTCCCTGCCAGTGTCATTATTACAGTAACAGTGCATATTTTTAGCACTGATTACTGTAGTAATGTCACTGGTCCCCCCAAAAGTGTCAAAAATGTCAGTTAGGGGTCCGATCTGTCCGCCGCAATGTCGTAGTCCCCTTAAAAAATCGAAGATTGCTGCCATTACTAGTAAAAAAAAAAAATAACATAAATGTTTTCCCTGGTTTGTAGACGCGATAACTTTTGCGCAAACCAATCAAAATGCGCTTATTGCGATTTTTTTTACCAAAAATATGTAGCAGACAACAAATTGGCCTAAAATGTTTTTTTTTTGGGAATGTTACATAGCAGAATGTGAAAAATATTTTTTTTTTTTTTAGAATTGTCGCTTTTTTTTGTTTATAGCGCAAAAAATAAAAATCGCAGCGGTGATCAAATACCACCAAAAGAAAGCTCTATTTATGAGAAAAAAAGGACATCAATTTTATTTAGGTACAGCATCGCACGACCGGGCAATTGTCCATTAAAGTAACACAGTGCCAAATCACAAAAAATGGCCCGGTCATTAAGGGGGCAAATCCTTCCGGTCCAGAAATGGTTAAAGGATACATGACTCAAAAGCTGCAACAAAAACACTGTGGGCACATTTGAGGTGCTTCCTATTCATTTCAATGGTAACAGTGTTTTTGGTGTGGTTTCTTTAGCTTCCTAAACATGTTCCAAAGATGCTGCAAGTTGGATTTTTTCTCCGCTCCGCACGCGCACCGCCCCAGTGTGAAGGCATTCATTGATTTTAATAGGAAGCATTTTTCTTGAGCTTTTCAGGTGCTTTTTTTTTTTTTTAAAAGCGCTGGAAAAACTCCTCAGTGTGAAAGAGGCCTTAAAGAGTTGCCCCCAAAAGAGGAGACCCCATGGAAAGTTTCCCCTTGCCTCTTGTTCTTTTGACAACTCTGGATTGGATTTCCTCTTCACTTTCTTTCTCTGTGACAATGGGCAGCAGGAGACGGGGGAATCTTCCCGATGGAGCCACACACAGCAATAGAGATAGACTTTAATTAAAGTGCTTCTAAGCCCCCGTTTACACCGAATGTGACTTTGAAATCGCACGATCTCAAAGCCACGGGTCACTGCGACTTCAGAAGCGACTTAGCTAAGATCTGTGTGTTTTTATGCACAGATGTCTATGCAAGTCGCACCTGAAATCGCAAAAAATAGTGAAGGGATAATTTTTCCAAATCAGTGCGGAACCTCAAAGTCGACTTTGCACCAATTTGAACACTTCCATTGCCGACATTAGGGTGAGATTTGTCATGCAATTTGGACCTGTCAAATCACATAACAAGTCGCACCAGTGTGAACAGGGGCTCAAGGTAAATTCTTTGCCTTAAAGTGGTTGTAAATCCTTACATATACCCAATGAAGGGACTGGCCTCAAGTGATACACAGAGATGAAACACATCTTTCTACATAAGTTGTACCTGTTGATCTGCAGCCCTCACTTCTCTACATCCATTTAAAGTGCTGAGTTTTAAAGCTTGTCTGAGGGTTCAGAAAAAAGGGGGCGGAGAGCTGAAGTTACACTCTGCAGCGCTCAGTGAGGAGAGCTCTGACAGCTGATTGGATAGAAGGGACACCCCCTCCCCCCTTCTTCACACAGCACAGAGGAACATAGCTGACACTGTCAATCAGCTGGAGGTCCCTCCCCTGTCACTTTTTTCTCTTGGTGTCAGGAAAACTTGTCAGAAGTGATTCATGCTGAAAGCAGATGTAGGAAGCAGCAGACAGAAATGACACATAGTGCTCTTAATTGAGACACACTATAGGGATATGCTTTGTTCATATTTCATGTCTTATGTCATGTTTACAATCACTTTAAGGTAAAAAAAAAAAAAAACCTTCTGCAAGCTACCCTACAGCCCCCGTTATATTTACCTGAGCCCAATCCTAATCCAGCTCTGGGCATGAGAGCAGTGGCTCTCCTGGCGCTCTCTCTCTCTCTTTGTACAAAGCGGTAGCAGCGGAAGCCATTGGCTTCTGCTGCTGTCAATCATAGCCAGTGAGTAAAGTGTATATTGTGCAGTACAGGGTGAGCAGTGTGAAGCTTATAACGTACAGCACAGTGTACAGAGTAAAGCAGTGTGGAGTATATAATGTCGCAACCAAGTGTAGAGAGTTAAATACTCTAAAGGGTGGAGCGAGGTGAAGTTTAAATCCTACAGAGCAGTGTACAGAATAGACTATATAGTAAAGATGGAGTGGTGTGGAGTATATAATGTACAGCACAGTGTGAAGAGTGGAGTTTATAATTTACAGCATAGTGTACAGAATTGACTATATAATCGAAAGTAAAGTTGGAGTGGTATGGAGTATATAATGTACAGCATAGTGTGCAGAATGGACTATATAATGTACAGTAAAGGTGGAGTGGAGTATATAATGTACAGCATAGTGTACAGAATGGACTATATAATGTACAGTAAAGGTGGAGTGGTGTGGAGTATATAATGTACAGCATAGTGTACAGAATGGAATGTATAATGTACAGTAAAGGTGGAGTGGTGGGGAGTATATAATGTACAGCACAGTGTACAGAATGGACTATGTAATGTACAGTAAAGGTGGAGTGGCGTGGAGTATATAATGTACAGCATAGTGTACAGAATGGACTATATAATGTACAGTAAAGGTGGAGTGGTGTGGAGTATATAATGTACAGCACAGTGTACAGAATGGACTATATAATGTACAGTAAAGGTGGAGTGGTGTGGAGTATATAATGTACAGCATAGTGTACAGAATGGACTATATAATGTACAGTAAAGGTGGAGTGGCGTGGAGTATATAATGTACAGCATAGTGTACAGAATGGAATGTATAATGTACAGTAAAGGTGGAGTGGTGGGGAGTATATAATGTACAGCACAGTGTACAGAATGGACTATGTAATGTACAGTAAAGGTGGAGTGGCGTGGAGTATATAATGTACAGCACAGTGTACAGAATGGACTATATAATGTACAGTAAAGGTGGAGTGGTGTGGAGTATATAATGTACAGCATAGTGTACAGAATGGAATGTATAATGTACAGTAAAGGTGGAGTGGTGTGGAGTATATAATGTACAGCATAGTGTACAGAATGGACTATGTAATGTACAGTAAAGTTGGAGTGGTGTGGAGTATATAATGTACAGCATAGTGTACAGAATGGACTATATATTGTACAGTAAAGGTGGAGTGATGTGGAGTATATAATGTACAACATAGTGTACAGAATGGACTATATAATGTACAGTAAAGGTGGAGTGGTGTGGAGTATATAATGTACAGCATAGTGTACAGAATGGACTATATAATGTACAGTAAAGGTGAAGTGGTGTGGAGTATATAATGTACAGCATAGTGTACAGAATGGATTATATAATGTACAGTAAAGGTGGAGTGATGTGGAGTATATAATGTACAACATAGTGTACAGAATGGACTATATAATGTACAGTAAAGGTGGAGTGGTGTGGAGTATATAATGTACAGCATAGTGTACAGAATGGACTATATAATGTACAGTAAAGGTGAAGTGGTGTGGAGTATATAATGTACAGCATAGTGTACAGAATGGATTATATAATGTACAGTAAAGGTGGAGTGGTGTGGAGTATATAATGTACAGCATAGTGTACAGAATGGACTATAAAATGTACAGAAAGGTGGAGTGGTGTGGAGCATAGGTGTGCACAGCCTATTGCATTAGGGTTTGCACCTCAAAGCTCAAACACATATGTGTGTGTCCATGTGTTTATATACTGACATTGTCAGTAGAGCTGTGGACGATGTCAGTAGGGCAGAGTTTGGTGTCAGTAAGGCGGTGGATGGTGCCAGTAGTTTTTATCTTTATTATTTTGCTTTTTTTGATACTTTTACAATTTCATTTTTTTAATTATTTTACATAAATTGTTTAGGAGCCCCGTTAGGGGGCTTTGGTGAAATATCAGAGGTTTAAACAGGGGAAATCTGTGCCACACAGGGTATTTAGGGTGTGCCCAGGCACACCTGGCACACCCTGTGCGCACATCTATGGTGTGGAGTATATCATTTGCAGCATAGTTTACAGAGTAGAATATATTATGCACAGCATAATGTACATAATAGAGTGGTGGGCAGCATAATTTACAGTACAGTGGAGAACTTTTGAGCATATCATGCACAGTACAGGCATCCTCATACAGAGTGGAGTAGTATAATCTACAGCACGATGTACAGAGTGGAGTGCTTTGCAATATATCATGGTAAAGAGTGGAGGGGTGTGCAGCAACATCATACAAAGTGGAGCGGTATAATGTACAGGTCAGGATATGTACAGAGCGGAGTAATGTACAAAATACTATAGAGCACAGTACACGATGTGAAGTGGTTTGAGTTATATCATGTGCAGTATTTAGAGGAGAAGTGTAGAATAGATATTGTGCAGCACAGTGTAGAGTCTTGTTGCCCAACCTGCAACCCTTTTGGCACTTGTTATGCGGCCCCCAGACCCCAGCAGTCAGTAGTGGGAAGTGGGAACATTGATCTGTAAAGAAGTAATAGCAGTGATCTCTATTAGCCTCATTTAGCATGTCCCCAGTCTTGCACTCGCTTCTACAGCATATCTTCACTCTCCAACCACACATGAAGCACAGTCATCATTTTCTCTAGTAGTCCTTACAGTCTTCTCCATCACTAAATATGCTGAACATTATGTGAAGCTCTTTGGAGATTTAAAGGCTGCATTTGGGGGTCCCTTAAACCTATTAAGTTGACAGCGATTGGTGTAGAGAGTGAAGTATATAATTTACATCACGATATACAAAACAGAGTATACAGTATCTCACAAAAGTGAGTACACCCCTCACATTTTTGTAAATATTTTATTATATCTTTTCATGTGACAACACTAAAGAAATGACAGTTTGCTACAATGTAAAGTAGTGAGTGTACAGCTTGGATAACAGTGTACATTTGCGGTCCTTTCGAAAATAACTCAACACACAGCCATTAATGTCTAAACCGCTGGCAACAAAATCGAGTACACCCCTAAGTGAAAATGTCCCAAGTTCAACGTGGCATCTCACTGCAAAGAACTTTCTGAGGATCTGAAAAAAAGAATTGATGCTCTACATAAAGATGGCCTAGGCTATAAGAAGATTGCCAAGACCCTGAAACTGAGTTGCAGCACAGTGGCCAAGACCATACAGCGGTTTAAAAGGACAGGCTCCACTCAGAACAGGCCTCGGAATGGTCGACCAAAGAAGTTTAGTGCACATGCTCAGCGTCATATCCAGAGGTTGTCTTTGGGAAATAGACGCTTGAGTGCTGCCAGCATTGCTGCATGCTGCAGAGATTGAAGGGGTGGGGGTGCAGCCTGTCAGTTCTCAGACCATACACCGCACACTGCATCAAATTAGTCTGCATGGCTGTCGTCCCAGAAGGAAGCCTCTTCTAAAGAGAAAAGATGAATTCCTCTATATGCAGCTGTCCTGTCCATCCCATCTCCTCTCCTATCCAGCCAGTCACGCAGACACACAGGAGGAGGCTGCTCAGTGCTCACCTTCTTCCCACCGGCCGCCGCCCCCGCGAGCAGCGCGGATTGAAGGAGCTGCCGCTGCAGCTCCTTCACACTGATATGCTGGCCAGGCTGACACCCCCCCAGCGCGTAGCACCCGGGGCGGGCCACCCCCCCGCCCCCCCCCCCCCCGTTAGTACGCCACTGGGGGCACCTACAGTCTGGGCCCTGAATTGTATTGCGTGTGCCAGTTACAGTGTTAGCTATTTGGAGTTCTACAAAATACTACCTCAAGCTGTGCCAGGCGGGGGAAGTATTCAAAGACTTCCACAGTGAAGCAGTGTCAGGAGTTCTACAGTTCTCAGTCTTGGATCTACTGGACTATAGGTCGGGGATTCAACACTTCCTCTGTTGTACAGAGCGTTCTCAGAGTCAGTGAGCGTTGGCTGGCGCTGGCTAGCGTCAAGGAAGCGCCAACGGGCATTTTTCCAGGATCAAGGTCCCAATTGTAATTAGTTCAAGCCTAAAGGAGTATCCCACTCATTCCCTTCTCCCATCCCCTTAAATTATAATAAAAACTACAAACAAAGATGCCGGAGTTGTCACTGTTTCAATTGTCACACCTGGGGACTCAGCTCACATGGGCTGGAGAGGATTCCGGTACTAATGACAGACCCACATCAGGCCATAGGCCTAGAAATCTTGCTACATATACTGTATATATATATATATATATATATATATATATATATATTTAATGTTTGGGAGTTATTTTCTAGTGAAACAAAGTCGATTTTTTACATGTAGAAGCGAAGTGTCAGAGATGGCCCAGATACAAAGTGTTTAACAATCTTTATTGAAATTACTAATAATATTAATAATAAAAATAATAAAGAAGTAAAAACTACACAAAATATCACAAAATGAATTAAATCTCCACCCCCAAAAAAACTTTACAAAGCTGTCAGTGAAAAAAAAACATGGACCCCAGACTTAAAAAATGACTATAAGAAGAAATCTGTCACCACAGGGTAGCGCTCTGTTGCTATCTCCCCTGGTCAATTCTGAGCATAGCATAAATAAATAATTGTAATAAGGATAGTTGATTGGGGAGCATAACAGAACGCAAAGCAGTAGGTGACCGCACTCAAAGCAGTAAACCAGCCATACGGCATGGGTCCGCCAAAGCAGACTTGGAGGCAGGGGAGGACTGGGCCAGGGGGCAGGGGGGCAATTGCCCCTTGGGCCACTCTGATGCCCCATAAAAAGGCTGCACCACTCTTTTCACAGACATGCCTAAAGGATTCCTGGTGAAGAAAAGAAAAAAGTCCCTGCCGCTGACCCAATGAGTGTGGGTTGAAGACAAGGACAAAGCGCAGGAACCCCCCCCCCCAGCATGGATGGTGTAAAATGTGTCTGAGCACAGGCCAGTTCCATGCCCTGTTGGAGACTCTTCTGCTCCAGACAGCCCCAGCCGAACTGTCCTAGCTCCCCCCAGCCTCCCCCTGCTGGCCAGGTCGGGAACTCCGGTTCAGCTGGTAAGTAGAGAGTATCTGGAGCAGGGTTTCAGCCTATAATGGGAGTCAGGAGGATGATTGGGATAGTGGGGGGGTGAGGGAAAGTGGGGGGGGGGGTTGAGACGCTGCACCATGGGCCATTGGTTTTTACTTGCCCCCTGGGCCGAAAGTTGCCAGCCTGCCCCTGCTTGGAGGCAAACTAAAATAGCGCCATAGCAAGAATCTCATGCATATCAATAGAACATTGAAGCAAAGCTTCAAAAATGTACCCATATAGGTGTGAGAGGGGCCTGATTACACTGTATTCCCTGATTTACATGTTTGCTCTTCTTCTGAAAAAGGTAACTGCAGCAGTTAGTATCTTACAGGTAAAACAGGAAATGATTGCACACATTTCACTTTCCACATAAGATTTGCATCAGCAAAGAGCTTTTTACAGTAAACATTTCTTTGTAAAAATAGCCACACAAGAGAATTACATTATTCAGGTGCAATCAGATTGTCACATCTTCTGTTTCTTCACTAATGCCATCACCGCTGAGTCCAACCGACTTCTTACAGGCATTATTTCTGTAGCTTAGCTTTGTATCAAATTTTCTACAGTACCACAACATTGTCATCATAAATGTGTAGGAAATTTGATATGTACTAATTTTGTGTAACCAAATGTTGTTTCGTAAAATGTGTTTTAGTGCCCATTCACACTACCGCGACTTGTCAGTCGACTGGTCAGCCTGACAAGTTGCAGTCCATGCACTGCTACGGGAACCGTTCTAATAGGAGCGACTCAAGTCGCTCCGACTTAGAAAGTAGTTCCTGTACTACTTCGGGGTGACATCGGAGCAACTTGCATTGACATTCATTATATGAAGTCCGTGCAAGTTGCGCCGAAGTCGCGGTGCATGCGACTTTACAGGTCGCCCCCGAAGTCGTGCCGCGTTAGTGTGAACCGGCATTTAACGACATTGTCATGCCGAGCGCTCCGGGTCCTGCAGCGTCCCCGGAGCACTCGAGGCATGCTGCGGGTAGCAGCGCTCCGGTCACCTTCCCCGACCGTGAGCACCGCTCCCCCGCACTCCTCACTCAGTCGGTCCGCGCGGCGGGACGTTCCCACCCACGGACTCCACTCACCTCCCGTTCGGTTTCCTCCCGGCGCGCGCGGCCCCGCTCTCTAGGGCGCGCGCGCGCCGCTGGTCTGAAATTTAAAGGGCCAGTGCACCACTAATTGGTGCCTGGTCCAATCACTCCAAATGCTATAAAAAACCACTTCCCCTTCCTGTCCTTGCTGGATCTTATTGCCTTTGGTACCTTGAGAAAGCTTTTGGTGTATCGTTCCCTGCCTGTGTATCCGACCTTCTGCTGTTGCCCCTGACTACGAACCTTGCCGCCTGCCTTGACCTTTTGCTCCGTCTGACCTTGCCTTTGCCTTGTCCTTCTGTACCGCGTCTGAATCAGCTGTCTTTGAGGTTGAGCCGTTACCGGTGGATACGACCTGGTTGCTATCGCCGCAGCAAGTCCATCCCGCCTTGCGGCGGGCTCTGGTGAAAACCGGTAGTAACTTAGAACCGGTCCCCTGGTACGGTCCACGCCAATCCCTCACTGACACAGAGGATCCACCTCCAGTGCCGTCACCTGCCGCCAGTCCGGACCCTGACAGACATTTGCTAATCAGTGGCGATGGGACACAGGTTCTGTGAGGTGTGGCCCGATATTGAGTGCATCCTTTAAGAGTCTGTGTCCTGCCGCACAGGTTTGTTGTGAACAAGCACGGAGACCCGTGTGAAACGTTAACAGTTCCTGTCTGTTTGGATGTTTGGCATGACGATACTTCAATAAATTCAAGCAACTTCATTCCATGACGGAGTGTGACATATTTCTTTTTCTACAAATACTTTCACGGTGGTGAGCCGAGGTGAGCACCCAGCTGGATTGCAGAGCACAGCTGATTGAGCGGTGTTGCTCTTTACTTTGCACAGCCACCACCTAGCACAGCTAAATTTATTAGCAACCCTGCTTAGGACAAGGGTGATAGAATGAAAGAGTAGACATGGTAACACACGTGATCAGAATAGCACCATTTGCTTAGCTCCCGATGTACACAGGATAATGTCTTTTGGCACAGTGACTTATGAAGGTTGGTGATGCCTGTGACTGTGTGTGCAGTCTTGTGCTGCCATCTGTTGGCATGTTACAAAACTAGTCTCTAAACTTTTTGATACCACCTTGTGTGCACCATATACTATCACATTATGACAGACTTATCTGCAAATGGAGCCTTCCAGTGCTGCATTGTCACAGCTACCCTTGGCCCCAGGCGCTTCCATGTTTGCCCAGTCTTCCTTCGAAGGTTTTGCATCTTCGGATGTTTGAATGACCAAGGTGTGGTGACGTCACTCCCACACATGTCCATGGAAATCACACTGTAGCAGCACACAGAGTGAGCCGTAAATGTGATCTGAGCCGTGCATGCATGGCTTAGATCACATTACTACTGACAGGCAGGGGGGACATTTATTTCAGAAGAGACCACTAGGCTGTGTTCTGTAAAAAATATCCTGCCTCTCAGTGGTTTTTCACATTTTGATTTTGCTAGCACTTGGATATCCCATTTACATCTGTGACTTTAAAGTGGAAGTTTAGTCAAAATCTAAGGCTAAACCCACTCCCACCCCCATTCTAAGGCTATTCTATCTACCGTGTGAAAGAAAAGATGTGTATACTTACCTATTCTGAAGCCGCTCTCGTCTGGTCACATGATTAGGTCCGCGCATCCCTCTTTTCCAGGCATCTCTAGAGGTTCTTTATGGCCACTGCATAATGGGTGAGCTTCTCGTTGTCCTGCTGTTTCCTATGGAAGAACCTTTGGCCTGGAAGCGGTATCTTCTACCCAGACAGGCCCTCTAGAAGTGTGACACAATCTGTTCTAAGGTAGCTCGCTTCTCTTCTGGCAGCACCATCACAGAGTGGTGGGCGCCTTACTCTAAGGCATTAATGGCCAACTCCGCCACCAGCCAGGCCGAAACCTGGTACAGGTGTGAGCAACTTTCCAGTCTCTTCTCCAACTCTGCCAGGGGATTGTTAGTCATTAAACTTTGGTATTAGGGCTAAGGCCGATTCTAGGAGGGGCGTGCTGGAGCCCAATCCTTCTTCCGCACCCGCTGCAAGGGACATATCCTACAGGCTGCCGCCAAATGTAGGCGGGTGCAGTGCAGTGCGTCGGCAATAACAAACACAGTCCAGAAAGAACTTGTATTGAATAAAGCAAGGTAATTAACAACAAACCCAGTGGTAAGACAGCCCAACCAGGGATCCTCACTAATTCCAACAGCGTGTAGAGATGCAGGTTTCAGCTGAACTAACAGTGCTTGTTAGGAGAGGCAGAATGCACCTGACTGTCTCTTGCCCAAGCAGGAAGGAGTACAGAGAAATGCAAACCCTACACTTTCCCTCCTCATCTGGAACTTTTCCCTGCCACTAGTACTGTCCCTGACAGACAGGGTACTTGTCCTTGCACTACCCACTCACAAAACAGGGAGCAGGGACTTAAAAAGACTATACTGACCCAAAATGGCCACCTGGATGCAGAGCAGCCAACAGGAACACTGTTTTCCAGAACCAGGAAATCATAGAGGAACTGAGGTTTACCTAATTTCCTCTCCAGGCTGTGATGTCACTCTGGTTGGGAGCCACCTACGGAGGAGGAAGCAAACTGCACCTCCCTATGTGCCTACCCCTGAGTCTTTCAGGATCTAAAAAAAAAAAATGGAAAAGGACTGCACTCTTTTCCATTTTTCTGGACCTAAAAGTGACAGATTGGAGGTAGCCAAGACATAAGTCTGTTTACATCTGGCCACCTATAGAGTCCTTATGAGTCCCCCCCCATACAAGCGCGCCCCCCGCCATATATTCCTGGCTCCACTTACCCATCTGCAAGCCTAGGACTAACATGGTGGGTGCCGTTGGGTGGAGGGGAGGGAGAAGAGCAGACACACATCTGCTCTCCTTCCCTCTTACTGTGACCCGGAAAGCATGACATCACTTCTGGGTCAGCCTCTCAGTGTCCCGGCTAGCATAGCCAGGCAGCAATGTTTTGCAATGTGGTCTGCATTGCAAAACATTAAGGCTCCGTTCACATCTAGGCGTTTTGGGGCGTTTTTGGGGCGTTTTTCTGCTCTAGGATCAGCTCTCAAAACGCCCAACAAGACAAATCTTATTCATTTCAATGGCCCCTGTTCACATCTGAGCGTTTTGACGCTGTATACAAAACGCCCAACGCTCAAAAAAGTACATGAGCTTCTTTTTGGGCAGATTACAGGCGTTTTCCATTGATCTCTATTCAATCTAAAAACGCCTGCACAAAAATCGCGGTAAAAATCGCGGTAAAATCGCGGTAAAAAACGCTGCAAAAATCGCGGTAAAATCGCGGTAAAAAACGCTACGCTCAGGTGTGAATGTAGCCTAATTGTGCAGTGCAGCCGAGGGTCCTTTAGACCCTGCATGTCTCATTGAAGAGAACCTGTCAGCTAAAAATCATCACATAGGGGTCTTTTTTGTCCCCTATGAGATATTAAAAAAAAAAAGTTAAATTAAAAAAAATTATAATTTCTATTTTTTTTTGCAAAAAAATACATTTACACCCATGCACATAAAATCCCCTCCCAAAAATTTTTGAGAACCCCCACATATAAGCATGTACGAATGTAAACGCATAAGTCAGGGGGGCCTATGCGTGAAAACTTAAGGTGGAGTTCCACCCTAAATTTATACTTACCTCCATCTTCTCGCTCCGGGTCACCTGAAAAACAAATGGATAATCGCAATTTTTTTTTTTTTTTTACTTACCTCGTATAGAATAAAATATACTTACCTTACTTCCTTCTTCCTCCCCTCGGCGGCAACGGCCATTCGTCACTTCCTTGCTTTGCAATGATTCCTGGGAGCTGAACGTCATCGCTCCCAGGAATCAATGCGCCTGCACCGGCCCCGCCGTCAGTTCCGGTGCGCGCGCGTCATTCCCTTCTAAACAGCTTCTGGGCATACCCAAAAGCTGTGGAGGGATGATGCGCACGCACCGGAAGTGACGGCGGGGCCAGTGCAGTGCATCGTGGGACCGAAGAAGACGGAAGAGGACACAGAAGAGGATCGCGCTGGCTTCAAGCTGCCCACACCTGAGATGGCAGCGCTGGAGAATACTTTTTCAAGGTAAGTATTTCTCCTAAAAGGTAAGTGCAACCTGGGACAGATCAGAGGATAGCCATTGTGGAATGTACTAGCCCTGACTGTCCCGGGGGTATTTTTATTAAAAAAAGTATTCCCAGGGTGGAACTCCGCTTTAATTTGCAATACACATGTTAAATATCGCTGCGCACGCCGGAGTGAGAGCAATAATTGTAGCAGAAAACTCCTCTCTTAACACTAAGCTTATGACCTTTAGGGGGCTTTTGAAGAGTTGCCTATAGAAAATATAGGGTACTTAAATAGGTTGTAAACCCATACAAACATTTTTTTTTTTTCGACCTGAAAGAGAAACACATAATCAGCTAGTATGCATCGCATACTAGCTCATTATGAAATACTTACCTTAGAACGAGCCCCCGCCGTGCCGTCCGCTTACCTGTATGATGGGTGAGATGTCCAGTCGCCCTCTTCCGGGATTGCGGCATCCGGCCATCTGATTGGCCGGAGCCGCGGTGACGTCACTCCCGTGCACGCGCGCGGGAGCCGGTGGTCACGGCACGGGGCTCTGAAGGAACTGCACCAGCGGCCGTTCCTTCAGAGCGCATGCGCCAGTGACGTCACTGGCTGCATGTAAGGTAAATATCTCCTAAACGGTACATGTTTAGGAGATATTTACAGTACCTATAGGTAAGCCTTATTATAGGCTTACCTATAGGTAAAAGTTGCAGAGGAGGGTTTACTTCCTCTTTAAGTTTGTCGAAATTTGTTGCCATTTCATAGGCTCACACACATTTAAGGTTTGACATGTTCGGTATCTATTTACTCAGCACAACCTCATCTTTTATATTCTACCAAAAATGTGGGTAATAAACAAATTAAATTATAATGGCGCCTCCGAGCAAAAAAATTAAGAATAACTAAAGTGACAACAGCCGTGATTTTTGGATTATTATTTACCTCTACGGGAGATCATGCATTATTTACGTTTCATCACAACAGCGCCTCAAAATCAACATATATCAAAAATGTGGGTAGTTTATTGCTTTTGTTTGCCCTAAAATTCACTTTAGTGTGTTTTTCACTGAAATGTTGCGTTTCCTAGATCTTTGTGGTATTATCGTGTGACATAAAAAATTGGAGCTACCACAATTTTATTCTCTAGGGCAGGGGTGTACAAACTTTTTTCAAAGAGGGCCAGATTTGATGAATTGAACATGCGTGAGGGCCGACTATTTTGCCTGACATTCTTTGGACCATTATTAAAATTAAATGCAAATTAACTATTTTATGCAAAGTTTATTGCAAACGGCATACTTTTCATTTTGTCACATGGATGACAAATCTAAACAGGTGGCAAATCACTACTCTGCCTTTCATATCTGAAGGCCAGATGAAAAAAAATATCCAGGAAGCTGAAATATATGTCAGAAACATTGTAAAGTACATTACATATTATTGGTAATAAAGGTTGTCTGTCAACTTTTAAGTTAAAAAAATAATGAACAGGAACATAACACTGAAGCCCCGTACACACGTACCGATGGTCGGCTTACAAATGTTCCTCTTTTCTCCCCGGGATGTCGGTGTCTGCTGAAAAGTGCAAAGACAGCACAAGGACAGCACAAGAATTTTGTCCGCCGACTGCAGAAGTGATGTCATGTAATGGTTAACTTTCCCTGTGTTTTCTATTTTCTGAGCATGCCCAGTCTTGCAAATCTGCGGTCTGTCGGCCGAATTGTGTACTGACAGGCGAACAATCGTCCGTTCTGGTGTCGGCATACAAATATTTTCATGTTTGCACGAAAGACTTTTGTCCGCGGATTGTGCGCAGACATCTGTCGGAGGCACCATACTAACACGCGTACAATCGGCAGATCCTTCGTCCACCGACGTTTGTATGCCGACGATCGGTACGTGTGTACGGGCCTTAAGTATACATGTTGTGTCCAAATATATTGATAACTGATTTAGACCAACTGACATTAAGTGAGATTTTACAATGTATTCATCTCAATCCGGAGCAGGCGTGTTCCCTAATCAATCACACAAGGGTTAACCACATATAAGCGTTATATGAACCCACCGATGATGATTAATGATGGCGACAAAAAAAGTCATGAATGATGCCAATGTATTTTTCCAAATTTCCTGTGGGGCCGTATTAAAGCAGCCCGGGGGCCGCAATTGGCCCGCAGGCTGGACTTTGGACATGCCTGCTCTAGGATGTCTACTTTTAGAAAATATTTAATGTTTGGGGGTTTTGTGTGTTCTTCAGGCCTAAAATGATTTTTTAAACATGTGTGCAAAAAATGGCTCTGGCAGTGAAAAGATTAAAGCGGATCTTCACCCTTTAGGGCATATTGGGAAATCCTGCCTCCCCTCCCTCACAGATAGAATATACTGTATATATATATATTTAAAAAAAAGCTTTATTTGTGCTGCAAAGCAGCACTTCTAGAATTCTGTCCCTGCATGTGTTGCAGGGCCCGGATACCATCTATGCATATGCCAGGCCCCCAGACTAGGGTTGCCACTTTTTCTTCAAACCAAACCTGAACACTTTAGCGGCACACAGTAAAAAAATTATTATTATTATTATTTATTTTTTTTGTATACACTATAGCATTGTAACAGACCTGGGACACATTTGGGCACTCCAAAGAGAATATTAATGTGGCGCACATAGTGCCCCCTCACCCTCCTGTCAGGCCCTGTCCCAAGCCACGTTCCTGTCTGAATATTGTGTCTGGGTTTCAGGCAGACTGAAACCTGGACACAGGATTCATTATCCGGTCTGTCAGGGTGAATCCCGGACAGGTGGCAACCTTACCCCAGACATCTGTGTACTGCAAAAACTACAAACAAGTAAGATGCGCAATAAATCACTTGCGCGTGTGCAGATGTGTCGACGGGCTCTGCCAGGGCCCACAGCTACCTTGAAGGACTTCTCCTCCACTTTAAAGAAGAGGTCCAAGCTCCCCACGAAAAAATGTAAAAGGCGGCAGCCACAAATATTGTAGCTGCTGACATATAACATTAGGACGCTTACCTGTCCTGGATTTCAGTGATGTCGGCACCCAGGCTGATGTTTCCATCGGCTTACAGGTGCTGCCGCTGCCGCTGCCTTTGTCTGTAACAGAGAAACCAGCTGCGCCTTGTGGATGGCTCAGTGGTGGAGGAAAGGGGCTGAACTTCCAGGGGACCTTGCCGCTACAAGGTCTCCCCGAAGTGAAGAAGGATACTTGTCAAAAACAGGAACCCATTCCACCCTCCCCCCGGAAAGGTGCCGAATGTGGCACCGGCAGGGCTGGCCCAAGACATTGTGCTGCCTGGGTCCGAGAATGAAATGCTGCCCCCCCCCCCCCACCAAAAAAAAAAAAAATTCACGTCCTCCAAGAGACCCCCACATTCTATAGGACTATGAAAGCAGTCAGAGGGGTGTGAGTGTGTACGGAGTGACAGCAGGACCAGGACAGAGCAGTAGACACTGGGCAGATGAGCGCACCATGCTTTCTACTGTCTATAGTGCCACAGTGCCCTGCAGGGCTGCGGGCAGGGGCGTTGCTAGGTGGGAAAAAGACTACAGGCTTCAGCCCGAAGGTAAATTTGATAACTCCCTCCCACATTTTAAAGTAAGTCCCGCCCAAGCTCCTCCCACATTTAAACGTAAGTACCGCCCAAGCTCCACCCAATGCCCCCCCTCACCCCTGCCCAATGCCCCACCATTAAATGTTCTATGAACCCATTATGACACCAAATCTTGGAATTGTTAATAATTAGCAATTAGGAGTATTATATAAACCTATATTTAAGACGGCAGTAATCTCATGCAGGGAGCAGGATAGATTATATATCTGCGCACACACACATTTGTGCACACATCAAAACACACTGGCGTCTATATAACTGTGAGAGCTTATGTGAATGCTATGGACAGGGCCGGTGATAGAATATTTTGCGCCCTAGGCAACACCATTTACTTGCGCCCCCCAAGAAAATAATTCTCTTACTGTCACACAAGACTGCTGCTATTGTATATACAGTATACTATATTTACAGATGATATATAATGTTGGGAAATGGCCTGGGCTGGGGATCACACAAGACTGCTGCTTATATTACAATTTACTGCTGATATATAATATTGGGGATCGCACAAGCCTGCTGCTTTTGTATAAATTATATTTACTGCTGACATTATATTAGCAGTAAATATAATATATACAAAAGCAGCAGTTTTGTGTTATCTGATCCCCAATATTATATATCAGCAGTAAATATACTATATATACAAAATCAGCAGGCTTGCGTGATCCCCAATATTATATATCAGCAGTAAATATACTATATATACAAAATCAGCAGGCTTGCGTGATCCCCAATATTATATATCAGCAGTAAATTGTAATATAAGCAGCAGTCCTGTGTGATCCCCAGCCCAGGCCATTTCCCAATATTATATATCAGCAGTAAATAGAATATATACAAAAGCAGCAGTCTTGTGTTATCTGATCCCCAATATTAAATATCAGTAATATCAATATTGGGGATCACACAAGACTGCTGCTTTTGTATATATTATATTTACCAGTTTACCGGCCTGACCAGTGCCCCCATCCAATGCAGAGTGACCAGTGCCTCCATCCAATGCAGAGTGACCAGTGCCTCCATCCAATGCAGAGTGACCAGTGACCCCATCCAATGCAGAGTGACCAGTGCCCCCATCCAATGCAGAGTGACTAGTGCCCCCATCCAATGCAGAGTGACCAGTGCCTCCATCCAATGCAGAGTGACCAGTGACTCCATCCAATGCAGAGTGACCAGTGACCCCATCCAATGCAGAGTGACCAGTGCCTCCATCCAATGCAGAGTGACCAGTGCCTCCATCCAATGCAGAGTGACCAGTGCCCCCATCCAATACAGAGTGACCAGTGCCTCCATCCAATGCAGAGTGTCCAGTGCCCCCATCCAATGCAGAGTGTCCAGTGCCCCCATCCAATGCAGAGTGTCCAGTGCCCCCATCCAATGCAGAGTGACCAGTGTATGGGGATTAGAGCACCGTCTGATTACACAGAGCAGAGTTCTTCTGCTTACCCGGCGTGGTCGCTGTAATGTGAAGTCCAACTTCCTGGACCGGCTCCTATGATAGACGTCACCAGTGTGCTGTCTATCATAGGTTGGTGGCGGTCCAGGAGGTGGGACTTCACATTACAGCGGCCGCTCTGGGTAAGCATGAGAACCCTGCTCTGTTTAATCAGGTGGCGCTCGCCCTCGCCCCCCCCCCCCTTTCGGAGGCAGCCCAATAGGCTCAGTGGAACCTATGACAGGGCGGGCCCTGTGCGCCCCCTCTGCCCCAGCTCACAGTGCACCCACCCAGGATTGGCCCTGCAAAGCGGGGAAAAAACCAGGGACAGATTTGGGCCGGGGACAGTGCCCTCAGTCCGGAGACTGTCCTCTGAAATGTCGGGTCATCCTACCCTAGGCAACAGTGCACCCCTAGGCGGCAGTGCGCCCTAGGCGGCTGCCTAGTTTTCCTAGCGGGAGCGCCAGCCCTGGCTATGGAGCATAGGGACAAGGAGCCCCCAGTGGAATCTACAAAGAATTTGTAAAATAAAAAAAAAACACCCCAGCTGTATTGCATTTTTCTACTTCTATCTTGCAGTTTTCCTTGAAATAGTTATGTGTGTTCCAGGCTATAACTATATAACTGAGAGCTTATGTGGATGATGCTATGGATGTAGCCTAGGGACAAGAAGCCCATCCAAAGCCTTTGTAGACTCCACTGGGGGCTCCTTGTCCCAAGGCTACATCCATAGCATCATCCACATAAGCTCTCAGTTATATAGTTATAGCCTGGAACACACATAACTATTTCAAGGAAAACTGCAAGATAGAAGTAGGAAAATGCAATACAGCTCGGGTGTTTTTTTTATTTTACAAATCCTTTGTAACAAAGGATTTGTAAAATAAAAAAAACACCCCGGCTGTATTGCAGTTTCCTACTTCTACCTTACCTCTTCCTGCACACTGCAATTCGAGGATGATCTGGGCTGGGCCTCTTGCCTTAAGTCAAGTGGTTCTGTTGCTGCCTGGTGCCTGGAAAGCTGCTCCGCCGAGTCCACCGCTCTCTTGCACTGGCTCCGCCCCACAAGCCTGCCCACCTACACTGCACAACCAACCGGCAGCCGCATTGCCGCTCACGGCTCGCCCCGGCTCGGCCAGTCAGCACTGCAGCATAGGAGGTGGTGAGTGACCGTGACACTCAGACAGGAGCCGAGACAGAGACGGCGGCCAGACCAGTCAATTTGAATACTAGTCTCCGAGACGAGTCCCAGCTGCGGCCGCCAGCCGCACGCCCGCACCGCAACATTTACTGTCTGTGGCAATGATTTTCTTTTCTTCTACAGGGGCCGCCCCTGCTCATCTGCCGCCTGGGTCCAATGGACCCACTGGGACCCATTGTAGGGCCGGCCCTGGGCACTGGAGGGTTGAAGCAGATAAGTGGAGCTTCCCCTTTGTATGGAAGTCAGCTTTCAGAGTAATTAGTGTTAGGCAGGAATTCCACTTGAAGACACTGCTGACTGAGACTGCTAAAGTCAGGAGATTGGAAGTGAGACTAAAGGCCCGTACACACGAGTGGAAATTCAGCCTGGAATTTTCTTCCGACGACCGATCTGCCGATTTTCGGCTTGTCAGTATGATGCTTCCGACAACCGACTCCGACTTTTCGGCCGGAAAAATCCTGGTGTGCAGGCTATAAAATTTTTGTCGACCATCAAAACACGTCCGATTTTCGTCTCATTCGACCGGTCGGCGGAAATTCGTTGCGTGTGTACGAGGCTTTAGGCCCCTTTCACACGGCTCTGTTCCGTCAACGGAGCCGTTCTGCTCAGCGGGGGATCTATCTGCCAATCCCCACTGAGCAGGCGGATGACAGCTCCGTCTCCGCTCTGTGTGCGTAGACAGAGCTGTCAGATCCTCACTGTCCCCTATGGGAGAATCAGATGAGAACGGACCACCTGTCCGTTCTCATCCGATCCGCTGGACAGATGTAAAATAGGGTTTCCATCCATGGACAGACGGACATGTCTCCGCTGACATAGAGATGCATGGGGCATCCGATCATGGCCGCCTGAAAAAATGACAGGCGGATCTGATCGGACCGTATGTGTGAAAGGGACCTTAGTGACATCGCTCCAGTGTCCCGAGCACTGTTCACCTTTCTGGAGGATCTGACATGAGAAAGCAAAGCCCTAACTCTACCAAGATGGCTGCCTCCACTAAGGTTGTCACCTCATCCCTTTAAACTTGAACACATATGAATTACACAGATTCTGTGGCTGATTAAAGAGGAGTTCCGGCCACAGAAAAAAAATTTCAATGAACATACCCCCGGGACAGTCAGGGCTAGTACATTCCACAATGTATCGACTCTGATCTGTCCCCGTTCACACTTACCTTTTAGAAGAAATACTTACTTTTAAAATTTCTTCTCCAGCGCTGCCATCTCAGGTGTGGGCAGCTTGAAGCGCGATCCTCTTCTGCATCCTCTTCAGTCCCACGATGCACTGTGCTGACCCCGCCATCACTTCCGGGTCTGCAGAGTCATCCCTGCACAGCTTCTGGGCATGCCCAGAAGCTGTTTAGCAAGGTATGATGCGCCTAAACCGGAACTGACGTTGGGGCCGGTGCAGGCGCATTGATTCCTGGGAGCGATGACGTTCAGCTCCCAGGAATCATTGCAAAGCGGAAGTGACGGCGCGGGCCGCGGCCGAGGAAGGAGGAAGTGGATGGTAAGGTGAGTATATTATCCTCTCTAATAAGGTAAGTAAGCAAAAAAAAAAAAGCCGGGAATATCCAATTATTGCTCAGGTAAGGATAAGGAAGTGGATGCCATAAAATCTACAGGCATGATTTTGTGGCCGGTGTTCTAAAATTTAGTCGGACCCGTGAAAATTCCGGATCCTCGTCACTTCCGGTGATACTACGTCACCACCAGCAGCTGTTGCGAGCCCCGGTGCGCATGCGCACAAGACATTTTCCAGGTCCGATGAGATTTTAAGACTTTGCTAACAGCTGACTGAGAGGAGGAGGAGGGGCTGAGGTAGGATGACAACACCGCCGCAGGAAAATTTTACAACACCACCGCATCATCGAGCAAGGAACTTGTTGCAGAGCTGACTTAGAGGAGTTCTCTATTAGTTTCCATACAGAATGCGGAATTCACTTCTATGTGAGGGCGGAAGTCTATGGACTTTAGGCGGAGGTATGTGTCAGTAAGGGCGGAAGTATCGGGAGAACAGGCGGAAGTGGCTCTATGTGAGGGCGAAAGTCTAGGGACCTGTTCTAAAATTATATATATTCACTTCCTTCCCGCCTCCTCGGGACGGACAGTCCCCTCTAAGTCAGCTCTTCAACATGTTCCTTGCTCGATGATGCGGCGGTGTTGTAAACTTTTCCCGCGGCAGTGTTGTCGTCCTACCTCAGCCCCTCCTCCTCCTCTCAGTCAGCTGTTAGCAAAGTCTTAAAATCTCATCGGACCTGGAAAATGTCTTGTGCGCATACGCACCGGGGCTCGCAAGGAGCTGGTGGTGACGTAGTATCACCGGAAGTGACGAGGGTCCGGAATTTTCACGGGTCCGACTAAATTTTAGAACACCGGTGTTCCGTGAAAAAACCATACCCGTGAGAAAACCATACCCTCGTCACTTCCGGAGGGTATGGATTTCTCACGGCAGTGTGTTTAACGTTATACTTGCATTACATTAAAACATTTCCTCTGCACTATGAGTGAACTCCGCTCCTCTCCCTGACACTTCCCTGATCTGGGGTAATAAATATAAAAGCGGATCACGGAGCCGACATTTACATCTCATACACCCGCTGCCGCTTTCATATTTATTAGCCCACATCAGGAAAGTTACAAGGATAGGAGCGGACATGTCTCATAGTGCAGCCGCGCTGTTTTATGTAACCGCCGCAAGTTTAACATTACTTTCACTACCGTAATTATTTCATACCTTCTGAGCATGCGCACTTGTCATCTTCTCTGCCCTTCCATGATGTTTCCGGCTCTCTGAGCATGCGCACTCCTTCGCTGCTCAGCTGTTTCTCACAGGAAGTGACGAGGGTATGGTTTCTTCACGGGGTATGGTTTTTTAACGTTACACCGGAACTCCGCTTTAAGGTGGCAATTAAACTCACTTGGTGCCTTATCTGCATTAAATTAGCCTCAGAATATGTGTAATTCAAATGTGTTGGGGTTTAAAGGGATGAGGTGCCAACCCCTAGCCTCCACATGGACAGGCATGGTCAGTCAGTAATGAGGAAATGACCTGCACCCTCTTATTGGCTTTTTATACACATCTTCCAGACTTCATTCCTCTATCAGTGCTAGGGTTGCCATTTCATCCCTTTAAACCAGGACATATTAATTACACAGGTTCTGTGGCTGATTAATGTGGTAATTAAACTCACTTGGAGCCTTATCTGCATTATATCAGCCTCAGAACCTGTGTAATTAATATGTGTCCTGGATTAAAGGGATGAGGTGGCAATCCTAATCAGTGCTGGCTGTACAATGGATTCCCCATTACTGAACACCCATCCCAGATGTACTGTTTTATCTTTAACACCATAAAATGCTCTCACTGTACGCTCTGGAAGACAATCTAACCAATCACTGATGTGTGCTAAACATAGCCCACCCCCACGTTCCAGCTGCCTGCTAAGTGATTGGTCGGCGGCATGGCGGCTCTATTTAAGCAGCAGCATGGCGGGTGGGCGGGATTCCTTGTATCTGTGTCCGCCCTGGCTGGTTAGTCCTCTGCTCAGGTCAGTGTGGAGTGTATAGAAGAATCCTATATAGTGCACGCCTGACGCTGGCTCCGCCTACAGCCGGGCCTTGTGGCGGGATTAGGTATGCGGCGTCCTGTCTGTAGGAGGTATGGCGGGGAGTGGAGCTGCCGGTCACTGATGACTCGTGTGTCTCCCCCGGTACCGGGTGACTCCTGTCCTGGTGGATATGTGAATGGCTGTTGCTTGGGTTTTACCATGTGTACTGTTGTGATCGGCCCTTGATTAGTGTTGGGTTTTGGTATGAGTAGTAATGAGGGTTCTGTATTTGTTGGACTATTCCTGAATAAAGTGACAGAATTTATAAAGTATATTCACATAAAAGCTGTCCTGTGTAGTTGGGGCTTGTTGTCACCAGTGTTCTATATCACTTTATGGATTTTGACCTCTAGAGGACGCTCCTTGCAGTGGGGATGGTGGAAAGTCACCCCCTTCAAAACTGATTGTTTTCTGACCCCACCGCCTCTGTGTACTGTGCCTATTACCTGCCTTGTTCTGGCAGTAAGGTGGTTTTGGGTGTTTTATGGGCAGAAAAACCACCCAAACCTGCCCTGTTTGCTGCCAGTGGAGGCGATCCCCCTAGGACCACTTCATATGGGGGGCAGTAAAAGCAGGTGGCTGGTCTGTGCCTCCCCATGACTAAATGCTAACACTGCAGCCAGACAGTATAGTACACATGCTACAGCTGATCCTTTGTTTTCCAGCTGCGACGGTAAACTTGGATGTAAAGGGATAGCTCTGCTGGTCGTCACCCCCCCCCCTTTTTTTTTTTAGGGGGGGGGGTAAGAGTGACAGGTACCCGCTCCCATGTCCAGGCTAAATCAGCCATCTATAATTTCTGGCCCCCTCCTCCTTTCCCACTGCTGCTTTCTGGGACACACAGGTCCTAGAAGTCAATGGGACCAATTAGAAAATGCAGAATGACTCGAGCAGCAGAAAACTGGCAGTGAAGCCGCAAGACTTCGCTTCCTTGTTCTCTTACTACAGATGCCAGCTTCTGAACCCGGAAGATCGCAGGATCCCTGGACAGGTAAGTGTTCTTATATTAAGTCAAAAGCTACACTATTTGTAGCTGCTGACTTTTTTACATTTATTTTTTCAGACTGGAGCTCCTCTTTACCATTTGTGCCTACAGGTAAGTATATTGTAAAGCCCCATACACATGGGCCAAAACTAGCTGGTATAGTAGATATTGGCTGACATTTGTCCTGTGTATAGGTCCTTGTTTGACAGAAGCTGATCACACGGCTGGCTTCTGTTGACTGAGCATGCTGGAAAGCCAGCAGCCGATCGGTGTTGGCAGCCTATGGCTGATTGCAGAGGACCGTGCTGCAGTGACATGCATGGGAGTGATGTCCGCACATCAGGCTTGAGAGCATAAACCCAGAAGGATGACCAGGCAAAGATGGGAGTGCTGCCAGCGCAGCACTGAGGGCTCCGTTTGACACACATCTGCCATGTGCTAGTATGCTGTACATACTAGCACATTATGGCAAAGTGATTGTAAAGTCGCTGTTACCAAAAAACATATTTTACTTGCTCTGTGCAGTGACTTTGCACAGAGCAGCCCAGATCCTTTTCTCGGGTCCCTCTTTGGTGCTCTTAGTCCTTCCCTCCTGTTGTGCACCCACAGCAAGCAGCTTGGCTGGCCCCTCCCTCTCTCTCCTGATTGGCTCACTGAATTTCACAGCAGCGGGAGCCAGTGGTGCTGCGCTGACGTCTCAGCCATTTAGGAGTGAAGTGGTTGTAGGCTTACGGGGGGGGGGGGGGGGGGGATAGAAAAGTACTGCAGCCATCATAGGACTGGACTGATATGTATGTATTCTTGAACCGCAACAGTACAATCAGTCTGTATATGCAGTAAAGCATTCTTGTTATACTCCCCATGGAACCTAGGGGTTAATCCTCCACATTGTTTTGTGGCTGTTTGATCCTTTCTTCTCTAACCCTCCATCCACAATCCATCTACTGATACAGAGCCCTGTAAGCACTCTGTACATGTTCAGTTTGTGTATTGTTAGAGGTTTTTTTTTTTTTTGCGAGGGTGCATGTGATCTGCACAGGGCCAATCAGTACTGTCCAGACAGAGGGTCAGGGGTTCTGCAGCCTCAAAGGACAGTCAGAGGCGAATAAACTCCTACAAACTTTAACCACTTCAATACAGGGCACTTTCCTCCCTTCCTGCCCAGGCCAATTTTCCCATTTTAGCGCTGTTGCATTTTGAATGACAATTGCGCGGTCATGCAACACTGTACCTACACCAAATTTATGACATTTTCCCCCCACAAATGGAGCTTTCTTTTGGTGGTATTTGATCACCTCTGGGTTTTTTCCTTTTTGCTAAACAAATAAAAAAAGACCGAAAAGTTTGGAAAAAAAAAAAAGGTTTTTTTTGTTATACAATTTTTTGTAAATACGTTTTTTTCCTGCCTGATGGGGTGGCACTGATATGCAGCATTGGTGGGCACTGATCGGCACTGATAGGCGGCACTGGTGGGCAATAATGGCCACTGGTGGGCGACACTGAAAGATGGCAATGATGGGCACTTGTGGGCAGCACTGATAGGGAGGGCAATGGGGGGCTCCCTGAGCCCTGATTGCCATCCCTGGTGGCCATAGCATGCATCCCTGGTGGTTCTAGTGGCACCCCCCTCCTGAGGGTCTGCACTGGTAATCAATGATCTGATTACCAGTGCCGAAACCCCCCCCCCCGTCAGGGGAGCCGCCGATCGGCGTTCCTTTACTCGTGCCTGTCAGGCACGAACTAAGGAAAGCCGATCAACGGCTGTTCCTGTTTACTATGTGACCAGCCGTGATTGGACACGGCTGATCACATGGTAAAGGGTTACGTCAGTAGTCTCTTTACCGAGATCGGAGATGCAGGGTGTCATCGGGGGGTGCGCAGAGCTGTATTATCCTGCCGCCGTCATGACGTCCGGTCAGGATAATACAACCACATTCCCGCCGTCAATTGCCTATAGGGCGGGCGGGAAGTGGTTAACCAGTGCTTGGCCAGACACTGGTGGAAGTATTAAGCCTGCTATACTGCTGATGAGAAAAGATATTTGGGTATATTTACTAAAAAAAAAAAAAATAATTCTGTGTACTGTGGGAGACCAGATATAGGGAATGCAGGGTCCTGGGCTTAGTAACACTTTTAATACAATTCGATTTTTGGAAATTGGTTATAGCTGAGCTATCATGGTAGAAAACAAAGGTTCCCTTTCACATGATTCTTATCAGATCTGCCTCAGGTTTTCAGGAGGACCCTGATTGGACTGTCCATTCACCCCTATGGGTGTAATCGGACTTCTGTCAGTTTACACCCTCCAACTCCGATCTGGTCTGCTAAAATGGGTGTAAATGAACAGCAGAGCTCATTTACACCCGGCCACCCATAGAGCAAAGTGAGCTCTGTTGTGTTTGCTCTGCATAAACTGGGTGGACACATGTCATCTCTTGTTCTGATCAGTGGACAGATCCCCTGCTGATCAAACCGGAGCCTGCCCTGTGTGGAAGGGGTCTAAAAGGGCTTTTAAGCCCTGTACACACGGGCCGACTGTTGTGACGTTTGCTGGTTCAAAAAAACGGCCAACATTCGGCCCTTGTGTATATACTGCCGGCTTTTGTCTAACATGCATGCTCGAAAAACAGCAACTGACTGACTCCCGATCAGTGTTCTCTGCCAATGGCAGAGAGCGCTGATTGTAGTGTTTTGGGGGGGCGTCCCCCTGTGAAAACACTACTGCTCAGTGTGGGGCGATCGATGAACTAACCTCGCATGGTTAGTACAGCAGTTGTTGAACCTACAGGGTTAAAGGGGAGGAAAAAACAAAGTATATACCGGAGTTAGTCACCTCTCCAGGGGCGTGTCCTACCTGCCTTCTGTTCCTGCATTGCAGCTTCAAATGGTCTCTTTAGAATGTGACCCTTAAGTGTTGGGTGCCTGTGCCACCTGAGGCTTAGAGGACGCAGCAGTGTGATAGAACCATTGTGCCCAGTGTGGGATGTGGGCTTTACTTCTAGTAGTGTTGGGTACTAAGCACGGACTGAGGCTGAAGTGCTGGATGGGTGACACAGGATGCTGGAAAGGGAGTATAAGAACTCTTTAAGGCACCTTTAAAGTGGATGTAAACCCCATTTGTGAAATTTGACCTGGACACACATCCGTAGTGTTTACTTATCTCTTTTCAAAGCCCTAAATCCTGTCTTTTGCTCCGTTCCTCTGCTTTCAGCATATCTTCTGACAAGTTCTCTGAACGGAAATTAAAGCAGCTGGAAATTTGTGTTGCGGTGGGTGCATAGATGGATTAGCAGAGAGCTGGACTATTCACAGCACAGCTCTGCTTGGTTCTTCCCTCCTGTGCCAATGCCAATTCGGGGGTGTGTGCCTTTCTCCAATCAGCTGTCGGTGTATGCCAAGACTTCACTCCAGTGCTGGAACAGGAAAAAAAAATTCTGACATATGTTCACTTTCATCTAAACAGTGTAGAAAGCTGAAGATCGCAGATATACTGTAAAATTTATGTAGGGAGATTTCTCATCTGGGTTTCATCTGAGGCTGTGCACTTCACTGGGTATATGAGGGTTTGCATCCATTTTAATTTGGAATTTTTTTCACCCAGGCAGAGTAGCTGTAAATGAAATCTGTCAAACTAAAATGTACAAGCTGCAATTGGTGACTTGCATCAGGTGTCTGCACCATGGAGGTCACGGTTTCAGGCTGAATTCTTATCCTAAGGTATCTTCTGTTGATGACACAAACAAAGCTCTATCATACACTATATGATCTGATGGTCTCCTTTAGGTCAATTTTACCAACTGCTAAAGGCCTTTGCGATTGGCTAGAAATTGGCTTGTATGGGTTTGTCATATTGCATAGTTTTGGGAAATTTATTAAATATTGTACAATCTAGATTGTAGCGTGCATGGCCACCCTAGGGCAGGTCATAGATGATGCAACTCTTTCCTTGCTGGAGCTGTTCCTGCTGGAATAGCAGTGTTTATTGCTAGTGGCTATAGCCACTGGCGGTAATTGCATACAAAAATCAGTCAGGATGGTTATACCAAAGTCGATGGCTGTATTAACTTGGTTACAACCAGCCTGCCCATTGTTTAGAATCTTGGCCGATCCCTGCTGAACTGGCTGCAATTCGAATCATCTATGGCCAGGTTAAGGGTCCTGACTTGAACAGCAATGGGCATATCTGGTCAGGGAGGTAACGGGTAGTAAAGGGTGTGGACAATCTACTCCGAGCCATAAACCTTGTAAAGGTCATCAGTGGTAGCTTCCATATTTCAGTTCCTTTACAGTGACTAGGGGTTGTAACTGCTTTATACAATATGAATAGTAATGAAGCCTAGGATGGAATTGGAAGGCTAAAGTCCAGTTGGTAGGGTTTATTTATCTTTAGAACAAATGCTGGTTGAAAATGGTGACAGTTCTAACACGAATCTAGAAAAGCGAACGCTCCTTTTTCAACAGAAGGTGAGCTGGTTTGTCCAGGAAGCTGTGTGGTCTAAAGCCTCGTACACACGCGTCGATAGTTGGCCGTGAATTTTCAGCCAACGTCTGATCGGCCGATTTTCGGCTTGTTAGTATGATGCTTCCGACAACCGACTCCGACTTTTTGGCTGAAAAAAAACTGTTGTGCAGGCTATAAAATTTTTCTTGGCCATCAACAGAACGGCCGATTTTCTGAGTCAGTACAGATTTCGGCAAAAAAAAAATCTGATGAGCAAGACTGGGCATGCTCAGAGAAGAAAAAACACACAGAAAGTAAACCAGAACATGACATCACTTCTGATGTTGTTTTTTGTTGGCCAAGAAAATTTGTGTGCAGTCTAGGCACATTCCAACCAACAAAACACAACTCTGGACAAAAGTCGGACGATCGTTCGGCCGGTAATTGTTGCGTGTACGAGGCATTAGGCTTCATGTACATACTACCAACTTTGACCGCTGGCTACAGAAAACTCATCCAATTCGCAATGTGGTTTGCATTTCCCACAGCGACGGATAAGTGGCAGTTCACACTATAGCGATGTCAGACATCGCATGTGATTCGCACTGCTCTGCAAATCGCATGCAATGTCTGTGCGATGCGAATTCAGCCATACAGATTCTATGACTGTATTTGGAACAAGTCGTGCAGGACCCTTTTTGGTCTGCACCAGAATCGTATCGCATGTGTCACCTATGCAATCCGATTCATGTCCGACTGACAGTTTGCACTGCGATATGCAAACTAATCTGGGGGTGTCATTAACTTTGTATTGACACTCCCAGCCGTTTGTATATGGCAGTGTGAACTGCCTGCGAGTCCGATGCAATGCAGGAATCCGCAGTGGATTTTCAGGGTTCTGCAACTCGCCAGTGTGAACCGGCACTGAAACGTTCCGATTCTTAACGCCATTCTTCCGTGCTCAGTTGAGGGAGGTTGAAGCTCCCCTAACAGCGGCAGCTCCTTAACTTTGGTAAAAGCCTGTGCACATCAACACATAGGCTTTTATGGAGTTGAGTTTAGGTTTGGCAAAAAAGCCAAAAGCTCTTAAACTCAAGTTTAGGCTCTGCTAGGTTACATGAAGCCTTAAAGTAGAACTATAGGCAAAACTTTTTTTTGAAAAGGGAAGGTTATAACCCCTGTAAGGTTTTTTCTATCTTTCTCCCATTGGACAGATTTTCCTCACTTCCTGTCCCATAGCCAAACAGGAAGAGGAAATCCCTGCAAATTGGGGGAATTCATTGTGGACCCCCAGGTTACCAGTTGACTAATGTCCCCATTGGAAGATTTCCCCTCTATTACTTTTCTGGAGACAACCCAAAGTTTGGGCTTTTCTTTGACTTTTATTAATAATGGTAAAAAGGACAAAGAGGGTGAATCTCTTAACGAGGACACAGACGGCAATAAAAACTGGTGGGTTCTAAACCATTTCCACTCTATCCAAAACTAAATTTTGCCTTGCCTTTTGTCCGAATTTAGTTGCCTTGGAACACTGTTTTGTGGTTTACCAGATTCTTTGTGAAGCAATGGCAAGCAGTACAGAGAAAACACACATTACCAGTCCCTGCGCAGATCCTGGAGATTGATTCTCAAGCTGGGGAATCTTGTAATATGGCCTGTGGTGAAACACATGAATGAAGCGTGGCAGCTCTCCTAACCCTCCATGGGATATGAGGCAAAGCAGCTGTACAAAAAATAAAGGAACAGAGCGCACACCGCCCTAGTGTAACACCATTTATTTGAAGTTAATAGAAGCCATAAAAATAGGAAGTCATGCATGGAAATAAATATCCCCCGATGATGTTTACAGGGCTCTCTCCTCCTAGCCTCGGTGGCTCAGCTGTTCGTCAATGGCAAGCAGTACCTGACTATATTGTTCTAGGGCCCCTAACAAGGGAAGGTTGAGTGAGTCCTTATGTTCTTTAAGGCCCCATTTAACACTGTTTTTCCTGCACTACACTGCAACGGAAATTGCCTTATTCAATGTAGTGCCTGCACATTAAAGTGTTTGTAAAGTCTTATGTGCTTATTAAAAAAAAAAGTTATACTTGCCTGCTATGATTGGGTAACTGACTTTGACAGCCACGGGAGCCAATGGTGTGTCGCTGTATCTCAACCAATCGGAAGTGAGTCCTGAACAGCCGATGGACATCGTTGGACAGATGGGGCTCGGGTAAGTATTAGGGGGTGCTGGGGAGGCTGCTGCACACAGGCCTTTTTATCTTAATGCATAGATTGCATTACGATCAAACCTCCTGACTTAACAAATCCTTTAATGCAGCACAGCTGTGGTGTTTTTGAAAAAAGTGCAGGCGCTTCTTTAGTGCAGTTGCAGCACTTTTTCTGCCCCATAGGCTTCAAAAGAAATGCAATAAAATGCTTGTGAAATGCATGTAAATGTGTTAAAGTTGCACTGCAAAAGTGCACCAAAAATCCATCATTGTGTGAATCAAGGGTTAAATGTATCTAACCCCAAGACCAATAATGTAACCTATTGCAGCCTGAATTGTGTGGGTGTTGTTTTTCCTGGTCATCCTGCCAGTAACAGCCTTTCTGTCCTAGTGTGACTATACTTACTGTATTGTTATAAAGGAGCAGTGTTGTCACCCTAGAAAGGTTACAAAACGCCTCCCCCTCTCTCCTCTCTAACTTTGGCTGTAGACAGATGGCTTGGAACAATACCAAATGAGCATGCAGCACAAATCTATTCGTTTTCTTGCAGGATCCACAGGTAGTTGGGTCCATATATATATATTTGAACACGGGCACAATTTCCATATTTTTGGCTCCGTATGTACCAGAAAAAAATTAAAACAAAATGAATTTGAAGTGGAGACTTTCAGCTTTAAAGTGGTTATAAACCCATAGGTAAACTTTTACCTATAGATAAGGCTTACCTATAGGTGCTGTAAATATCTCCTAAACTTGCACCGTTTAGGAGATATTTACATTGCATGCAGCCAATGTCATTGGCGCATGCGTTCTGAAGAAACAGCCGCCCATGCCGTTTCTACAGAGCCCTTTGTCGTGACTGACTGCTCCCGCACTAATGCGAGTGACGTCACGCGGCTCCAGCCAGTAATGCAGCCGGAGTCCGCAGACCCGGAAGGAAGACAGGGGAAGATGGATGCAGCAGGAACAACGCATGCTTTGTTGCAGGTAAGTGTCACATCGCATACTAGCACATTATGCATTTACTTTGCAGGGGGAAAAAAGGAAGAGTTTACTTTTTAATTTACGGGGTTGAACATAAATAATCAAGCAAAAATTTTAGAAACTGGGTTTTCTCCTTTCTGATGCCTTGCCAGGCTCGAACTGCAGCAGTCTTCAGTTCTTTGTTTTTGGGTCTTTCTGTCTTTAGTTTTGTCTTCAAGTGAAATGCAAACCCAATTGGGTTAAGATCAGGTAATTGACTCAGCCATTGTAAAATTTTCCTTCAAAAGCTCCTGGGTTGTTTTTGCAGTGTTTTTGGATCATTGTCCATGTGTACTGCGAAGTGCTGTGCAATCCACTTTTCTGCGTTTGGCTGAATCAGGGCTGACAGTCAACACTGCAGAATTCATCCGGCTGCTTCTGTCTTCTGTCACATTACCCATAAACACCTATAACCCAGTGCCACTGGAAGCTTTGCATGCCCATGCCATCACACCGCCTCCACCATGTTTTACAGAGGACCTTGTGTGCTTTGGATCATGCTCCAAGCCCTCGCCACACTTTTTTTTTTTTTTTTTCTTCCGTCATTCTTTTACAGATTAAGCTTGACTTCATTCTTCCAAAGAATCCTTTTCCAGAATTGTCTGGCTTTTTTAGATGTTTTTTGGCAAGTCTAATCCTGTGCCGCCTGCACAATCGACTTTTGGGAGGATGCCTAACCTGGTGGGGGCTCCTGCTAGGGCCCCCTTCCTGTTGGGAGCAGTGCGGTGCCGTTCAGGGCCGCCATTTTCTTGTAATCTTTTGTGCTATAGATCGAGGTCCATGTTTGTGAAGCCTCAGCGGCTATTTTCTTTTGGTTTTCTCACTGAAAATAGCAGCAGCTATGTTCTTTGAAGCTAAATGGGTGGTGATTTTGGCAGCGGGAGCTACTCTTGATCCCCTAGTGCTAACTCCTAGATCTTTCTTTTCCTGATCGCCGCATGGTGTGCAGTTAGCTTGGGGCTGTAAGTACCTGATTGGTGGTGAGTCCTTTTTGTGGGGTCCTCTCTCCTTCTCTGCTATAGCAGCGGAAGTTCTCTGTGCTGGGCCCTAAGGTGCTGCCAGCACGGTGAGGGGTGTCCCTAGCAGTGTGATACTTTTTATTTTTTTTTATTTTTGTGGGTCCCCCTCTTCACTAATGGAGTGCCTGGAGAACATTTCCCTACCCGATCCCCTCATAGAGGCTGCCAGGCCCTCTGGGTCCCAACAGTCTGACTGCACTGACAGGGGTCCTGGAGTCCTTAGCCCAATTTCCCAGGACCAAATCCACCTTGGACACTATCAAAAGGTGTCCCCTCTGCCTTCATCTGTTTTGCCAGATTCTGATCCAGCTGTGAGTTATGCCTCGTACACGCAACGATTGTTGGCCGACCGATCGGCCGTCTTTTGTCCAGTGTTGTTGTGTTGGTTGAAATGTGCTCTAGACTGCACACAAACTTTTTCGGCCAACAACCAACTTCAGAAGTGATGTCATGTGCTGGTTTACTTTCCGTGTGTTTTTTCTTCTGAGCATGCCCAGTCTTGCTCATCTGATTTTTGTCTGCCGAAATCTGTACTGACTGACGGAAAATTGGCTATTGTGTTGTGACGGCCAACAAAAATTTTATAGCATGCACACCAGATTTTGTTCGGCCGAAAAGTCGCAGTCGGTTGCCGGAAGCATCATACTAACAAGCCGACGATTGGACGTTGGCTGAAAATTCACGGCCAACAATCGTTGCGTGTGTACGAGGCATTACCCTCCTGGGTCTGCGTCCATACACCCTACATGCTCAGGTAGTGAGGATGATGGCTTTGCTCCTCTAGCTGCGCATGAAAAGGCCCTTGTGGATGTGCTGATTGTGTCAGTGCGTGAAACTTTAAAGATGGAGGATGCGGTTAATGTTGCATCGGAGGTGCCGGTCCCTTTTGGCACCCACAGGCCCACCAAGGCCCACTTTGATAATATAGCAACAAAACCGTGGGGTTGTCCAAAACACACTTTTGCAGTCCCTAAGCATTTTGCAATGCAGTATCCGGAGGATTCCCTGCTTAAAGTGGATAGTCCCACCTGTAGTGAACTTGCTGCTTTCCAGGTTAGATCTAGCCACCTTAATTCCGGTTGAGGAGTCCCTTGCCTTTAAAGATCTGGTTGATCGGTCAGACTCTGGCCTGCCATATGTTAACTGTGGCTGGTTCAGCACTTAGGCCGTTATTTACGATTGCCATGGTGGTGCAAACGGACAGTGGGCTAAACTTTTTTGCCGGGAACTGGAGTGGGAGCAGCTTCCCCCTGCCTTTGCGGAGCTGGCGGGTCAGTTGGTCCAGGGGCTACAGGACCTACAGTTTGTCTGTGATGCCTCTTTGGATGCGGATCTTTTGCTTTCTAGACTGTCAACGCAGTGGTCCTTCAGCGTATTATCTAGCTGAAATTCTGGTCTACGGACCAGACTTCTAAAGGAAGGCCTTATCTGATCTCCCGTTTGTGGGGGATTCCCTGTTTGGATCTTCGTTGGATGACATTAAGTTTCTGGATCCCTGGACCTCCCTGGTACAGGACAAGTGGGTCCACAGTCATTTGGTCTGGCTACAAGATCGAGTTTTGGTCTTATTCTCCATAAAGGTTCTTCCCTTCCAACCTGTGCTTGTCCCTGGATTGCTTACGAGGTCTTTGTGGCAGTGGAAGACTTGTTACTTCAAGGGGTGATTGTCCCTGTTCCGACTTTAGAACGTTTTCAGGGGTTTTACTCAAACCTGTTTACAGTTCCCAGGAAGGAAGGCAAGGTATGTCAAATTCTGGACCTCAAGGCGATAAACTGCTTTGTGCGGGTACAGAAGTTCCAAATGGGAGTCCATTTGCTCGGTAGTGGTGTCCCTACATGGGACTTTCTCGCTTCTATCAACATCAAGGACGCCTATCTTCACATTAAATATGCGCTGGTAACCAGCGCTATCTCCGCTTGGACGAGGAGCATTATCAGTTTGTGGCGTTAACCTTTGGTCTCTCTTCTGATCCTCGGGCCTTCACAAGTGTTTGCCCCGGTACTAGCATTGTTGCGTCAGCGGGGGATCGCGGTACTGGGGTACCTAGAGGATCTTCTGTGAGCAGAGTCTGACTGCTCTGTTAGACAATTTGGAGATTACTCTGTGAACTGAGGGAGTTGGTTGGATTCTGAACCTTCAGAGGTCTACTCTGGTTCTGCCCACAAGACTAGACTATCTGCGTCTGACTCGGCCAGAGTGTTTCTTCCCCTGGAAAAACTCCAGAAATTGCAAGAGGCTATTCATCTTCTGTTCAGCAGATGGTCATCCCTCCAGACTTTCATGCGGGTGCCGGGCCTGATGGGTCTACCTCTTTGAGGCGTTTGTTTGCACAGTTCCACACGTGATATCTGCAAAAAGAGATCCTGGTGAAATGGGACAATCCTCTTGTCTCTAGACAATCCTGATCCTGTTGAGCCGGGATAGGAGAGGGTCCCTGATCTGGTGGCTTTTTGGCAGGAAAAATCCTTTCTCCCCTGTACTTGACGTTTGTCATCATGGATGCCAGCCTGTCTGGTGGGGAGGTGTGCTTGGCACAGCTTGTGTTTAGGGGATCTGGACTCTGATCGGTAGGCTGGACTCTTTCAATGTACTGGAACTCTTGAGTGATCAGAATGTCTGGATTATTGGACAATTTGTCTTCAGGACAGTGCCATGGCCGTGGCCTGTCAATCACCGAGGGGGCACGAGTGCCTTGGTGGCTCAGGAAGTAGCCAGTGTTTTAAGATGGGCAGTCATTCCAGCCTTCTGCTGTACACATTACAGGGGTGGAAAATTGTCATGCGGAGTACCTCAGTCGACAGGTGTTGGACCAGGGGAATGGTCGCTTCATCCGAAGGTTTGTTGTCTCCGGTGGGGTACTCCAAGGTGGACCTGTTGGCCTCTTGTCTCAACAGGTATAGAGGTTTGTGGTACGGTCTCCGGAGCCTCTAGCCGACACCACAGGCGCCTTAGTGGCTCCTTGGAGTCAGTATCATCTGATTTAGCCCCCTCTCTCAAACTTCTGCCAAGACTCCTGTGCAGGATCGAGGCGGAAGGGAATTCCGGTCATTATGGTGGCTCCAGACTGGCCTCGCCAGCCTTGATACACTGATCTATTATGGCTTGTCGCTGATGCTCCTTGGAGACTTCTAAGTGAAGATCTTCTGTCCCCAAGGGCCAATCTTCTATCCTACTTTACAGTTGCGGCTTTAAGATTCCCATGCTGTTAAAGGCTAGAAAATCTACCTCTAGGAAGATGTACATTGCGTCGTGTTGAGTCTCTTGGGGTTCACCCTAGCTCCTTTTCAGTGGCTCAGATATTGGCCTTTCTCCAACGGGGGGGTAGAGCAGTGCATGGCCTTGAGTACAATTAAGCGCCAGGTTTCTTGGCTGTTTAACGTCCATCGACCACACATTCCTTGCTGCGTACCCTTTGTCCAGGGAGTTCGACACATGGCTCCTTCAGTGCGGCTTCCTTTGCTGCTGTGGGAACCTCAATTTGGTTCTGTAATTTCTTCAGAAACCTTTTGAAAGTCTTCGGGAGGTTCCCCTGCTTGTTATCCCAAAAGGTGGCCTTTTTGGTGGCTATTACTTATGCACGCAGGGTGTTGGAGCTGGTGGCGTTTTGTGGTTCAGAGGAGAAGGTTGTTCTTCGTCCTGTCAGTCCTTCCAACGGTCGTCTGATTTCCATTTGCATGAGGAACTTTTGATTGTGTTGCCTTCCCTATGCCTCAGGCCTAAACATCTTTTTTTTTTTTTTTTTTTTTTTTTAGACTCACTATTTGTACTTTCGGATGGACCGCAAAAGGTTGGCTGTGACCCATTTCCAGATATGTTGACAGTGATTCAGGACTATTCAGGTTCCTCCTTTCCCGGTTAAGGCACACTCCTCAGTTGCTTGGTGCCTCCTGGGTCTTCCGTCATCAGTCTTCAGTGATGCAGGTTTGCAAGGCGGCCACCTGGTCATCTGTGCACACTTTCACAAAGTTTTATAGGGGGATGTGTTTGCATCTTCAGATGCTGCTTTTGGCCGCAAGGTTTTGCAGGCTGCTGTTTAGAGGACCTAGTCTTTGAGGGTGTTTATGATTAAGCTCTAAGTTACCTGGTTGGCTACGGTCTAATCTTGCGTTTCTTGCGTTTTTTTTTTATTTATTTTTTTTTTCTTTTCTTGCTGTTCCCACCCCTCATGTTTGGGACCTCCCAATGGTCAAGAAGTTAAGGAGCTGTGTCCGTTAATGAAAAAGAGAAAATGGGATTTTTGACTTGCTGTAAAATCTATTTCTGATGTTTGACATCCCCCCCCCCCCCCCCCATAGGCGTAGTCAAGCTTTTTCCTGCCTAGGGGGCAGTATAACCAATGGTCAAGAAAAGCAGCTTTGAACATCAGAGAAATGGATTTCATTAAAAAAAAGTATTTTTTTTCCTTGGAGAGCATCTTGTGTGATCACCACTTTTGTCTTCCATGGACATCCAGGCCTTTTTTATGTTGAGCTCTCCAGTGTTCCCTACTTTTCTGTACCAAACTGTTGATTTGGCCACACCTAATGTTGCTGCTACTTCTCTGCTGTATTTGCTTCGTTTTTTAAAAAGCATTAGTCTCGATTCACACTAGCGCGACTTGTCAGCCTGACAAGTCGCGGTCCATTGACTGCTACAGGACCTGTTCTAATAGGAGCGACACAAGTCGCTCCGACTTAGAGAAAGGGTCCTGTACTACTTCGGGGTGACCTCGGAGCGACTTGTATAGATTTCCGTTATGTGAAGTCCATGCAAGTCGCTCCAAAGTCGTGGTGCATGTGAATGCCCAAGTCGCCCCCGAAGTAGTAAGGAGTCGTGCCACCCCAGTGTAAACCGAGCCTTATAGTGGCCTGTTTCACTTGCATGAACTACTCCTTTGATCGCATGATCTAGGTTCACAGCAATAGATTCCAAATGCAAATACGACACTTAGAATCCAACTCCAGACCTTTTACCAGCCTAAAGTGATTGCAAATTCTCGTGTCATCCATTTTTGGAAAAAAAAAACTATTCTACTTACCACCTCTGTGCTGTTGGTTTTGTAGAGTGGTCCTTTTCCTGGGTCCCTCTTCACTGTTCCTGGACCCTCCCTGCTATCATGTGCCCCCACAGCAAGCAGCTTGCTATGGAGGTAGCTGATCTGCAGCTGTCGGCCCTGCCCCTTTCGTGATTGTATAAAATACTTTGACAGCCGTGGAAGCCAACTGCCCTGCGGCTGTGTCTTGGCCAATCAGGAAAGAGTCCCAGATGTCCGAGGGACTCGTGGACAGGTGGGGCTCCGGTAAGTATTAGGGGGTGCTGGGGAGGCTGCTGCATGCAGTTTATTTTTTCTTGAATTAATGAAGAAATAAAAGGGTAGCTCACACCATGAAACCGCTTGAGTCAATTTTTCCAAATATTTTTTTGGTACTTTTGGAAAAATAAAAGGGGGGGGGGGGTGCTATTAACGGCTGTAATTCCTGAACCCTTTCTCCAATTTGAATGTACATTATATAACTATAGCTTGAATATGTTTTGGTAAATAACTGAAGAAAAACTATAACTGTGCCTGTGTTCAAATGTATATGGACCGAACTAGAACACTTTTCATGCTAGACCAATAATGTTATTTTTACACTTTAAACTGCTAGTAACGTCACTTTCATTTGCAGATCAACCCCTAAGTCTGTGTCTCCTCCTATCTCACCATGAGACATGTACGCGCTTCTCCTCGGGCCACAGCTGCTGCTGGCAGCGGGGTGAAGAACATAGTCAAGGGACATCAGCACTCAAGGGTTGTTGGAGCGCACAAGCAGCGAATCCCTGAGAGAGAGGTTCCAGCAGCCAGGACAAAGGTGGCAAGGACAATCAGCCTCCTGCCCCATGAACGCCAGGCCTTCTACCAGCTCTTGGGTAAGAAACTGTTTTCTGTAAAGGAAAGGAACCAATCATCTCAGGTTGCGTTTTTTTTTTTTTTTTTTTTTTTTTTTTTCCTTCAAGACAAATGCTTGATTATACTCCCATTTGGACTCTGCCATTCCATAGCTACTAGACTCTCTGCTTTTGCATTAGTTCCGTTTTTTTTTTTTGGGTGACCTAATTTTGAGGTGATTAAACATTCTGCCTTTGTGGGGCAGTTGGTACAGTCTTGTCATTGTGTCATTGTTAGTACGTGGCCTCGGACTTAACATTTCAGTCTGTAGTTGGGGAGAAGGGCTTCATTTCACAGGGTCTGAAAGCTTTTTTTTTTTTTTTTTTTTTTGTTTGGGATGACAGCCTGGGGAAGTATTCTGGACATCACTTTTTTTTTTCCAGGAAAATGTCTACCAAAAATCTACAGTATCAAGATGCAAAAGACCTCTCCCTTGCGGGTTCATCTGACTGGAATTCAGTTAGGAATGCAACTGCAATGGTATACATTTAGTCGTCAAAGGGCTAGATGTCTTGCTTTTCAGCATAAGGCCATCCAGATTAATTCTTGGCATACCTTTAGATTCTGTGGCATATTGGCTGGTGGACTTCTCAGTTGCCAGCGTTTGGGCTCAGGGAAATGGTCTCTTCATCCAGGGGTATTTCAGTCTTCTGGCAAAGGTGGAAAACCCAGGACATGGGTCTTTAGCTTCCGGAGTCATCCACTTACTAAGCAGGTTGTCTCCAGATCCAGGGATCTTGTGGGATCGGTTCAGTGTGACCTACACGCCCTCGTACAATAGTTTTTCTTTGCTCTTTTATTCCCTACAAGTGGAGTTACCCTAAAATTGGAGGACACAGCTACTAAGTCAGCTGCGACGGTGCAATTCGGTACCCGCAGAACCTCCAAGGTGGCAAAGGTATTACCCCCCCCCTTTGCTGCTTTTTCCGTCAATATTGTCACAAGTCAGTGGGGTTCCCTCAAACAATATTGGGGTCCCAAAGTTTTGCTAGAAGGTATCCTTTTGCAGAGTCCCGGCTGGTACTGTAAAGAAACTTGACAGTACCACCTGTGGTGGACTTGCAGCAGGTTATCAGGTTAAATAAAGCCACCCTTCTGGTGGAGGAATCTCCGTAATTAAGGATCCTTTTGCCAGGAGAGCTGAATCTTTGGTCTGATACCGGTTTACCATGGCCAGTTCCATTCTGCTGCCGGTTTTCACCATAACCTTGGTTTCCCAGACCTTGATGGAATGTGCTAAGCTCCTGCGCCAGGATTTGAAGGGGGGACAACCTCCAGACCTGGTGGACCAGTTGGTCCAGGGTTGCAGTACATCGGTGATTCCTCTCTGGATTCAGCCCCCCTAGCCTGCAGGGTGTCTGCGACAGCTGTGACTCTTTATTGCATAAGGTTAAAATACTGGCCTGCGGACCAGGCTTCCAAGAAGGTATTGACTGTCCTCCATTTTGTAGGAGACCGCTTGTTTGGAGCTTCCATGGAGATCATTAAAGGTCTTACACGAGGTAAGAGTACTCTGCTTCTGCAGACTGCCAGGAGTAAAGAGGCTCGTTGTAAGAGTGGTCCTTCTTGGGAAAATAAGCAGTCCTTTCGCCCCTCGGGATCTAAGGACCAGGGATCAAAATCCACCCATAACCCTGCAGCGGGTTTCAAGGGGCTTTGGCTTGGTAAGTCAGAGTTGGGTCCCTCCAGGACCACAGACAAGCCCACTTCTGTCTGAAGGGGTACCCTCACCCATATCTAGGGTGGGGGGGGGGGACTTCTTTGCTTCTTTCTGGATCTGTGGATCTCCTGGATTCAAGACAAATGGGTCCCTTCCTCACACTCCCCGCCAGCATGCAGTACTTGCCAGCAGTAAGTCTCATGTGCTAGGGGTGCAACTAGCCCCCAGTACATAATTGTAAGTATCCCAGCTTGTGCAGTGTTTGACTCCTACCACCATGACCACTTCAAATCGCTGTCCTTTTAATATCACTCAGGAGTGCACCTCTGTATACTGATTGCATTGCATTTCATAATCCTCTAGTTGTGTTAAATTGGTGGTGGCAGGGGGCGTGGAGTGCCACCTCCTTGAAATTAGTTTCTGCAGGTTGGGATGTCTGCATAGTAAAAATTATCAGCTCACATTTGTGTAGATGCTGGGATCAAAGGGGTCCCTGGGATGCTGGCATCGATATTGTGGTGGGATTGCTAAGGTAGCTGGGACTAGAGGGGAAGCAGTTGGCGCCAGCGTGGAACGCAAAAGGTGCACATACAGGAACAGACGTCAGCTGAGACAGTGTGATGCGGTGAATGGGCGGTACCGCGTTTCTTCTTCAGACATAGGCCCTGGGGACACTGCACCCTTCATCCCTCTCCGTAAAGTGTACGTTCATGCCATGCTTTTTCAAATGTGAGCTGTCTTTATTTAACCTCAGTATCATGAGTGCTTTAACAGTGAGGACTAATCCTCTGCAGCCAAGTATGAAAAAGCGCTGGTGGAGGCTTTGATTGTCAGTGCAGGAAACTTTAAAATTGGATGACTGCTGATGACGCTGCTGTAGTTCAGCACCCGCAAACCTTCAAAGGTGACAAAGGTGTTCCTTTTTTCCTGCCTTTTTGACAAGCTTGTCACTAGTCAGTGGGGTTCCCTGAAACGCATGGTTGGAATACCTAAGCGCTTCGCTAGGAGAACCCTTTTGAGGAATCTCTCCTAAAGAAACAAACGGTTCCACAGTTGGACTCCCAGGTCTCCAGGCTAAATAAGACCACACTTTTGCTGATGGAGGATTCTTCATCCTTTTAAAGCGGTTGTAAACCCTAGAAGAAGAAAAAAAAAAAAAAAACCTGCAAGACAAAGGCATAATGGGCTAGTATGCATCGCATACTAGCCCATTATGTGTAACTTACCTTAGACGAAGCCCCGACACGGACCCCCGGACATCGCTGCGGGCGCTGCCATGATCCCTCGCCGTCTCTTCCGGGTTCGGCGGCTCCAGCGCGGTGATTGGCCGGAAGAGACGGCTCCGGCGCGATGATTGGCCGGAGCCGCGAAGACGTCACTCCCGCGCATGCGGGAGTGACGATCAGTTGATCCAGGGGCTACAGTACATTTGTGATGCATCTTTGGATATGGCCCACTTGGCCGGCAGGGTATCTGTGATGGCGGTGATTCTTCGCTGCATGATTTTATTGAAATACTGGTCGGCTGACAAGGCTTCTAAAAAGGTGCTGACTGATCTACCTTTTTTAGGTGACTGTTTGTTCGGTGCCTCTATGGAAGAGCTCATTAGGGGCCTTACGGGAGGTAAGGGTACATTACTTCCGCAGATTGCTAGGGGCAAGGAACCTTGTCGTAAATGTGGTCCTTTTTTCTCAGCTCACAAGCGGCCCTTTCGTCCATCTGGTTCGCAAGAAAAGGGTTCGTGATCCACCTGTAACTTTGCAGGAGGCTCCAAGAGACCCTGGAATGGTAAGTCTAAAGCGAGCACTACCAGGTCTGCAGACAAGCCCCCCCCCCCCCCCCGCCTGAAGGGGTGCCCTCACCTGCATCTGAGGTTGTCGATGTCTTCGCTTTTTGCCGACCCCTGGACTTTGCTCATTCAGGACAAATGAGTCGATGAGTTGGTTCGGTTACAAAATCTATTTTCGGTCTTTGCCCTCCGGCAAGGTTCTTTCCTTCCAACTTGCGCTGTCTCACAATTGGCTATAGGGCAGTGGAGACCTGTTAGCACAAGGTGTCATTGTGCTGGTTCCAGAGTTGGAACGTTTTCTAGGTAATTATTCAAATCTGCTTAGTCCCCAGGAAGGCCCAATCTTGTACCTCAAGGCTCTGAACCACTTTGTGCAGGTTCAGAAATTTTGGATCGAGTCCAGCCGCACAGTAGTAGCTTTCCTTCATCAAGGGGATCTTCTGGCTTCTAGCGATCTCAAGGATGCTTGCCTTGATATTCCAATATATCAGTATTTTCTTTTAGCCGTAGGAGAGGAGCACTCCATGGCGTTACTTTTTGGTCTTGCCTCAGCTCCTCGGGTGTACGGGTTTAGCACCAGTGCTTCAATGGAACAAACGTCCTCCCTGCGCTATGTAATTATTGCCACACTGATGCAGCTGTTTATCACTGTGACCAACTTAAAAAAAACAAATACAGTGCAAACCAGTGAAATACTGTGTGGTCCTGTCTGTCCCCCCAAAAATATGTGAGAATCAGACAAATGCCAAAATATTGGCAAGCATGTGCCCAGTGAAAATTCCATGCAAAATTTTTTTATCAACACAAAGAGAAGTCATCAACGTATCAATAACAAGTGTGTGTGTGTGTCGTGCGCAGTTTTCTTTAAAGTAAAAGGTGCAAATCTGTGACTTCTCATGCATTCTGTTGTGATCCACAACCCAAATGTGAATGCACTTAACAGATGCTGTGGACCCCGTAACCATACTGCATGTGGGTCTGTTAAACCTAAACTGGTAAGTGTTGGCACTTCTTGAGACTTCCCATTAGTCACATGGTGACATGAGAAGTCAAGGATTGGCACCTTTTTTACTTTAAAGAGCACTGTGCACGATAGATTTTTTTTTTTTTATGGGTAGATTGAAAATTTTATACAAAAAATTTCTGGGCACATGCTTATTTTTTGTTTGATTCTCACTTATTTTTTTTATTTTTTATTTTTTTTGGGAACATCTGTTTTATAGAAACACTATGCATGAGTGCTTTTCACTTATTTTGAGCACAAGGTGTGTAATATATAGTGAACATACAGTATCTCACTGGTTTGTGCTGTATTTGTTTCAACTTGGGACATAACTGTGCAAGCTCTTCAGGAGTTCTGATGGACACTAAATTTACAAAAATCGGCCTTGACTCCGTCCACCAAGCTGGACTACTTGGGTCTGACGCTGGACTCGGCGTTGGCCCTGGTGTTTCTTCCTCAGGAGAAACTTCTGAATGTGCAGGATACGTCCCAGTTCATGTTGGCCAACCGTCGGTCGTCACTCAGGACTTGCATGCAAGTGCTTGGTCTGATGGTCTCCACTTTAAAGGCAGTTCCGTTTGCTCAGTTTCATACCAGACCTCTGCAAAGTTTCTTGCAAAGATTCTTGCCAAATGGAACAAGGGTCTGCAGTCGCTGGACAATCTGATCCTGTTAAGTCAGGGTATGAGTGGGTCTCTGCTATTGTGGCTCTGCTCCCCGGCACTTCGCATGGGAAAGTCCTTTCTTCCCCTGTTAAACAATTTCCACGGATGCCAGTCTGTCTAGGTGGGGGGCTGTCTTGAGGATATACTCAGCTCAAGGTATTTGGACTTGAGTCCAGTCTGCAAATCAACATCTGGAGATTCGGGCGATCAGACCGTCTGCAGGGATACCTGGTGAGGATCCAATCGGACAATGCTACGGCAGTGGCATATGTCAACCAAGAGGCACAAGGAGTGCCCTGGCAGCCTGGGAGGTAGCCGGCATTCTAAGGTTGTCAGAAGTGTTCCAGCCCTCTCTCCATTATAGGGGTAGAGAATTGGCAAGCGGATGTTGGATCAGGGAGAATGGTCCCTTCATCCGGAGAGGTTTCATCAACTGTCTCTACAGTGGGGACTCCTGATGTGGACCTGCTGGCTTCTCAACATAAAGGTGCAGAGGTTAGTGTCAAGGTCTCAGGATCCTCTGGCCGACACCACAGACGCACTGGTGGCCCCTTGGGGTCAGTATCATCTGATTTTACGCCTTTCCTCCAATACAACTTCTCTAAACTGCTACACAGAACCGAGGTAGAAGGGGTTCAAGTCATTCTGGTGGCTCCAGACTGGCCTTGCTGCTCTTGGTTCGCAGGCCTGGTAAAGCTGGTAGCAGACGTCCCTTGGAAATGGCGATCGACCAATATAGTTTTTTTAATACCCTTATTTTGGTCATCGGATATCTGTATCGGCCGATATTGTCGGACATTAAAAATTTTTTTCTTTTTTTTTTTTTTTTCTGCTTTCTTGTGGAGATCTGAGGATCCAAAAGACCCCAAACCCCTCCTCGGCACTGAAAAGCATTCAAAAAGTTTGGCTGTTTTGAATGCTGTCAGTTTTTTGAATTTGGGGCAGAGTACCCGGAAGTAATGTCATGACATCACTTCCGGGTTTTTTACATGGAGGCCTGGGTCTTCGGCGGTGGAGGTAGGATGCCCGGGTCTCCCGGTGGGACAGAAGACGTGGGCAAGGTGTGGAAACGTTCCCCCCCCCCCTCCCGCTCCTTGTAATGACAGCTGAGTGGCTTAGCCGCATCGGTTGTCATTACAAGCCGTCCATCGGCTATGGACACCGGTACCAGGGTGATGCCTCTAGCTGCAGGCATCACCCTCGTACATGCACTTTCCCTAAATAAATATCAGTAACCTCAGGGGCCGATTCCGATCGGGCAAAGTGCATATCAGCCCCCGATGTATGCATATCGGTGTTGCCATACAATCGGTCAATCTCTACTTGGAAACTTCCTGGCTTGGCTATTTTTTTTTTTTTTTTAATTTTAAAGTACAAACACAACATAGAAAACCAAACTTGTCCAGAACCCCACCCACCCCGCTTGGTAGTGCAGTGGTTCACAGCAAAAAAAATACATGCACAAGTGCGAGGTATAGATGTAAATATACATATACATTCCCCCCCTGAGCATCACATCAGAAGTCAGCTAGACCGAGACCAGGACAAGATCACCCATCCCCTTATAATGGCTGGGCTATCAAAAGCCAGGTTTTGAAGGACAGATTGCTGTCGGAGTCGGTGATTACTACGCTGTTGAAGGCTAGGAAATCTACTTCCAGGAAGGTTATCATTGCGTTTGGAAAGCGTACATTACTTGGTGAGTCCCGTGGGGGGGGGGGGGGGGGGTTTCTCCCTGTTCATTTTCTGCGTCTCACATGTTGGAGTTTCTACAACTAGGTGTAGATCAACGTTTGGCTCTGGGCACCGTCGAGGTACAGATTCCCGCTTTGGCCATTTGTTCAAAGGCTGTTGGTTGCAAAATCCTTGGTTCACATCTTTGTGCAGGGAGTTCGCAATCTGGCTCCTCCTGTGCGATTCCCTGGTACCTCCGTGGGATCTCAATTTGGTTCTGTCGGTGCTTCAAAAGTCTGCTTTGAAAACATTTGTGAGAAGGTGGCCTTTTTTGGTTGCTATTACTTCTGCGTGTAAGGTGTTGAAGTTGGTTGCGTTGTCCTGTCGGTCACCTTACCTGGTGGTTCACAGGGACAAAGTGGTGTTACGACCCTGTCAGGCATTCCTTCCTAAGGTTGTCTCTGGGTTTCATTTGAACATTGTGTTGCTGTCATGTCCTAAGCCAAAAAATCCTAAAGAAATTCCTCTACATTCCTTGGATGTAGTCAGGGCAATCTGGGTGTACCTGGCAGTGATTGAGTCGATTCAGGAATCCAGTTCTTATGGATGGACCACGTAAGGGGCAGGCCGCTTCTGCTGCAACCTATTTCCAGATGGATCAGGTAGATGGTGATGCAGGCCTATTCTATTAAGGGTCAGGTTCTTCCTTTCCCTGTCAAGGTGCATTTTACAAGGCTGCTTAGTGCCTCCTGGGCCTTCCATCAGTGGTTCAGGTGTGCAAGGTGGCTACATGGTCGTTTGTACACACATCCACAGTTTTATAAGGTGGATGTACTTGCATCTTCGGATGCTGCTTTTGGCAACAAAGTCTTGCAGAAGCTCCCGCCTCCTTGAAGGTTTAATTTTTTCCTTGTTGAGCTCTTTTTTTACCTGGTTGGCATGTTTAGCCTTGTTGGGAATTGGATTTATTGCTGTGTTTTTCCCACCCCTCATGTTGATACTGCTTTGGGACATTCCAAGGGTCTAGAAGACATGGAGCTGTCTGTCAATGAGAGAACTGGATTTTTGTTTTACCATAATCTTTCTGAGGTTATGTATTCTTCTAATACTCTGTTTACAATACAAACTGAAATCCTATAGCAGTAAGTGATGGTATATCCTGTGGGACTGCCTCAGGGGCGTTGCCAAAATTGTTTCTGCCTAGTCCCACTCCTGGAGAGGGCAGCATAAGCCCAATGGTCTTGAAGACATGGAGCTGTGTCCGTCAGTGAACCTCAGAGGTATTCTTTTATGGTAAGACATAAATCTAGTTTTTTTGACAATGTGGAAAGACAATGTGGAAAATGGGGGTATGAATAATTTTTTCAAGGTACTATAAATACTTAATGGGGGGTTCTGATAATTTTTGAAAAATGGAATTTTCTTTCATCTGCTTGTGCTGCCAATGTATTTCATGCAGATTTATTTTGTGCTAAGCTGATGCATTGTATTTAACCTGCAGACTGTGACATCATTCAGCAGTTCCTGTCAATGGATGTTTGCCTTCGGATATCTGACAAGGTTGGTTAAGTATTGTAGCCGAAAGATCAACTTTATTTCCAGTCAGGCTTCTATGGTAAAATGTGTCATACAACTGAATGCACATCTTTCTTTTCATTCAGCTGTAATGTAAAGTCTTGCCATTAATTTTCCTAATGCCCTTTTCACACCTGAGTGTTTTTCAGCTGGTAAAACGCTCATCTCAAGTCGCAAAATGCTATTAATTTCATTGGCCCCTGTTCACATATGACCGTTTGAGCTTAAAAAATTTTGCTTCAAGCGACAAAGTACAGGAGCTTTTTGGGCAGATAGGCATTGACATCTAACAAACGCCCATCTCCAAACACCTGCAAAAAACGATACTCAGGTGTGAATGGAGTCTCAGGAAGCATCCACAGCCTAGCATTGCTCTCTACAGAGGTTCTACACACCCCATTCTGAGCTAGCGCTTCAATTTTTAGAGCATGTGTGCAAATTGCAGAGAACACAGGAAGCAAGGGTCCATCTCTATAGCATGCAGGCAGGGGCTAGCCTTTTCTACTGACTGGCTGCTTTCTTAAAGACTAAAGCAGCTCCAGTTTTGATGCAACTGAAATATATTAAGCAGATTTAAACAAAGTACTGTTGGGCTTTAGGATGTGCTGCCTGCCCATTTAGCATGCATGAATGGGCTGTTTTAATGTCTTAAAGCTATTTTGGCTATACATCTATACAGATCTCAGGAGTGCAGTACATTTTGCACTCCTGTGATCTATTTTTTTTTTTTTTTTTTTTTTTTTTTTTTTTTTTTTTTGCCAATGGCGGAATGAAGCCTGCAGTCAGTCAGACCAGGCTCTGAAAAGATCCCAACTGGATGGTCGGGATCTGCCCAGAAGCCTGAACTGGCAGCTAGCAGTCTGACAGTCTCGGGTTCTTTGCTCACAGAATGCTGAGTACTGAGCGATCAGTGGTTGATTGCTCAGTTCTCAATGCAGAGCCGGCAGGGGGACAGATGCAGCATCAGATCAGTGCAGCATCCACTTATGTGAGTAATGTTGGACTGTCCTACAGAGGATGGGGAGGCTGAAGTAAAATGTGTCTTTTTTCAATTTCAAGAGTGGTTTTACACTTGTGCTGTCTTTGAGATGGAATAAAGCTAAATTGCCTTTTAATTGTGCTTGTTTTTGTTCTCCATGCAGTATCTAATAGCAATGGTGCTTGCGTACTTCAAACGAGCAGGCCTGCGAGTCAGAGAATATACAGCAATTAATTTCTTTGTTGCTCTGTAAGTATCTTTTTCTATTTATGAAAATGGATAACGTATCTATAAATGGTACAGAATCCACGCTTTAAAGCCTAATATTGCCGCCTTGCAAAAGTTCAATAAGTAAACCTAGAAATCCCATTATTTTGCCTGCCTTCCCATACATTTGGATCAAACCTCTGAGGCATTTTCTGATAACTGCAAAAGTTTCTGTGAGCTAATCATGTCTGCTGAATTTAAAGGGTAAAGCCTGATACGCACTCCCCCCCCCCTTATTTTACCCAGTGGGCTGAACAAAAAACTGACCTTGGGTCAGAGCCGTTGAGAAAATCTGAGGTTAGTACAGCTACTTCCCTGCTGTAGAACATTCTAGTCACTGACTGAACACTAAACGGTAGCCGTTTGGCAGACCTATTTCAGTCATGCCTGTTACACAGATGTCAGCCCAGCTGCAGTACATGGGCCTGATGTCAGCTGGTTTCTATTGCACCAGCTGATGCTGCCTGACATTCAGCCCTAGTATACGGGGCTCAACTCCACTTTTGTAATGAGACATTCTCTGGATGCTCTCTGTACACTGCAACAAATTTTATTTAAAAAAAAATGCCTAGCTTTTTTTCTGACACTTTGCAGGTGTATGAACCACAGCCCCACTGCAATGGCGCGTTTTTCCTTTCTCTGGAGTTCGGCTTTAACATGCAGCTGTCTAGGCCAGTGTTTCTCAACCTTTTTTCAGTCGGAGCACCCTTGAAAAGTATTTTCAGTCTTGAGGCACCCCTGCCCAAGGTGTGTATCGCAGAACACGCGCAGAATCTTGCTCGTTCCTGACAGACAAATGCTCAGCTCTTTGGCAAACATGGGTGCTTTGGGTGCATTTCTGCTGGTAGGGAAGCCCATTTAAGCCCTACACGCATCACACATCCACACAGGGCTTGTTCACATGTCAGGTTGGAGGGGCAGTAAAACCACATGGTTGAGCTGTCTTTACTACCCTCATCTGCTCACCCTTTAGCTGCAGAGGCAGCATCTGGGGATGTACACATGTGGTGGCTGCAGCTGGAGGTATACCCAGGGTGAATGGGGCTGCACTGCAACTACCCTGCAACTGTGTGCATGGTTGCGGTGTGGTGGTGCTGCATTTCCGGGCTTAAAACAGGAGGTGAGAAGCAACATATTACTTAGTTACATACATATTGCCTCTTTACCGCCTGCCAAATGCCTCTGAAAAGTGATCTAAACAAGGATTGATTTTCAAAGGAGCAGCAGCCCTTGCTGCTATCAGAAACAAGCCCTAAAAAGCAGTTCTGACAGTACAGGAATGGGGGGTTAGGATTAAAAGTAACATATACACGCATGCACACACATACAAAAGAATGTACAAACGCATGTATACATGCACACATACAGACACGCGCGCGCACACACGACACATGTACGCACACACATACAAATGCATACACATGTATACATGAACAGACACATGCGCACACACAAACACATGTACAAACACATAAAAATGCTCACACATGCATACATGAACACACACCGAAACATGGACACATGTACACACATACACATGTACAAATACAAACACATGTATACATGCACATGTACACACATGTGCAAACACATACATACACATATACACAAACTTTAAAAGTTCTATTACAATACCTTTCCTCAGAGGCCGGGTACTGCACTGTAGGGGGAAGCAGAGAGCACAACACACTCCCCCTCCCTTTACTTTCACTTTGCTGAGGCTGACGGAGCTTCATCACAGTTCCGATGTACAGCAGAGGATCGGGAGATCGGGCTCATCTGACAGCCCTTCTCTTCCATGATCCCGTGGCACACCTGAGGACCTCTGGCGGCACACTAGTGTGCCGGGGCACACCGGTTGAGAAAGGCTGGTCTAGGCTACTGTAGACCAGTGTTTTGCAACCTTTTTCCAGTCACGGCACCCTTGAAGTATTTTCAGTCTCAAGGCACTGGTAAACGGTACCAAAGTGGTTGAGATGTGGTTTTTACCTCCCCAGCTGCTTTTTTTTTTTTTTTTTTTTTTTTTTAAACTAGGGGCAGCAGCCAGGCTTGTGCATTCTGTTATGGCAGGAAGCGCGTCCACCAGCTTTCCGGAGTCTCAAACAAAGCCATATTTGGCTTTGATCTGGTCTCTAATGTGGAAAACCAGAAGCGATATCATGGTTACTGGAGCCTTAAAGGCGCCAGATTTAAAAATTGTATTCAAAACAGCCAAACTTGGTGGTTTGCATGCTTTTAAGTGCAAAGGAGGGATTTGGGGTCCTATTACTGTCACAAGGGATGTTTACATTCCTTGTGGCAGCAATAAAAGTGCTAAAAAAAACTTGGGCTAACTTGACTGACTTTCTCAAGTCTTCTTCCAGGACAGGCCATGAGACCTATGGCTCCTCCTACCATGACAGGAAACGTGTTAAAAACCAATTATATATAAGGCGGTCCCCCAGTCCTCACACTTAAGTATTAGGGTTTCCTCCCGACAGGGGGTAACATGTTTCCTGGAACCTGCTTTTCTGGTCTCATGGTCTGTCCTTTGAAGACTTGGGCGAGGAGAAGTAAATTCTTTCCCAAGTGTGGTACCTCTGCTTTACAGGTCGGGGGGGGGGGGAGGGCGCTTTTCTCCTGTCCTTAAAGCCCAGGGAGGGTTACAACCATCGCTAATGTCAGGAATGCAGTAGGAGTCCTTTCCACCTCAGTGGCATGGTCCTTGGAGCAGCACAGGCTGTGTTCCCGTGATCGCTGCTGATTTAAAATTGGCGCCACGCAGGGTGGAAGGGGCGGAACTCCTGGGTTACACTCTGGCCTAAGGAAGTGACGGGGTCACTTCCGGTTGCAGTAAAATCATTGGTGGGCGCCAGAAACGCTGGTTCCGGTTTCCAGAGGCGTGAACAGGAGAATTACTGGGTAGCCAGTGTTCAGGTGAAACCCAGCAGAGGCTGTGGGACAATAGAGCGGGATGGATCCCTCTACAGTAAACTCTCAGGCGGTGGAAGCTGGCTCTGGCACCGGCACCTCTCAGGTAAGCCTGGGGAGTTTTCCCTCTTGCAAAGCCTGTAGGGGTTTCCTTTTTCCTCCATAGACTGGGGGCTGGTAAAGGGGGGCACTTTTTTCACTCTTTAACACGGGTGTTTATTTTGGGGCCTGTTTTACAGGGGGTTTTAATCAGAAAAATGCTTTCTCTTTATTATAGACCAAGGCTCAGGAAAAGGTCCAGACACAGCCCCCCAAAAAAATGTGCCGTTTGCAGAACAAAGCAAAGTTCCACATGGAGCAAAACATGCATAGAAAGCTTGGTTAAGGATGATCCAGCTATATCCTTCCAGATGATGCTGACTTTTGTTAGGGATGAGTTAAACCTCTACCTTTAGCTCCTTTAAAACCCTCTTAGATAAATTGCAGACTCCTGTATAAAGTTCCAATCCAACAGTGTGTGTGGTGACAACATGAGGGAGGAGCCAGGGTAGTTTGCCCCCCCCCATTTCTCATTTGAAGAATCTGGTTCAGGGGAAGAGCGCAAGGATAGGGAATCCATCAGATGCTCCAGGTTTAAATTGCCACTCAAAGATGTGGACGAATTTAAGCAGTCTGTCACTTTAGAAATTGAGAAGGTTCAATTATCTAAACATGACCTTATGTATAAAACGCATAAGGCCATGGTTTTTCATGTGCACAGTTCCCTTCTAGATACAATAAAATTAGAATGGTAGAATCCTGGAAGGAAACCATTTTTTAAAACAATTTAAAAAGTTTCCTTTTTGATGAAGACGCAGCACAACCATGGAACAAGATTCCTAAATTGGATGCCCCCCTTTCAAAGATTTCCAAAAATGCGGATTTGGTCTTTGATGATATGGGTACACTTAAGGACCCAATGGACAAGAGGAGATATTTTGCTGCGTAGAGCCTTGGAAGCCTCAGTCACGAGTCTAAAACCAGCCTTAGCCTTTACTTGTCTAGCCAGAAATCTTGAGTTATGGCTTTCACAAATCCAGTCTCGCTTATCTGCTGGGACTCCAAGGGATCAGATTATTAAAGATTTCCCTCTTCTATTTCAGGCAGTAGGGTATCTGGCTGATTCTTTTGCTGATCAGAATGACGGCAAGAACCTCGGCCTTGGTTAATTCAGCCAGAAGAAGTCTCTGGCTTAAGACATGGTCAGGAGACTGTACCTCCAAACTTTGCCTGTGCGGTCTTCCCTCTACAGGTGACCATGTATTTGGTCCCGGATTAGCAGAAGCACTGAAACGTACTGCTGACAAAGTCGTTTCAAGATAAAAGAAAATCCCCATATCCCTGGTTTTTTCAAGTGAGGGGCAGACAGCAGGGTCGGCACGACACCGGACCCAAGAAGTACTAGCCTGGCCACAAAGGTAGGGGCAGCATTTTGTTTAAACCTCCTCAGCACTCTGCCAAGCTGCAATGACTCCCTTCGCTGGGTGGGAGGAAGATTAAGGGCCTTCCCTCCACAGTGGAGGGAAATTGCATCAAGCCCTTTCATTTTGGACTTGGTGTCCAAGGGTCACAGTCTGGAATTCAATTTCTGGCCTTCGGAGAGAATGTTAATTACCAGTCTGCCCAAAGATCGAGTGAAAGTAGCTGCCTTAAGTCTCCAAATCGGAGACTTGGTAGATCAGAAAGCATTGGTCCTGGTTCCAAAAGCGGAACAGGGCAGGGGGTTTCTCCCACATTTTTGTGCTAAAAAAATAGCACTGGGAGAGTGGTCCCCACTAGAAGCAAGGGCATCATGGAATCAAACTCATGGCAGTAGCTTTTGAGGTCTTTCTAGCAGAAATCAAGGAATGTCATCTGCAGATTCGATCCGACAACATTGCAACGGTAGCATACCTCAACAAACAGGGGTACGCAAAGTCAGATTGCAATTCACAGCCCAGATTTTTTTTCTTGGGCCTAGGTGAATCTAGCCTCCATTTCAGTGCTTCATCTAAAGGGGACTCAGAATTGCTTAGCAGACCACCCCAGACATCTGGTCCCTCAACCCAAAAGATTTTGCAGAGCTTGCAGGCAGGTGGAGTCTACCAGAGGTGGACCTCTTTGCAGCCCAAGCAAACGGCAAAACACAGATTTGTTCCCTGAATCCAAGGGATAAGTCTCTAGGGATTAATGCCTTTGCGAATCCCTGGTCATTCAGCCTTTGCTATGTGTTTCTCCCAGTCAGGCTAATCTCGGCAGTTCTTAGGATCAAGTTGGTATTTTCTTGGAGAAATCTCCAAATAGCCCCCTTTTTTGGCCCAAGAGGCAGTGGTTTTCACGCCTGCAGTCTTTAACCTCAAAGCCTCCAATAACTTCCATTGAGACCGGACCTGTTGGCTTAGGGTCTGGTATCTCATCCTCAAATCGCATCCTTGGTTGACAGCTTGGTATCTGAAGACCAGATACTAAGCTCCCAGGGTTTACTCAGACAAAGTAGTGAAGACCTTAGTCAGTTGTAAACCTGTCACGAGAGCAATATACTCCAAGTTTGGTAGAAATGTAACTGCTGGCTGAAAATCAGACTTTCCCCTGATATACCGTCTTTTGGAATTTTTTTTCAGTAGGGTGTCGATAAGGGTCTTTCCCGTAGTACCTTAAAAGTGCAGACGGCTGCAATTGGCATTTTCTCCAATACTCCCTTAGGGAAAATTCCATTATAGCGAGGTTTTTCAGAGCATTAGCATTATCTAAACCAATGTCCAACTTGGAACTTATCTTTAGTTCTTCCTTCAGGCCTTGACTGTTTCTTTTTGAGCCTCTGAAGGATTTACCAGTAAAGTTACTCACACTGAAGAATGCGTTCCTGATTGCAGTAACGTCAGCTCGAAGAGTCAGTGAATTGCAAGCTCTTGATTAGAGAGCCTTTTTCTTATGATTTTTGATAGGGTAGTGTTAAAAAACGATCCAGGGTTTTTACCCAAGGTAGCTACTTCCTTTCATAGATCACAGGATATTGTGCTACGTATTTTTTGTAGGTCTCCAAAAAATGAAAAAGAATAATTTTAGTTTTTTGGATGTCGGGAGTTCTGGCTTACCTAGAGTTGACTAAAACCTTTAGGAAGTGTGAAACCTTATTTGTGCTTTTCTGTACACACAGGTAATCCACCCTCTAAAGCCACCATAGCTAGGTGGATAAAGCGGGCTATTACAGAAGCCTATTAAAGCAAAGAAGGTTGCTCCACCTTTTGTCAACGCACATTCAACAAGGGCCTTGTCAGCGTCCTGGGCCGAAAAAGGGCTGGTGCCTCACCAGAACAAATCTGTAGGGCAGCTACCTGGTATAACTTTTGACCTTTGCAGTAGTCCCTCCCTAGACTGGTTAAGTTCTGGCTCATCGTCTCATGGGCTGTCCTGGAAGACAACTTGAGAAAAGCTGAGTTAGACTTGCCAAAACTCCTTTTCTGAGAGTCTTCCAGGACAGCCGGATTTTCCCACCCGGTTTATATGCATGTCATCACCAGGTAGGAAAATCCGGGTATGTATGCTACGGTTCTCGAAAACCAAGTGTGAGGACTGGGGGACCGCTTTATATCTGATTGGTTAACATGTTTCCAGTCTTGGTAGGAGGAGCCCTAGATCTCATGGGCGGTCCTGGAAGACTCTCAGAAAAAGAATTACTGGTAAGTCTTAACTCTGCTTTTCATGGAAGAAAAAGTATTTCTTCCAAAAAATTTGCATTTGAAAGACTGCTGTGCAACTAGTGACATATAATATTGCAATGATTGCCATTTTATTCTTTAGAGTCTAGTAAAAAAAAAAAAAAAAAAAAATTTGAGGGTTCGACGTAAATTCTAGCAAAAAATGCTGCCTGGGTCTGTAAGCTGCATTATTTCTGGGTGGACACATCTTGGGCTGTATTGGACAGCCCTGCTGCCAGGGGTCACCTCAGCCCATAATCCCCTCTAGTGTCAGCTCAATTTAATCGCGAGCCCCATCTGCGGTAGGGTTTCCCCTCAAAGGGCTGGTTGTATCTGGGTTGTGCTATGTACAGACTGCAAGGTTCAGGGGTGCGTTACCTACAGAGATCAGGAGGGTGTTGCATGCAGGGTTCAGGAGTGCAATATGTGCAGAGTTCAGGACTATGCTATGTACTAAGGTTCAAGAGTGCGCTTCATACAGAGTGCAGTGTTCAGGGTGTGCTGTACAGGGTTTAGGGGTGCACTGAGTTTGTAACTCTAACCCTCCCCCATGAAGCTTTCTCACATCTTTACTTACTGGCCCAGCTCTAGTACCTCCCTGTGTAGATGACTGTACTACCTGTATTTGCAGGTAGATCGTTCTGAGATCTGTCCCCGATGTGCCCTATTGTGAGTGCATCCAGGAATCCGTTAGATCCCTGCTGAGGGCAAAGCTGTCCCTTGTAAACGCAAAAGGCTTCTGTATTTACAAGTGACAAGACAGTGGGAGCAGAGGTTGAGAGCCAAAGGTGGCTGAATGGAGTTTCGGCTGCAAAACTGGGTGAGGGCCATGTGACAAGGCCTGGAGGGCTGAATTTGGCCCCCAGGCCTTGTTTGACACATGTGCCCTAGTGGATGTGTTGGATCTGGTAAACCCAAGAAGGAATACCTCCAACATCTAGACCACTATTTGTTCAAACCTTTGTCTGCATGTTCCAGCAGCTCTGTATTGGGTGAAGCTTGGGCTTCCTTTATACCCACTCTGGACATCTGTCTCCTCACTGGAACAATCTGCATGTAGAGCTATGTGTGAACCCTAGCAGAACCCAAAAACCCGGTGATGCCTGAGGGGCCAAGTACTGATTTATTCTGTCAAGGAAATTGCTCCCTACTTGAGGGATTGCACTATACTATGGTCTCAGTTGTCTTCTGCCACCTTTTGATATGAGGGTGTCTTGGTTAAGGAGTACAAATTGTTCCTTTTTAGAATATGGAAGCCCCAAATGCGGTTTTGCTGTCCCTGGCAAGGAATGAGGTGTTTGCTGTCACCCTGAGAATGTTTGTCTGCTGTGCCTCCACAAGACTGTTCCCTAAAACACTTTTCCACCTGCATTGGGAAATTTCTTCTGAGTGTACTGGCCAGGCCTCTGTTGGCCATCGAAGTGTTGCAGAATCTTCTCCTTGGAAGGCCTGGGATTTCTCATGTAGAACACTATTCTGTTAACCACACTAGTTCTTTCAGAAAGGCCTTGCCTTCCTAATCTCAGCTGGTAACCCTCCCTGCTGAGGTGAGGGTTCTGCACCTGTGGGGAGTTGTGAAAGTCTAGAGCAGGGGTGTCCAAATTCATTGGAGGCCGCATCAGCAATATAGTTGCCCTCAAAGGGCCCGTTGTATGGAGTGCGCTGTGTTTGGGAGTGCGCTGTGTTCCCATCCTCCCACCTGCCTCCACAGCCCTCACCACCCCACCCTGGCCCCCCAAAAAACTCACATCTGTGCTTGCTCTTACCTTCCTATCTGTCCCAGCTCTGGTACAACCCCTGCCTGTGTATTGGGCAAAAAGCCCGCTCTCGTGGGTGCAGCTCGCTGACAGAAAAAAAACACTGACACTAATAGCCGGTGCTGCTAGAGGGACTGAGGAGAGAGCGCAGGAGGCTGGCCGGCCGGGCATGCGCTCAGCTCAATCAGCTGGTCCTGCTAGGACAGAGGGACCGTGAGATGCCTCCTTGGAGGCTGGCCGCGCATGCGCACACACGGGGGGGCGCTGGCGAATGTATTTGTGTGCGAGAAGCTAATAGAGGTGGCAGGCAGCGACTGCTACGTGGGCCGCATGAAAAGGCCTGGCGGGCCAGATTCGCCACCCGTGGTCTAGACTCATGGGGCTTAGCAGTTGTGTACTTTATCTGTGGCTGTAGTCTTCTGACAAAGTGCCTCTGGCTCTTTCCTGCTTCCAGTCAGGAGATGGCTCCTAGGTGAGCCTGAGCTGCCTGGCCCTCATTCTTTGAATCATGTGTTGTGATTTTTGGTTTAACAGGTTTGCAGTCTTTCACCATTCTGGTACACGCTAGCCATGGACTAGGATTTCTGCTCCTATTTCTGGAAGGGTGTTGGAATTTATTAGTTGGCTTGTAAGGTACCCTTGGGCTGTGCATCATTGATGTGGTTTTGCTTACTCTACTTTCCCTTAAGGATGTCTTCAGGGTTGGGCTCTCTCCAGGCGTTTGCAGCCTTGTTACAAGATTGGTTGCATGACCTTGCAAGCCCTTTTCTCACAATGGACTTTCACTGCTTTAGGCTTAAGCGTATAGGGTTTGGGCCAATTTAACTAGCTTGTAATGGTTCTTAGCTAGATTGCCCTCCAGGACCCTAGTAGAGGAAGGAGATGGCTTGATTACTGTGGCTTCTGTGCTTGGCAAAGGAATTTGTGGAAGCGGCACACCCCCTTATAGGGACTAACACAGGCAGCGCGGGTTCCTATTTAAGGGGTCTCTGGGAGCATGGATTTTAGGGCACTGTGTAAGGGGCTCCTGCAGTAGCTCTGTTGGGTTGGTCAGACTATTTCTGTTTGAATGGATGGCACCAGGTGGTTAATCCTCTGCTTCCTGGGCCTCATTCTTAACACAGGTAATGGGCTGGTTAGTGCCTTATGGTGGTTCTCCCATTTAGTGGGTGTTGGTACACCACATGTGGATGAATACTGCATTTTAAATTGTATGCTACAGACTGCAGCTCTTGTGGACACAGGTGCCAACAGGACCGGGTTTTCAACTTGCATGTAATCTTGTCATCTGCTGTTCTTGGTGTTTGGGCTTATTGTGGCAGGGTGCTGTTGGGCTCTTCTTCTTGCTGGCTTTTTAGAGGGATTTTAGATTTGATGTCGTTAAAGGTTCACAGTAGTTCATTCTCCTCCTGTGCAGTGTCTACAGTGGGGAAAATTATTTAATTCCCGGCAGATCTTAGAAGTTTGCTAAATTTTTTTTTTTTTTTTTTTTTTATATAAAGAAATGAATGGTCTAGCATTTAAAATACACATCTGATAAAATTAGACAGAGAATATCAACCAAATCCAGTAAACCTGATACAAATAATGTTTTTTTTTTTTTTTTTTTTATAAATGAATGGTCTAGCATTTAAAATACACATCTGATAAAATTAGACAGAGAATATCAACCTGATACAAATAATGGGTTTTTTTTTTGTTTTTTTTTTATACATTTTGAGGATGTGTAAAAATATTTGATTCCCCTGCCAACCCTACCAACTAACAATTTTCTCCCACAAACTGGCTACAGTATGTGCTCATGTGGTACAGATTAGTCCTGTCAATTTTAAGGTGCTCCTGTTAACAGGACAACTTTTTATATGTAGAAATGGCACCTGTACACAGTATCTTTCTTCCATTCAAACCTCTCCATCATGGGCAAGACCAAAGCTGGCAAAGGACGTCGGGGACAAGATTATATGATCTAAAAGGCTGGGATGAGCTGCAAGACCATGAGCAAGAAGCTTGGTGAAGAAACTGTTGTAGCAATAATTTGCAAATGGAAGATATACAGAATAACCATCAATTTCCTTCGGCCTGGAACTCCATGCAAGATTTTGCCTCATGAGAAGTAACAGATCAGTCCAGAACTACACAGGTGGAGATTGCGAATGATCTCAAGGCAGTTGGGACCACAGTCTCCAAACAAACCATTGGTAACACAATATGCTGCCATGGATTCCACAAGGTTCCCCTACTCGAAGGCACATGTACAGGCCTGTCTGAAGTTTGCCAATCAACATTAACATTATTTAAGGGGAATGGGAGAGAGTGCTGTTGTCAGATGAGACCAAAAGTGAGCTCTTTGACATGAACTCAACTCCCTGTGTTTTGAAGGAAGAAAATGGCTGAATAACCCTAAACTCCATCCCTACAGTCAAACACGGAGGTGGAAACCTTCTGCTTTGGGGCTGTTTCTCTGTTAAAGGTACAGGCTGACTTTGCTGCCTTAAGGGGCCAATGAACAGGGCCATGTATTGTGAAATCTTTAGAACCTTCTTCCCTCAGCCAGAACATTGAAGATGGTTTGGAGAGAGTCTTCAAGCATGACAATGACCCAAAATCTCCCGCCAAGGCAACAAAGGAGTGGCTCAAGAGGCGATCTCCTGACCTCAATCCTATAGGAAATTTTTATGGAGGGAGCTGAAAATTCAAGCTGCCAAGCGACAGCCAAGAAACCTTTTAAAGCAGAGTTCCACCCAATTTTTCAGCTCCCTGTGTTGCTGATCATTGCCAGTAATATCAAAGCACATTTCTAATTTTGCACAATTAGTCAGGTCCACTTCAGTAAGGTACATCGTGTCAAGCTACCCGTTGGCTCCCGGGATAAGTGGCATTCATCCCAACAGCTGCCTCATCTTCTAGTATCGCAGTATTTGCAAGCACTGCGCATGCCTGAGTTTGGGAGGTGCATGCCGGGAACCGGCAGCACTGTATTCTAGAAGGAGCTACAGTGCGTTTTGATGCCCACTTTCTACAGAGGTGACAGGAGTACATTGCTTAATATAATGAACAAGTCTACATTTTAATTTAAACATAAGCTTGTATGTATTCTCTAAGCTGCGACCATCGTGAGGATGTTTAAAAAAAAAAATCTGGAACTCTGCCTGAAGGATTTGGAGAAGATCTGTAAAGAGTGGACCAAATTCCCTCCTAAGATGTGCAAACCTGGTAACCAACTACAAGAAACGTCTTACCCCCTGTTTGCCAACAAGGGTTTCTCCAAGTACAAAGTATTTTTTTGCTTGGGGATCAAGTATTTACTTTCTCCAGTCTGTCCAGGACAGCACAGAGTGTCCACCTCTGGAGGAAGGAAACAAATGATCAGGTGAATAAAGGGCGGTCACCATCTCACTTCCCCAGTCTTGTTTCCTCCACCGGGAGAGGAGGAGCAGGTGTGGAGCTCAGTTGGTACTTGTATCGGCGGAGGGGGCCCCCGGCAAGGCTAAGGTAGCTGCAGACGGTGCTTTGCCTCCTTGCAGCCTGGGGAGGGCTGGACATCTGCTGCCCGGCTCTCCCGGCAGGGGAAACCTGTCTCTGCAGCCCAAAGGGGAAAGCTGGGCAAGCAGCGCGCATTGAGGTCTTGAGTTCCGGCATTTGGAACGCAGGAGGGGGGCAGGGCTTCCAGCGCGTCACTTCCAGTTACGGGTCTCGCAACGGTGAGGACACTGGGACCATGGCCATTAATTTAAAAATGCCAGCCACAGGTAGCTGGTGGTCCGGCTATAGCGCAAAAATGCAGGAGGAAGACGGACCAGTAAAACCAGCGATACTGAGTTGCAGTGGCGCTGGCCCAGCTCAGTTAGGCAGTCACAGGGGTGGATTAGCCTATAGGGCTGGGTGAGGGGGAGAGGTTGAACCCTTCAGGTGTCTGTTTTTCCTGGTTTTATTGTTCCCTCTTCCCTCGTGGGGGGGGTGGGGGCTAGACCCAGGCTAAAGAGCCATGGAATCGGCATATTTTTCACTGGCAGTTGGTGTGTTGGTGGTGGTGCACTTTTTTTTTTTTTCTAATAGGATATAGAAGAGGGAGGGGGGATTTTTTTAAGTTTGGAAATAAAGGTAGGTCTCATCCCTATGATTGTAGACGAGAAAGATTCCCCACTAATTGGGACTATAACAACCTACATGCAAAGTCGAGTAGATATAGAAAAGTAGTAAAGTCTAAATATTAAATGGATAATGATCAAAGCCTAGGTAATTTCAACAGCAAATGGAACATGGTGGTTCAAATAACAAAGGCATAAACCTGTCTAATGCATAATTGCATACATGGACTTCACATGGACGGTGACTCGCATAAATGGGGAAAAAATGTGCTACATGGCAAACAAACCAACGCGTTTCGAAATGGTTGATTTTTTTTTTTTTTTTCCTTTAGGGGTAACTTGTCTTGTAATCCCCTTGTTGCTTCCATAGAAAGATAGATGAATATTGTTATAAAGAAAATACTCAATTATATAGAATTTGCCATTCTAATAGCAACCAACTTGGCATCTATTGGCGACCATATATACTTAAATAACGGAAAACAACGGCGAGCTACCAAGAGCATGCCATAATCCAAGACCAAAGACAAAGAAAATTTCTAATGGAGACCCAGTCAGACAAAATCGTGGACTTAAGGGCACGTCATAGGATAGACGTACGAAACCATTGATAAGATAAAATATTTTATTGAGAACATATTAAAACCGATTATAAGAAGCGGAGGTAATGAAACTCAATCTGAACAAAAGGGTTCAGTACATCAGGGGTGTCAAACTCAAATTCATTGGGGGCCGCATCAGAAATATAGTTGCCCTCAAAGGGCCAGTTGTATGGAGTGCGCTGGGTTCAGGAGTGTGCTGTTGCGTGCGCTCTGCTCCCATCCTCCCACCTGCCTCCACAGCCCTCACTACCCCACCCTGCCCCCCCCCCAAAAAAAAAAACCTCAGTCTGGGCTTTCTCTTACCTTCCTATCTGTCCCAGCTCTGGTACAACCCCTGCCTGTGTATTGGGCAAAAAGCCCGCTCAGGGTGCAGCTCACTGACAGAAAAAAAAAAAAAAAAAACACTGACCCTAATAGCTGGCGCCACTAGAGGGACTGAGGAGAGGAGACTGGCCGGCCAGGCATGCGCTCAGCTCAATCAGCCGGAGCTGCTAGGACAGAGGGAGCGTGAGATGTCTCCTTGGAGGCCGGCCGTGCATGCGCACACAGGCGGTGCTGGAGAATGTATTTGTGTGCAAGAAAGTAAGAGGTGGCAGGCAGCGCCCGCTATGTGGGCCGCATGAAAAGGCCTGGTGGGCCGGATTAGGCCCACGGGCCTGGTGCTTGCCACCGTGCAGTGCATCCTAATATCTTGTGCCTGACAGGCCAGTCATATACAGATACATGAATACTTGACTGGAAGAATGTCTGATTAAAGGTCAATGCGTTTCACAGCAAGCTTCATCAGGACCACAGACAAATAAGGATATTCCTAATACAAACTACAAAATTAGTAAACGATATTGATATAACATACAATCGCATTGTATTTTATTCAGACTATGTATATATTTGTGTAATCTGTTCAGATAATGAACCAACCTTAAGATGACACAGGGTCAATTTAGCTTTGGGCGGACACAGGGAACAGTCAAGGCCTGGGACACCAGAACTGAATTCTGCATCAGATGGACATGTATATAATAACTATAGTGATAATTATACCACCGTATAGGAGATTCTATTGTAAATAAAAGAATGTGATGTATCGCATATGAGGCAACTACAATATCTGAAAGTAAAATATTTACCTAGTCTCCCAATATGAGGCAGATGTAGGTCTTCAAAAAAGAGGGTGCAGAAGAAAGGGCGGCTGAGCACCGCTGAAGAGCTGTGTGTCTCTATCACACACAGAATTATGTGTGTAATTCTATCAATGATCAAAAATTGTATTTTGGGGAAATCACTGTTGTGGACAGAGGACACATGACGACCCCAAGGAAGTTCGGGGTTGCATGTGCGCATGCTTAGGATATGTCTGTAAGCGCCAATCCAAAACTCTTGGATTGTTTTACCGACGCGTTACCGCACTTGCAGGTCAGAAGATAAATCCCCCTCTGCAGTTTTGCAGTTGGCGTAATGACTATGTTTAAACAGGGTGCCATCGTGGAGGCGTACTTGTTTATCAGTACACATATACTGACAATAGTTACAGCCCCTGCAATGGAAGGTACCCAGGTATTTACAAGGGTCATGTGGCGCTTTGCCCCTGTATTTGCTGTGCACTAATTGATCCCTGATCGCTCTCGCCCTTCTATAGGTGACTGAGGGTTTGGCAGGCACAAAAGGGCTGATAGTCAAATCAATAGTCGGGAGGTGCCAGTATTTCTCGCTTTATTCTCCTGACCTTCTTTGGGGTAGTCATGGGTCCTCTGTCCACAACGGTGATTTCCCCAAAATACAATTTTTGATCATTGATGGAATTCCCCCCCCCCCCCCCCTCTGAGGGGGTGATTGGAATAAAATGCTTTTGCAATGTGAATTAAAATGGAGCCATTAGTTATGCCATCCCTGCTCTGGGTATAAATGAGGCTACCAACTATAGGCCCTTTCTGAAGGGTTTCATATCGGGAGGGTGGGATAAGATAATGTAGTAGTTTTTGGGTTTCCAATATTTTTGTTCTAGCCCTGAGCCACTCCTTTCCTTCTCTTCTCCCCCCTCTTTTTTATATGTATATGTAAATTCCTTTTTCAGTATATATTTAACATGCATTTCAATTTACCTTCAAATATAATTTAATCCTTAGCGGGATCATGGTATTTAGATATTCATTTTTCATTACTTCTACATTTCCGCTCACTTTCCTTTTTTTTTTCCCCCCCATTTTCTCTCCCATCCTTTGTGCCTGGCGCGTGAGCCGCCATCCGTTTATCTGGTTTTCCCAACATTGTGATGGCTGCACTTGTACCACCAGGGCGACTTCCACTTCAGCTTGGTGTATCTGGCTGCTTGGCAACTGGAGTGGCCAGCTGGATGCCTCCGCCCTTTAGCGTGCTGGCTGTTTGCCGGGCTCGGGAGGAGGCAGCTGTGGGGGTTTGCCACAATCATTCTCCATATGGGGGCAGTGCCTCTCCGTTTTAATGGACGAACATTGTATAATGGTGGTTTGATCTACATGCTCTTGCAGAGTGACTGACTACCCAACCAGGATTTCCTTTTTTTTTTTTTTTTAACCAATTAACTACATACAGGTGGTGTTTAATACCTTGATGTAAACTTCCATATACTTCTCTATAGGTTTTTAGAATTATCAGCCTCCTGGCACAATTTCTACATTTTATCGAGTTGTATAGCCATTCATACAATAGGCTTCTACCGTAATATAAGTTGTAGAAGCAGAAAAAACATGTCTAATATTCTGGGTAAATGTCATCTATGCCCATAGCTACCATTCTCATCTGATGCACTGCATGTATTCATGCTGTTTTTTAGAAACTGTTTATAACTATATGCATATGCGAAGATGTATATTCCTACATACACCTAACTCTTTGCCTTGTTCTAGTCTAATCTCTGTACTCCTTTTTCTTCATCCTTCATTTATTTAACAGACCTATTCCACAACTCATTTATCCCCATGTGTTGAGCCTGCCTGGTCTTGTCGGATAAATTGTTGCTTGTAGGGGATCCTGGGATTGTTATTCCCACCTACTCTTATCTCTTTGCTGCTAATCATCCTGCTTTTGGTTTTAAGTTTTTGGTTGTTCTACAGGTCTCTAATGACTTCCTTTATGTTAGTATATATGGTTGCCAATTGGTAACGTCTATATAATTTGCTTTGAAACAATATTCCTCTATCTTTCTATAGAAGCAACAAGGTGATTACAAGACTCATGTTACCACTGAAGGAATAATCCACTTTTCCGGAACGTGTTGGGTTTGCTTGCCTTGTAACGTTTTTTTTCCATTATGGGAAGTCCATGTGTGCCATTATGCATTAGACATGTTTATGCCTGTTATTTGAACAAATGTAATCCATTTGTTGAAATTACCTATGCTGTTATCTAATGAAATTTATACTTTTACAAATTTTTCTATATCTACTCTCGACCTTGCGTGTAGGTGGTTATAGTCCCAATTGGTGGGGAATCTGTTTTTTTTTTCTTGTCTACTTTTCTTTCTAATAAGGTGCCTGACAGTTTTTCTCCTTCCTTCTCTGTTTCTTTTGGCAGGGCCTGAACAGAGGATCGTGGGGAGGAAGATGTCCAGCCTGTACATCTAACTCAATATAAGGAGGGCTGGAACAAACCACTCTGAAAGCCCTGTATAGACAATTTCATTTATAAAGATGTGATCGGGACATGTAAGGACTAAATTGCCTGAGTGAAAAAGGAGATGAAGGTTAAGTCTGTCAAACATTGAGACCCCTCAAACAGCCAGTGGAAGTACCCCTCCTTTCAGCCCAAGGGGGTAGAGTAACTGGGGTCCCAGTGGGAGGAAGGTTGGGGCAGTGGTAAAAAATTACCCCAAATGGGTTTTATTCTGAGGATAATCAGGGAGGGCTATTGGATCCAGTTCCAGGGCACTCTGCCTGCACGGAGGTTAGTGACCTCTCCCTCCCAGAGATCCTCAGAAGGCGTCTGCACTTCTATCTCAAATTGGCGACCTGATGGATTGCAGGTCCTGGTGCCGGTGCCTCAAGAGACAAACCAAGGTTTTTACTCGCACGTTTTCATAGTGAAGAAACCGTCGGGCAAATTTTATCTAATTGTGAAAAGTCTCTCAAAGCGGGTAACCTACAGGAGGTTTCGGATGGAAACCATCCTTAAGGTAAAAGCAGTCCCGCCCCCCCCATGCTGCTTAGTCTTCCCTCGATTTGAGGGTGATGCTTATTTGCACATTCTGATCCACAAGGAATCACAAACTTTTTTGAGTAGCAATAAAGTGGGGGAGAGAAGTCCGCCATCTTCAGTTCAGGGCTCTACCATTCAGGCTCTCCTCTTCCCCCAGAATCTTTACAAAGATCCTGGAGGAGGCATTGGCTCCCTTGAGACTAAAATGGATCTCAATCATCCCATATTTAGACCACCTTATTTTTCTCCCACTCCTTGCCCCAATTAAAGGACCTACGGCGGGTGGCCGTTCTTTCTAGAGGATCTAGGGTGGTTGATAAACCAGGAGAAATCAAACCTGGTCCCAGCACAAGTATTGTGCTACTTGAGGTAAAAAGACTGGCGCAAAACGCCCTGGCTCAGAAGTGGACATTTCGTCTTGCGCCTTTCCCCTGTTCACTTGTTCCCCCTAGTCCTAAAAGTTTGCTCAGGAGAGCACCACTTTGATCCTGGTGGTCCCATGTTGGCTAAAAAGGCCTTGGTTTTCTGTGCTGCGTCTAGGGTCAGAGTCTTCCCTTATGTTGCCCGTCTGGCTCAGGGGCCGGTCCAGTTGCCAAAAGTTCAGAGTCTGAAATTATCGGCTTGGTGTCTGAGGAAAGTCTCTCAATCAAAAGGGCTTCCAGATGGAAGTGGTGCTCGCAATCCTATCTAGTAGGAAAAAAGTAACCTAAGCCATTTAAAAAAAAATTTTTAACACCAAAAAAATGGACGGCAGGTGTCCCAGCCTTCTTTTTTTACAGGAAGGAGCAGACAAAAGGGCTGGCCATTAGTACGTTAAGTCCAAGTAGCGGCTTTGGCTGTTTCTTGAACAATCCTTGGCACTGGAACCCTTGGTGTACAGGTTCTTTAAGGGATTGGCCAGAATCAGACTAGTCCAATTGAAATTTCTCCCTAAATGGGATTTGGCAATCATATTACAGGGTTGGATTGAGCATTCGCAGGGGGAAATCCTGTCCTTGAAGCAGGTGCTTTTAAATTCGGGAACCTTTTCTGCAAGTTTTTGAAGATAGACTGGTGGTGAGTACAGATTTGGGATTCTTCCCTAAAGTGGCCTCTAGATTCCACAGAGCCCAAGAGATTGTTTTACCTTCCTTCTGTACAGCTCCAATTAGTCCTAAAGAAGCTGAATTCCACCTTCTGGATGTGAAGGCTTGTCTTGCGCTATTTAGAATTGTCCAAAGACATTAGAAAATCTAATGCTCTGCATCTTACATTCTGGTAAAAAATTAGGGCTTTGGGCCTCAAAGAACACAATTGCTCGGTGGATCAAACAGGCAATTGTGGAGGCCTACAAAATCCCAAATGCCCTTTTTTTTTCACTGTTGGCTCATTTCATGCTTCTTGGGCAGAATGAGCTCGGGGTGACACCAGAACAAATTTGTCGCCCAGCAACATGGTTTAGCGACTTGACCTTCATTGAATGTAGACTGTACCTTTTCTCAGCGCAAGCACAGGCATTTGGGAGAAGGGTTCTCCAGGCAGTAGAACCCCCCCCCAAAATCTGGTAAGTTCTCTCCTGTCCTGGACAGACTACTGGAGAAAAACCAGTTAGACTTAACCAGTAACTCTGTTCCAGGACAGCAGGGTTCCCTCCCTATATGCTGTTGTATCCTTGAACGAGATTTTTTATTCTTATTTCTGAAACAGTTGGGAGTTCTTGAGTAAGAAGAATGGGGAAGTGTGGTGGTAACCGCTCTTTATTCACCTGATAGTGTTTCCAGCCTCCGGAGGTGGAGCCTCTCTCCTTTGCTGTCCTGGACGACTCCTAGAAACTTTTTTTTTTTTTTTTTTCTTCTTGCTGAACAGAAACTCAGTTTGTAACACTAGTATCGTGTGTTTTCTGGATCTTTGATGTTCGGTCTCATTTAAAATACACCTATGATAAAAATGGTAGACCCTTCATGTCTTTGTGTGATCTGCAGGCGATCAAATTTCTCTTACGTCCTCCGACAGTCGCCGCCTCTTCATATTCGTCACATATGGGTATTAGACTTTGCTCCGAAGGAGTAGCTAGGCAACAGAATATGTTAACATTAAAGCTTTTAACATATCCCACCCTCAGGGGGTGGTCCCCTCAGTCAATACCCTCCTACTTCCTGCAACCATATTTCAGTTTCAATGTCTAGCTTGTCAGGAGTGGCTGGCTCTCTCTGTGCTGGGGCTTTGTGCCCCAGACTTTCTTCTTTTTTGATTTTTTGTTTGAGTTTTCTCTCTACCTTTACTTAGCTGTTATTTTTGTCAGCGTTAGTTAGTTCTTCGGATGAAGAGGATCATGCGGGCTGGGTCTCGGGCTGATCCCCCTGGTCGCAGGTCGTGGGTCAGTGGCTTCCCAGCCTGCCATCGAGCGTTCAGCCAGGTAACGCTCCTGGCACAGTGAACGACCCATCCCTGTTCGGTGCAGGGATGATTGGTGAGGTGGCTACCTCACTGGACACTGTGCGGTTTCTTAACCCTCATTCTGTGCGTCTTGTATGCGACTCTCCCTGCCTCATGTGCAGCGGCTTGTTCGCCTGTGCGGGTCCCCCACGCCATTGTGAGGTAAGTGTATCTATGTGGGGACCTGTCTGTCTGGGAGGGTGTCAGTCTGGGACTGTGTAACCTGCCTCTGTTCACACTGTCTCCCTATCACTCGGCTGCATGCTGTGGGCTGCAAGGGGGGGGGGGAGCTGTGTGACTGTGTGTCAGCCTTGTCAGTGTGAGAAGCTGTGTGCTGTGGGGCATGTTTGGGCACTATACAGCGATCGCTGCGGCGATCTGACATGTTTTTTTATACATGGATGACATGTGCGCATTACTGTGCTGTGGAGCGGTGGTTTCGGCGCCATTTTGCCTACACTCGCTCCGGCCGCATGTTCTACATGCATGGCGGCCATTTTCTTGTAGCCTCCCATAGGCTTTCATAGAGCTCCCTGGCAGCATCACTTCCTCTTCTCCAGGAACACTGATCGAGGCAGCAGCAGCGGCGAGGGTCTCCTCAGGTTATATCCTTCTTATCCATTGCCTGTGTCAGTTTTCTTGTCCCTGTGGGGGTCTCATTGTGCTTGTGTGTGGTGCGGTGGGCTGCGCTTGTTAAAGGGGCAGTTAACCCTTTATTATCCGGCATTTGTAATAGGGGCAATGGATTCTCAGGAGGGCAAATTTCCTACCGCCTTGGTGGAAAGCCAGGGGACCGCTGTTTCCCCCCCCCAGGGGGGGATTTAGCCACTATTGTGGCTGGCCTTGCTGCTCAGGTGCAGATGCTGGTGGCTGCCCAATCTACTAAAAGACCCAGAGTTTCTCCTTCCTCTGATTCTGAGGGTGAAGGTGATGGGGCTGTTATGGCGGGGGCCTCCTTATCGCGGTCCCGCTCCTCCCTGGATCTAGTGGGGTCCGAGGTGGAGGCTGAAGTTGAAGGGGTTGATAATTCTTCCCCCTGGCTCACCTGAAGAGCTTGCAATCATGGATGAATTGATTGCTTCCATAAAACAAACCCTGCGTTTGCAGGATGAAGTGTGTCCCCCCGCTGCCTTGGCGGCTTATGGGACGCAGAGAAAACGCAGGACGCCGCAGGTTTTTCCCTGCAATGATGATTTTCAGCGCGCTGTTAAGGAACAATGGCGCAATCTGAGCAAACCTTTTGCTGTACCAAGTAGGTTCAAGCTGCGTTATCCTTTCTCGCCTTCCACTGATGTAAGGTGGTGTGTGCCACCCCCAGTGGATCACACAATTGCGGTTTTAAACAAATCCACTGCGATTCCTGCAGAGGATTCCCCTGTGTTCCGTGATGCCACGGATAGGAGATTGGAGTCTCTTGCCCGTCATACTTATTCTGTTACGGGTTCTATGCTTAAGGCTCTGTTTGCCTCTCTCATGGCGGCCCAGGCGGTCGCAAGTTGGACGCAGATGCTTAGGCGCGTCCTAGTGGCCGATTAGGCCTCGCCGGCGACCCTGGATATGGTGGATCAAATCCACCAGGGTGTCATGTATCTGTGTGATGCGGACTTGGACCTAGTCCCGTTGGCTGCACGTGTGCACAGCGTGGCGGTGTTCTCGCCGCCTGGTTTGGTTGAAATGTTGGTCGGTGGACCAGTCTTCACGTAAGACCTTAGCCAATCTGCCTTATGATGGGTCTCGCCTTTTTGGGGAGTCCTTGGATGTGTTGATTAAGGGGATCACCGGAGGTAAGAGCACTCTTGCCCCATTTCCCCAAGGCTAAGGGGGCTTCTGGGAAGAAGCATGCTAATTTTCGGCCCCCTCAGGGGTCCTTTCGTGCCTTTCGGTCGCACTACAAGGGCAAACCGTGCAAAGGTCAAGGCTCTCAGAAGAAGCCCTGGTCTGGAAAACAGAAGTCCGGTAAATCCGGATCCGCAGCCCATAACAGTGCGGCCTGAAGGGGCGCCCTCACCCAGTTTTGGGGTGGGGGGACGCTTGCTCGGTTTTCTTCAGCCCTGGTTGGCCCGCGTGCGGGACAGATGGGTTCAGGAGATCGTTCGATCTGGTTACAAGATCGAACGATCTCTCGGCCGGAGAGCAGATTTTTTCCCTCAAATCTTCAACTGTCTCCAGAGCGTTTACGGGACCTGCACCTGGCGGTGTAGGACCTGAGGGCTCAGGGAGTGGTAGTTCCGGTGCCTCATCGGGACTGATTTCGGGGGTTTTATTCCAATCTGTTCACCGTGCCCAGAAAGGAGGGCAAGGTTCGTCAAATTCTGGACTTGAAGGCTCTGAACCGCTCTGTGCGGGTTCGCAAGTTCCGCATGGAATCCCTGCGGTCGGTGGTGGCTGCCCTGGTTCCGGGGGAATTCATGGCCTCCATCGATTTGAAGGATGCGTATCTTCACATCCCCCATTTTCGAGGGTCACCAGAGGTACCTTCGATTTGCCATTGCGGAGGATCACTACCAGTTCGTGGCGTTGCCTTTTGGTCTCGCCTCGGCTCCGCGGGTCTTCACCAAGGTGCTTGCACCGGTTCTGGCATTATTGAGGGCCCAGGGCTTTTCTGTCCTGGGGTATCTGGACGACATTCTGGTTCGGTCTGCGACCAGCCAGGGTCTGGAGAAGGACCTGTCTGTCACGATGCAAACTCTGCAGGAGTTTGGTTGGACGATAAATTTTCCAAAGTCGACACTGAGTCCGTCGGTTCGTCTTCCCTACCTGGGAATGATTCTGGACTCGGTGCAGGCGAAGGTCTTCCTGCCGGAAGACAAACTCAGGACTCTTCAGGAGGAAGTCAGGTCCCTCAGACGTTCACGTCTCGTCTCTGCGGACGTGCATGAGATGTCTGGGATTGATGGTCTCGGCCTTCGAGGCGATTCCCTTCGCCCAGTTTCACACGCGGGGTCTCAAAGCGGAGATCCTGTCCATGTGGGACGGGCGACCTCAATCTCTGGATCTTCAAATCTCGTTGAGTCATCGCACCAGAAGAGACCTTCTGTGGTGGCTCCAGTCCCCGATGGTGTCCGGGGGCAAGTCGTTTCGTCCTATCTCGTGGATGGTAATCACCACGGATGCCAGCCTGTCGGGCTGGGGTGGTGTTCTGGGCGTTCTGTCCGCCCAGGGGACTTGGTCGGAGGGGGAGTCCTCCCTTCCGATCAACATTCTGGAATTGCGTGCGATAAATCTCTGTCTTCATCGCTGGACGGACCGGCTGCAGGGCTGCCCGGTTCGGGTGCAGACGGACAATGCCACGGCGGTGGCCTACATCAACCACCAAGGGGGCACCAGGAGTGCCCGAAGTGGCCGACATTCTGTCTTGGGCCGAGACTCATGTCCCAGCGATAACGGCGGTTCACATTCCAGGGGTGGAGAACTGGCAGGCGGACTATCTGAGTCGCCAGACCCTGGATCAGGGGGAATGGTCTCTCCACCCGGCTGTCTTCCAGATGTTGTGCGCGAAGTGGGGTCTTCCAGATGTGGAACTGTTCGCGTCTCAACAACAAGGTGAGAAGGTTCGTGGCAAGGACGCGCGACCCTTGGGCAGACGTGTCGGACGCGTTAGTGGCCCTGTGGCATCGGTACAAGCTGATGTACGCGTTTCCACCGATTCAGTTGCTGTCCAGGTTCCTTCGCAGGTTACACTCGGAACGCAGCACGGTGATTCTTGTGGCACCGGACTGGCCTCGCCGGTCCTGGTACGCAGACCTCGTGAATCTGGCGGTCGACGCCCCGTGGCGTCTGCCTCTTCGAGACGATCTCCTGTCTCAAGGACCGATATACCATCCTGCTTTACAGTCGCTGGCTTTGACGGCCTGGCTGTTGAGACCGAGGTCTTGAAGGAGAAGGGTCTCTCCCCAGAGGTCGTTCATACCTTGATCAACGCGAGGAAGTCTTCCTCGGGGTAGGTTTATTACCGTACTTGGAAGGCCTATTTTGCCTGGTGTGAGTCCAGGGGGTTTTCACCCCGCACGTACTCGGTTTCCCGAGTGCTGTCCTTCCTTCAAACGGGTGTCGATCAGCGTTTGGCGCTGGCTACGATAAAGGGTCAGGTGTCTGCGCTGGCCGTTCTGTTTCAACGTCCCGTGGCTTCCAACTCCTTGGTTGGCACTTTTGTTCAGGGAGTGCGGCATCTGGTTCCTCCTAGGAGGGATCCTCTGCCCCCTTGGGACTTGAATCTCGTTCTATCTGTGTAACAACGTGCTCCTTTTGAACAGATCAGGGAGATCTCGTTGTCTATGTTGTCCAAAAAGGTCGCCTTTTTGGTTGCGATCACTTCGGCTCGCAGAGTGTCGGAGCTGGCGGCTTTGTCCTGCAAGTCTCCGTATCTGGTTGTTCATTTGGATAAGGTGGTCTTGCGACCTAATCCTTTTCTTCCGAAGCGAGTTTCGGAATTCCATCTTAATGAGGATATTGTCTTGCCTTCGCTGTGCGCGAAGCCTAAACATCCAAAGGTGAGATTGCATTCTTTGGATGTTGTTCGGGCGATAAGGGTTTACCTTAAATCGACTGAGTCTTTTCGAAAGACGGACTCCTTGTTTCTTCTTCCAGAGGGTCCTCGGAAGGGCATGGCGGCGTCGGCCTCTACCATCGCCAAATGGATCAGGCAGACCATTGAACAGGCCTATGTTTTGCAGGGGAAGGGTCCCCCTGTGCCTGTGAAGGCGCACTCTACTAGATCTTTGAGTACGTCTTGGGCCTGTCGTCATGGGGCTTCTGTAGCCCAGGTGTGTAAGGCGGTGACCTGGTCGACCGTGCATACTTTCACAAAATTCTACAAAGTAGATGTTCAGGCAACGGCGGATGCTTCCTTTGGCTGCAAGGTTCTTAGTGCGGCAATTCCCTAGGGTCCCTTGTTGGGGTCCTCTGGCTGTTGGGATAAGTTTTTTTTTTTTTTTTTTTTTATCCCCTGGTTATTTGTCTTTTCCTGGGTTGTTGCTCCTGTTGAGCACTTGTTTTTCCTGTAGCCCAGCTGGTTTCCTTCCTTTGGTAAGGTTCCTTTCTTTGATGCGGAGACTGCGTTGCCTTTCGGCACGGATGCGTTTCCCACCCCTCATGTTTGCACTGCTTTGGGACGTCCCCATATGTGACGAATATGAAGAGGCGGCGACTGTCGGAGGACGTAAGAGAAAACTGAATTTTTGTAAAATCTTACCTGTAAAATTCCTTTCTCCTGAGTCCTCCGACAGTCGCCGCCCCGCCCCTCTTTTGGGGTTTGGTTGTATACTGCTATTCCACTGAAACTGAGATATGGTTGCAGGAAGTAGGAGGGTATTGACTGAGGGGACCACCCCCTGAGGGTGGGATATGTTAAAAGCTTTAATGTTAACATATTCTGTTGCCTAGCTACTCCTTCGGAGCAAAGTCTAATACCCATATGTGACGAATATGAAGAGGCGGCTACTGTCGGAGGACTCAGAGAAAGGAATTTTACAGGTAAGATTTTACAAAAATTCTGTTTTTCCCTACTGTATACAGTTACTAATAGTGCAAATAATACCAAATATCATGGACTATTCTCCCTAGTCTCAATGTTGTTCAAAATTCTATTCCAATACTTATATATTTCTTTCGTTCATTGACTGAAACAGCTCCTGAAACTAGGTTATACTGCACCCTACAGGAGTAGGCCACTAGGAAGGAAAACTTGATTACGCCTATGGGCAGTCCCAGGGGGGTATACACCGACTCTCCGCTATAGGCAAGTTTTTTTTTTTTTTTTTTTGTTCCCTTGAACTACAGTCAAGTGCCGAACTGGGCAAACTAGATAATGGATTCTTAGGGTCCCCAAGTCCGGTGAGCGCGTGCAGACCCGCTTAGGTGAGCCGCAACATAGCCCCACTCGATGGGGGCTGGCCTTGCGAGTTTAATGTCTCATGAGAACGCATACGATCTGGCTTCGGCCTAAGTCGCAGTGTTTCCTCCTGGCCAACAGCACCCACATTACAATGGAGCAGTGCCCACCCTGTTCCTTGTGTGGTAAGTAGCTGTTCACCCCCCCCCCCCCCACTACCGGTGGAGGGTTTTGAGGTGGACCCCTCCCTTGGATGGTTGGACCCCCAGGTTCCCCCCCCCCCAGCCTCTCTAAAATTTCAGTCACTTTGGGCTTTTCAGGGGCTCTCCCTCCTTCCTGGGTGAGGTTACAAGCTGGCTTTTACCACATGCTTTTAAGGGGGGCTTGTTGGAGTTGCTGCTGAGCAGGTTTTCCTGGTGTGCAACGGGGGGGGGGGGTTGAGTGGGGTTCCCTGCGTTCCTGGGGGTTGGTGACTAGGACAGGAATGTCCTCTGGGCTCCCTGCCGCGGTTGTTGGTCTGGGGGAGCGCGTAGTTTAGCATCCGTGGGCCTAACATGTCTGGATCTGGCTGAAAATTTAGCCTCCTGTTTTGCCTCCCGTTTGGGCATCTGCCTTCCCCTCCGCTACCCCTGGGTAGTTGGTTCTGCTGGGGATCGTGTCCTGGCAGCTGGGCGACCTCAAATGTGGCAGTCGGCTGCCACAGTTGGGGGGGGGGGGGGGGCAGCCCCAGTGCATGTAGCTGAATCCCCCACTCTTCCTTTGGGCTTCTGCGGGGCTGAGGATCCATGCAATTGGGCTTGGGCCCCCATAAAAATTTAGGCCATGGCTTGCGGCCTGCTGGGCCATATGGTCAGCTTGGCACCTCCCATTGACCGGGTGGCGCTATGGTGGGCGTTTCATTTTTAATGAGTCTTGCCGCCATTGTGTGGGGCACCTGATTTGTGTTAGTGAGGTTACTCTGCCTGCGCGTCCGTGTCACGGCAGATGGCCCCCTTTTTAAGGGGGCTATGTCCTCTATGGAGGGCTTAGAGGGCGACCCCCCTTTTGTTTTTTTGCGGGGTCAATAGGTGGTCCATTTGTGGACCCTTAGCTGGTGTTTACTTTGTGGGATCGCAGTCAGCTGCCTCCACTGATGTTTTCAGGGTGAGCTCAGTATCTAGCAACCCTACTGGTGTCCACGCACCCTGAGTGCTCAGATAGTGAGGATGATTCCTCTGCTCCTCTAGTCATGCTTAAATAGGCGCTGGTGGATGCACTGTTTGTCATTGCATGAAACTTTATAAATGGAGGTTGTGGCTAATGCCGTGTCGGAGGCATCCATTCCTTTTGACTACCACATGCCCTCCAAAGCGGCTAGGGTGTTCCACTTTCTGCTTACCCTGACAACTTGTCTTAAAACAGTGGGGTTGTCCAAAAGGCAGTGGTTGCTAGGCGTTTTTTTGCTTGCGGTATCCTTTATGAGGGTTTACTGCATTAAAAGGTGAATGAGTCCCACCTGTAGTCTCGCTGGTTTCCAGGTCATATTGGGTTACCTTCATCCCAGTTAGGTCCAGCTAATAGAGGGTGGATGCTCTGGCCTGCCATATGTGCTGTGGCTGGTTTGGCAAATAGGCTAGTAATTACTACTGCCCTGGTGTTGCAAACTGACTAAGTGGGCTAAGCTTTTATGCCGGGACCTGGAGGGAGAACAGTTTCCCTCTGTCATTGTGCAGCTGGTTTCCGGATCAATGGACCGCCCTGGTGCAAGTCAAGTGGGTCTACGAGGAGTTTGGTCTTGTACTCCAGAAAGGGGTGTCCCCCCCCCCCCCCCCCCCTTCCAAGATCGCTTTGGGGGTCTCTTTGGGGCAGTGCAAGGCTTGTTACTTTAAGAGGTGATTGTTCCGGTTCAGACTTCAGAACATTTTCAGGGGTTTTTACTCAAACCTCTTTACAGTCCCGACTCCCCAGGCCCTGGAACTCCGAGCGATCAGACTGTCTGGCTCACTGGACAATCGTTTTTTGGGGTGTCCAGTGCGACTTCTTTCAGACATGTCATGGTCTGTCAATCACCAAGGGGGCACAAGAAGTGTCCTGACGGCTCAGTAAGTAGCCAGCATTCTAAGGTGAACTGACTGATTAGCTCCAGCCCTCTCAAACTTCTGCTACGACTCCTGTGCAGGATTCAGACAGAAGGGATTCCGGTCATTCTAGTGGCTCCAGACTGGCCTTGCCATGTCACTCTGGTACGCCTGGTTGCTGGTGCTCCTTCTGACTTCCCCCTCAGGGAGGATCTGCTGTCCCAAGGACCAATCTTCCATCCTGCTTTAGTCGCTGGCTTTAACGGCTTGGCTGTTGAACACCAGCTGCTGAAGAATGGAGGTGTTTGAATCGATTTCTAAGCTGTTAAAAGCTAGGAAATCTGCCTCTAGGAAGATCTAACATCGTATGTGGAAGACTTGCATTGCGTGGTGTGAGTCTCTCGGGGTTAATCCTCACTCCTCCGTGGATCGGTTCTTAACCTTTCTTCAATGGGGGGGGGGGGGGGGTGAGTGAACAGAAATTGGCTTGGAGTACCATCAAGGACCAGGTATCGGCGGTCTTTCCAACAACCTTTGGCCATACTCCCTGGTGCATACCTTTTTCTTCAAGGTGTCCGACATTTTGGTTCCTTCAGCGTGGACACTGTTGCTGCCCAGGAATCTTAATGCTTTAAACTCCTACTAAAGCTTCTCTTTAAAAATATTCAGGAGGTTCCCCGCTTTCGCTGCCTCAGAAGGTGGCATTCTTAGGTGGCTATCACCTCATGCATGCAGGGTGTTGGAACGGACGGCGTTATCCTGTCGTCCACCTTATGATTCACAAGGATAAGGTTGTGCTTTGCCTCGGTCTGTCATTCCTTCCTATGGTGGGCTAACTGTCATTTAAATGCAGACATTGTATTGCCTAAACATCTGAATTGGGGTGTACCTGGCAGCCACCGGGTTTTTTAGGAAGTCACTTTGTTTACTCATGGACAGACCTCAGAGGGTTGTCCGCTTCTACTGCGACCATTTCCAGATGGATCAGACAGTGGTTCAGGCCTATTGCCCCGGATCAGGTTTCTCGTTTTTCCCCTTTAGTCACTAGGGTGGTTAGGGTCTCCTGGGGTTTCTGTCTTCAAGCGTCAGTGACCTAGGTTTGCAAGGCAGCTGCCAGGTCGTCGGTGCACACTTTATAGTTTTTTGTAAAGTGGTTGTGTTGGCATCTGCAGATGCTTTTGGCTGCTGTTTAGAGTACCTGGACCTTATTGAGGGTGTATTGTTTTTCAGTTGAACTCCAGGTGTTTATGGTAGAACTGTTACCCGTTTAGCTATGGTTAGCCTTGGGAATTGTTTTCTGATGTTTTCCTAGCACTGCTTTGGGACATCCCAATGGTTAGGAAGAATCAGGAGCTGTCAGTCAATGACGAAAGAGAATGGGATTTTTGACTTGCAGTAAAATCTTTCTCTGATCATTGACTGACACAGCACCCACCCCTCTGTGGAGTTGACACTGCTTGTAACAAAATGGGACTACCCCCTGGGACTGCCCATAGGCGTAGTCAAGCTTTTTCCTGCCTAGTGCCCTACTCCTGTAGGGGGCAGTATAACCCAATGGCTAAGAATCCAGGAGCTGTGTCCATCAATGAACATCAGATAAACGGATTTTACGATAAGTCAAAAATTCCCATTTGTCTTTCAATCCATTCAAATCTCCAATGTGATTTCAGGTGCAGTATCTTGTGCTGAATTCACTTTGCAAATGTGCTCTCCTCCTCATATCCCCACTCACCAAATGGATGTGGAATAAATGTACTTAAGATTTCCAAATAGCCAGGTGCTGTAGTATAAAGAGTGACCATCAGAGGAAAACACTATCGCCAATCTTTGTGGTCTCCTTTTTACACAATGATGGAAAGAAGCGAAGGCATGCTCTCATTGTCTAAAACTGTTTTTTAAATGTTATAAAAGCAAGTAACTATTGGAATTACTCAACCTAACCAATGTAGGATGGATGCCTTTACCAGGGGTGGTTACATGACTGCGTCCAATATAGTGCAAAGGATGCAGTAAATGCCCCACAGAATAACCAAGCAGATCACCTTAACTCCCTTAGCGGTATCCCCGAGCGTGACTCAGGGTGGATTTTTCATGCTACCATCGGTATCCCCGAGTCACGCTCGGGGTGGATGTGCAGAGCGTGCAGCGGGGTTCCTTACCTTCTCCTGGCGATCCAGCGATCTCCCATTGCTGTGATCGTCGCTGGGATCCCCGCCGCTCGTCCGTCGGTATGATGACTTCCTGGTTCCGTTCCCTGCAGCAGCGGTCAAAAATCTGGGAGGTGTGCCAAATGATTGTCACCAACTTCCAGCGGACCTATGTGCCAGAAAGGGATGTCAGGGTGGACGAAAGTCTGATGGCCTACAAGGGACGCCTGAGCTGGATACAATTTATTTGGCATTAAATTTTTATATGCTCTGTAAATCATCCACTGGATATATCTGGAATGCTATCATTTACACCGGGAAAGGTACCAAGTTCAATCCCAGGTACAGCGGCTATGGGATGGCCACATCTGTCCTTTCACTGCTGGACCCATTGCTGAATCAGGGATATTGTGTGACAATGGACAATTTTTACACCTCTCCGGAACTTTGAGGTTTTGCTCCTAAACAAAACTGATGGGTATGGTACTGTTAGGCCAAACCGGCGTGACATGCCATCAATGTTTAGCAGGAAAAAAATAAATGGAGAGATGGTTGCCTTTCAAAAGGGTAAAATGATGGCGATGCGGTGGCGAGACAAAAATGACGTGTCTCATGAGCACGGTGCACAGCACCTCCACTGCCATGGTCCGCTCAAAACGCGGAACAGATGCGCTGAAGCCGCACGTCGTGATTGACTATAATCACACAATGGGAGGTGTCGACCGAGCCGATCAGCCAATGACATTTTACCCGGCGATGCGGAAGCAACAGAAAAAGTACTACAAAGGTTTTCAAGCATCTCCTTGAACAATGCCTTTTGGAACGCCTATATCCTTTATAAAGCAAACACTACCATACCTCTTCGTTCTGACTTGATCTGGAAGGTGGCTGAGCAGATTTTCGTCAACCACCCGACGCCATCAGTATCTAACAGACCCGGATGATGCACTGTTGACGTTGGCAATCCAGAACGCCTGACAGGCCGTCATTTTGTAGACTTTGTACCGCCAACCACAAGAAAGTTAGCGCCTACCAGGATGTGGTGTTTGCTGTTCCAAGAGTCTTGTTTTGGTAAGCTTTTTTAAGTATTTACTAAGAATTGTAGGCCTTCAATACAGAACGCCAAATTTCTAAGCAAAAAATTGTACTGCTTTTGGTACATAATTCCTGACATCATACCGCCAGACATTTAGTTAAAAAAAACTGCAGTCTGCTCACATTTAAAAAAAAAAAAAAATTTGGCATCCTGAAACTTTGCTGTATGTTTGTGGTTTTGTTCTTGCCAAATATGCTGCAGGAAGTCTGGCTGCAGCCATTTTACCTTGGCAGCTGAAGCTGCTGCCTGTTCACTTCTGGATTTAGACAGATGTATAGCTCTAGCTTTTCTTCAGTATCCTGTTATCTCCGTCCTCATCCAGCTCTGAAGCTCTCATTGGCTCTCCTATTACCCCTGCTCCCTTGCTGGCTAACACTCACAAGAGTGATAGGGCTGTGCATGTCACTAGCATAGGCTTATGACCAGACAAAGTGGGGTGTATAAGGTATTTACTGGCAGGAAAAAATGTTTCACTAGCCACAAGGGCAGAAGATTTATTAGATGGAAAGATGAAAAAATGACTCAAGGTCCACTTTAATGTCTTGTACCACATGGCAGCACTTTGGTCAGTGGTACAGCCAGTTAATGTTCAGCACTAGGACCTTTTTACAGGGCATGCGTGGTTTTTATACACTTTTGGGGTTCATCCTAGACCAGATTTAGACTGCAACATTACTTTTTTGTAGTTGCTGTGACAATCTATTTGCTGCAAAGGTTTTAGAACATTGTGCGTTTTCTTATAATCTCTGGTATCTTGTACCACACTGTAGCTTAGACCTAGTTACTACATTGGTTACCCACTTTAGGGGCTTCCTTATGCCCTTTCGAACCAATCCTTAGTGAGGCCTTGTTCCTATGACTGCTTTTTAGAATCTCCTTTGTAACTTGGCATGTATCTTTTTTTTTTTTTTTTTTTTTTTTTTTTTTTTTTTTTTTTTTCCTCCTCCTGTCTGTTCTCCAGCTTCACTGGCAGGGGCTCATTGTACTCAGTTAAAGTTTCCCATGGTGATATTGGTCTTGTCCTCGCATGTCATGTTGATCCTCATTTGGTTGTGGCAATTTGTCTTGCAGAGCGTTTCTCACCACCCTTTTTTTGATTTGGTAGTTTCTTCAGACACATCTCGCATGCAATAGTCCCCTAAATCGTCTTAGCAATAGTGTGAATCGAGCCTTAAAATCCACTGATATGTAAGAACTAGTGCGATGTCAGTTCAGGTCTCTGGCAGGCAGTTCACACTGACCTATGCAAACTGCTGTGGGTGTCAATGCAAACTTAATGACTCCCCCCGCCCCCCCCCCCCCCCCCCAGATCGGATCACAGTGTAAACTGCCAAGTGGTACAGGAATTGGATCGCATGTTTGTCGACGCCCATTTTATCCAAACCAAAAAAGGGTCCTGCACCATTTTGATGCAATGCGAATTCAGACATACAGTTTGTATGGTTGAATTTGCTTCACACAGACATATCATTTGATCTGCACAGCGGTTGTGCATCACATGCAATATCTGACATCGCACGAGTGTCAACCTAGCCTTACACCCCACTGTAATACATTCCAGTGTCAGTCAGACATTAACATTTTTCTAATGACTTGTTTTGTAGGCTGGCCATACACTATACGAAAAATCGTTTAAACACCTTCGAAAAAGTAACTTGGCCGTGAGGACAAACGAGTGCAATCATGTAACAATAAATCATTCAAGGGACATCGGTTATTTGTATTTTCACATATACCCTAGTGCAAACAGTGGATGAGGAACACCTAAACCTTTCAATTGTTCAGAAGAAAATTTTACAAACTTGTGCGTGGAGGGTTTTTGTTTTTTTTTTTTTCACGTCACAACTGATTACCGATTTGTGGCCATTAACTGGCTGAAACGAACGAACTGACCCAAGACTGATTTTTGGCTGATTTTCGTAGTGTGTAGAGACTGCATAAGGCTCCATGTACACTATAAACTAAGCGCTGGAGGAGAAATGCTCAGTGTTTTCCGTCAGCTTTTAGCAGCAGTTAGGAGCTTGAACCTTTTTTTTTTTTTTTTTTTTTTTATTTTTATTTTATTCTGCTTTTAAACTAAAATGGATATTACTATTTGCTTCAAGAAACAATGCTGCTGCTAGGGGCGTTTTAAGCTAGTGTATGGAGCCTTACAATTATTTTTCCATCTTGTCGGGATATCCAAACCTGGAGATTGGCAAATTGAGGCTGTAATCTCTGGTGCTGTGATCACAAGTAATAGAAGTTACAGGATAAGAGCCTTATGAATCACACAATCTTGGATGTAGAAGGTCTTAGTTAACCTCTCCTTTGAAAATTATTTGTAATGATTTTGGGTAACTAAAGTCCCTTTAGGTATGTGTTTTTTAGGTTTTCATCCTAAAAGGAATATTGCAATGAATATGAAAGTGCTATAACCGGTTTGCCTGGGTACAAAAGGTTCTTGTGCATAGTAGGTTTTAGCTTTTTACACTTGAAGCAATTTTTTCATTTCTCACACATTTCTGCATTCTTGCCTAGAAAGGCTCGAACTCCCAATGATTATACACTTACTGAAAGAAAGATGTACTGTAGAACAAAGATGGCTGTTGCATTTTTTTTTTTTTTGCATTTTTGCACAACCATTTTTTCAGGGAAGACAAAGTAATTTTGAACAGGAATATAATCCATTTTTTACACAATTAAGATGTGAAGTGGCAAAAATTACGCTATCGCCCAAAAAAGCGCTTTAAAAGTTTAATTTTGTGTAATTAACTATAAATGAGGATTTTTTTTCTCATTGTTCAGCAATACCCAATGTGTTGCATACTTGGGGGTGAGGGCTATGGGGTGTTTTTAAACATTGTGCATTATATTTTGATTTTAACCCTTTCTCTGTTTGCTACTTCAGCTAGGAGCTTGTTTAGCCCCTTTAGATTCTGGACATAGCAGACTCGTACATAGATGAAGAGGTTCAAATTTTAGATAAAACAAGCCATGGTGGTGTGTAAAACGGATCGCTCAAATGGAAATCAAAATTTCCATTCAATGTGTTCTCTAATTTTGAGATCTTGCACTTCAGTTGATAGGCTCCAATACTGTTAGTTTTAAGCTGCCTTTTTTCATTTGCTGCCACACAACCTAGCTTTGAGCCATCATTACTTGCTCTAAATGCTCCATTAGTGGCCCTCAATGATGTACCTCGGTCATTGATGGTGTTTCTTTATTTTGCCCATGTTTACCAAGTGTTTTTCAGTGTGCGTGGCATACACAATCTTATGTATACGATGCATGTATCTTTGTACTTTTTTTCAATTCTTAGCGATAGTCCTATCGTTGTTTCAGAATTTGTGCAGCGATAGAAAAGGGTCTTATGTTGAAAGATCTGAAAAAATGTTCTATCTTCAGCTCATGTGCATTTAATTTTTGTTTTTCAAAATAGTCCCCTATTAGAACCTTTTCATTCTGAAAGTTCAGTTTTGTTTGCAGCACATTATGCAAGTGTTGAACAATTGGTCTGTATTTGTGTTTTTTTTGCCCCCCCCCCCCTCTAGGGGCTGCTTAAATGAATCTTAGTACATGCATTTCCAAGTTCCCATTTTTAGCAGCAAAGAGTATAGAAAAGGTAGCAAAACTTTCTATTGCACTGGGTCTGTCAAGCATGGGGAGTTAACCTTGGTTAATGAGTTTTGAGTATATTCTAATTCTCTAATGTTCTAATTCTCTAATGTATCAGATGAGGCCGCAGTTTGTTGAAAACAAATACAAATTTATTGAGTAGGTTTTTTTTTTTTTAAAGGTACCTTGCAAATGACATGGAGGAAGATGAAGAGGATTACAAATATGAAATCTTTCCATGGGCTTTGGGTGAAACCTGGCGAGAGAGCTACCCCCAGTTTCTACAACTTCGAGACCACTTGTGGGCCAGAATGAAATACAGAGCAGTTGTGAGCAGGAAGTGCTGTGATGAGGCAAGTTTAATCCATCCTCATTGGTTCTTCTGATTTGTTAGGATTAATGTCTTACCGTCCAAGGACAGCAACACCTAAGATGAGACTCCACCGTACAGGAAACGGTTCACAGCTGGTTAAAAGGCCCAAACCCTTCCCCTGGGGGGGGGGGGGGGGGTTCCGCTGAGGGTTGCACTAACCTGCATGCCTCAAGCTGTTCACAGGTTTCCTCATGGTGTGTAGTGACCCCCCCCGCCTTCGTACTCTACTCAGCAGCCTGTGTCTCCTCCTGTCCTCCCCTGCATACAGAAAGCTCCATGCTGTGAAGGGCTGGCCAGGTAACATAAGCAGTGATGAGTGGAGGACTGAGTGGTCCAAGCCTCTCTAAAACCAGAGTTTCCGGCCAGAGCAACCCAGAATGAAGGGAAGCGCTGGACAAGACACCAAAACCCATGTCGCTATGGGAAGAGGGCGTAGGACTTCAGTGATGCTGAATCAAGCGGGCTGAAAGGAGCCAGTCTGCCTGGAATTACCTCATGGAGAAGGAGCAAGGAAGGGTAGCAAAGGTAGCTGCGAGCAAGAGCAAGTCAGGGCCAGGTAAGTGCCTTTTCTGAGGGGAATTCAGAGAGGCAGAATGCCCAAGAGGGACAGCGGAAGAGAATGGCTGTCTGCTAGTGCCACAGCCCCCCCCCCTTTGAAAGTTTGGATCCCAGAAGGGGTGTATGTTACTGCTGCAGTGAGGCACACAGCCTTACTTTGCAGCTCCCCAGTTGGGACAGCAACTTGGAAGGGGGTAATTTTGGCCACTATCCTCCATGTGACCTTGAGGATAGATAAGCAAGCCCTCTGGGTGGGGTAAAGGGGAAAGACAACAGTGGTGAGTACTTCCCTTTGCCTTAGGAACTTGGCAGCAGAATCCCTAATAGCAGCCAGGTGTTTTCTGGGCTTTGAGATGGTATTCCCTCCCTCAATACAGGGTGCTGCTAGCCTTTCCCTTAGGCCTGGGAATAAATAACCCAGAAGCTTCAGCTAGACTAGCTGTTCTCAACCTGTGGGTCGTGACACCTTTGGGGTTTGAACAACCCTTTCACAGAGGTCACCTAAGACCATCGGAAAACACATTTCCGACGGTCTTGGGCAGGGAACGCAGTGTGGCACCAGCACAGGAAAGTCTGTGGCCCGCCCGACTGGTACACTGCGCATGCGCTGCTGCCGCTCGGAAAAGCCTGTACATGATCGGCTATTCTCGGCCAGATGGCCCATGTGTGGTAACATGTTGGCGCCAGGCGGCACCATTTTTGAATGCAAGGTGTCTTGCCAAACTGTAAGACCCCTCTGCAGCCCCTGCATCTCCTCAGGAGATGCAGTGGAGGAGATGCAGGCATGGTACAGGAGTTTCTCCCGGAGAATCCCCTGTACTATGCCCGCAGCACTGCATCTCCTATACCATGCCCACAGATCCTGCCTTCACCATGTTCGTGGCCCCCTACACCATGCCCTCGGCCCCTGCATCCATTGGTAACAATGAAAATACATCCTGCATATCGGATATTTACATTACAATTCAGAACAGTTGCACAATTCGTTATTACCGTAAGTTGAAACTGAAATAATTTTATGGTTGGGGGGTCACCACAACATGAGGAACTGTATTAAAGGTCGCTGCATTCGGAAAGGTTGAGAACCACTGAGCTCGACCAATGTCCACAGCTTCCTTTTACCTCAGGAGATGCTGTGGTTATTGCAACATTAAGTTTCCAGCCTCACTATAAACCCAATTTTACATCAATAAGGGTAAATCTAGTGACGGGGTGGGACTTGTTAAAAAGTCTTACAGGCTATTTCTACCAATGAAAAAGTTAGACATTCCTAAAGGGTTAACTGAAAGGGATGTGAAGTGGTCTGCAGAAACCTGGAGATTCCATGAGTAATGCTGTTTAGAGGTTTTTTTTTTGCTCTTAAAAGCCTGCCTCCTAAATCCCCCCCCCCCCGCCCCCCATATGGTGGAGAGGCACAGTGAGGGATAGCCTTGAACATTTTCTCCTTGCTTGGGTAGCTTGCTTGCTAATCTTAACAAGCTCCAGCCTAATTTTCTCCTTGCACTACTGTTATAGCTGTTGGTGTGTAAGTTAAATGGGACCGCCTGTGGTTTGGGCTACAGCCCACCCTTTTGGATGAACTACAAGCATCATTTATCCTGCAACCCTTGATGGTTTCTTGGCGCAAACCTCTATGCAAAAGCTACATACACTAATCTGTAATGTTTGCTTGTTAACCCCTATAGGTGTCTCCAGGCTAAAATTGTGTCCACTTCTTCCAGAGGCTTAATTTATCTCAAGATCGGTGCTCGGTAAGACCTTAGATGCTGGGAGATTTGGACTTGCTCCCACCTGTGTGGGTGAACTATGCCTACTAATACTTATGCAGTGGTAGGGAAAGGGCGACTACTACTGTGGTGTATGCACCCTCCTTAGACTTCCCTTATTTGGAACTACCCTAGTTCTCTGGATGAAGGTTTAGTATCTTGAGTCCAGGCTATGCCTACGATAGATTTTGCCCTTTGCTGGGTATGTATTAGTTGAATACACCATGATTTTGCCTTAATGCCTTGTCTGGCTGCACATCAAACACACAATATGAAAGTTATTTGTCTTTCTGGTTATTTTGCTGCTCATCAGAAATGCACATCACAAAGCTGTCTTATACGCTATTGCGCTGCTATTATACGTTCTGCACATTAGAAATGCACAATGCACAGCGTTTAAATTGTTAGTGACCTTTCTGTTCAAATGACTATACCCTGTTGGTCATCAGATATGCACAACATTGACGTTGGTGTCATTCTGTTAGAACTGTACCTTGTTGCTAATCAAATGCACAACTTTTGAATCTTTGCTGTTAATTTTGGTTATACGACTGTATCCGATTGCTCATTAGGAGTTTGCTTCTTGGGAGTGTAATTTTATTTATTTATTTTTTGGTTTCTTACTTGTTGATTTTTACTTTGTCAAGCATCAGCATTACACAGCACTGATGCTCACGTCCTGTCTTATATTGATCATATTGCTTATCTTGCTACACTTCAACATTGCACATTGACGTTTTGTCTCATTTTTTTTTTTTTTTTTTTTTTTATTTGGCTGCACATCAGAATACTAAATAGCGAAGACAGTTTCTTTCCTATTTATAATAGAGCCATAGCTCATTAATGTTGTGTATTTCAAAAGTGCAAAGTTCATGTATCTTTTCTGTTCTATCTAGCTGCCCTTCAGAGATGGATATAGGTGTGTGTGTTTATGTATATGTCTATGATCTACATTTGTGATTAGTTATAAAAGTATCACTTTCATTTCAGGGAGGAGCCAGGAGTTCTGGCTGCAGAAACTTCAGATGTCAAATTCAGTTCCTTATATTCAGGCATGCCAGGGGCATTCACTCTGTATGAAACGAGGTAGAGTTGTAGGACCCTGGAATGTTAAATCTCGTTTTTTAGAAGACTTTTTTTCATAGGAGTATTATAGCCTGAAGATGTAGTATCAGAACGTATTTGACCCATATAACCAACTCAATAGGTTTACAGTTTTATGTAGCCTTCATATCACCTTCTTAACCAAATTGGTTGTAGCATGCCAATGTGAATGTTCTGCTATGGCCCTAATCTGAGGTAGGGATCTGCTTACTGTATCCCTCAGTACCAAAAGGCACCCAATGGTGTTGAAGTGGATTGTGGTGTCAGACATGGGTAGGACGCCTGATCTCTACGGGATGGTTAAAAATCATTCTTTTACCAAGCTCCTTTCTGCTTTATTTTATTGCATTTACGTGCAGGTGTATAGGGAGTTTTGGGTATATAGAGCATTTTCACAACTGACATCCCAACATTCAGATGTGAGGGAAGTCATAGGTTTGGTGTACTTTTGGGTACATACCTGTCCAGCTTTGAGCCCAGGGAATAACCTTCCCTTAATTGATTTCCCCTAATTCCACTTCCTTTTACACATCACTATGAAAAATAAATTAAAGGGGACCTGCAGGGTTTGTCAGGGAGACTTTTTAAATCCTTCTGAACAGTAGTGTTTAAGCCAGATCCACTTTGTTGATCAAGATAGTGTCCTTGTTTGCATAGAGCAAGTCTTGGATTGGTCCTTTTTAGAGGTCCTAAGAAGGGGTACAGGCATGATGTGCCACGATTACTAGATGGCTGAGACAATCAACCTTACTAACCTACTAAATTCACAGGAGAATCCACTCCACATCCTGCATCTGAAGCAGAGACGGCAGGGACAGTGGCACAAACCTGCTGATCAGCCTCTTGATCCAGCTAAGATACCTTCATCAGTTATAATTGAGTGGAGGTAAAAACATGCTGCAAAACCTGGCATTCGGCAGGGATATCATCATGCAGTTAATCATACCATAAGGTAAGGTAGGCCTGTGGTTACTTGATTATCCTCAGGTGTTGCCATCCTGGAAGGTGAGAGGAGAAAACCAACGGTTAGACTTACCGGTAACTGTTTCTATGAACATTCCAGGATGGCAGGCCTACATCCTTGCCAGTTAAGGGGGAGGAAGGCATGTAAACAGTAGGTGAATACCTAAAAAAATTTTTATCACTTGTTCCTCAGTTGTAAAGTAGTTCTCCCAACCGATCCACAAGGGGAAGGGTGGGGCCTTTTAAGCAACTGAACTGATTGGGTTTCCTGTAGGGTGGAGCCTCATCTCTCAGGTGTTGCCGTCCTGGAAGGTTTGTAGAAATGCCATTTATCTAACTTTTTTTTTTTTTTTTTTTTTTTTTTGCAGGTGATGTCTAAAGATCCCTCTCATTGGGTATGGCTCCGCAATCGTCCAGTACACCATAGTGGGGCACTAAGGAGTTACCTTCGAAATGAAGATCTCTTTCCTAGGGGTCCTGGTGGGACTCCAACCAGCTGTGCTCTGTGCCGGAGGTCCAGCACTGATGAATCTGATACAATGGCTAGCAACTCTTCACCAGAATTAAGTTCATTTACTTTTTCAAATGTCGAGTGGTCTCAAGATCTCATCTTGCCCCCACCTATGCTTCTGGATCCAGAGTCTGTCTACGATATCAACAGTGAGTTATTCTAACACATTGCCCTAGTCTGTGCAATTTTTGTGATGTAGGAGCACTGAACCTTATGTGGCTGCTCACCAGCAACTGGTGTCTTGCTGACCCCCAGAGGGGTTAGTTGAAGTTTTGGAAGGATGGGAGTGCTACACCAGCTTGTACACTTTTTTTTTTTTTTTTTTTTTTTTTTTTTTTCTTTTGTTCATTGATGGACACAGCTCCTGATCTTCTCAACCATTGGGTTATACTGCCGCTTACAGGAGTAAGACACTAAGCAGAAAGTGTTCGGCTACACCTATGGGCAGTCCAAGGGGGTATACTCCATCTCTGCTATAGGTGCTTGGTGTGTTTTTTTTTTTTTTTTTTTCCTGCCTATATAGGAGTAGGACCTAGTTCCTCACTGGGATCTCTGGTCCTGGCAATTTTTTTTTATTTTAAATAGAAGTTTTCTGTGTTTCTGTCGTGGAAATTAATAGGGCTTAGAGCATAGAAACCCGCTCGGTGCGCTCAAGATTAATACGCACCAAACACCATTAAACCCTTGCACTGAAAAGTACAATGTACAGCTCTTTTGTATAAGGTTATCCAAGCGCTCGACAGCAAAGAAATGAACAGACATGCTTGCTGTAATCCGATGCTATCTGGAGGGTTTCCGGTGAGTGACTGCCCCTCCAAGACAGAGCAGGTTTATTTAACAAAAGGGGGTTACAGGGAGTGGCTCCAAAACCACCAATCACAGAACATGTATACATTCAAAAAGTACAATAGGAACTGTAGAGTAGATGCCCATAAATGGACACGACTGAACAAAGGGAATCCCAACTGTAGCACATGTCTTATCGTTCATTAATTTCAATCCATAAACATGGACTCGTACCTGTTAGTGGGTCTCATCAAACATGATTCATATATAAACCATATTTAATGCTCTATTGCAGGCCTCCACCCAACCAACCCCCCCCCCCGGATGGATATACCTTTTGGTATGGGGGGGGGGGGGCAGCGCACAGCGACCGTCCGATTGTTCCTCGGCATGGGAATAAGCCTGGTGGGGGTGCCTGCCAAGGCCTCCCTTCTTGTTTGGACCATTTTTTGTGCTCAAAAATAGATGGCTCCTCCAGTAGTTTCCAAGTTGAATAAAGCTGCTGTCATCCCGGGTGAAGAGTCTCCGGTCTTCACAGATCCGGCTGATATGGCAGGTCAAAGCCTCTGACCTATGTTCACTGTGGCTGGCTCGTCTCTCTGAGACCGGTATTTTACTATTGCCCTGGTGTCGCAAGCTATGGCAGAGTGTGCAAAACTTCTACACCGGAACCTTGAGAGGAAACTGATCTGCCCTGCCTTTGCCAAGCTGGAGGATCAGGTGGTTCAAGGGCTACAGTTTGTGATGCCTCTTGGATTTAGCTCCCTTGATTTCTAGACCGTCTGTCTCAGCAATGGTCCTTCAGCGCATTCTGGCTGAAATGATGGTCTGAGGACCAGGCTTCTAAGAAGGCCTTATTTGATCTATTTGTGGGGGGGGATCGCCTTTTTGGAGCTTCCTTGGATGACATCAAAAGCCTCACAGGACAAAAGTACTCTTCTTCCTCAGGCTTCCAAGGATAAGGAGGCCATCGCAGATGGGCCATTTCTGGCTTGCAAACGGCCTTTGTCCCTCAGGGTATCAAGACAAGGGATCGAAACCAGGCAGGGGTTCTAAGAGGTCTTGGTTCTGCCAGAACTGCGGACAAGACTTCCTCCGCATGAAGGGGCGCCCTCACATGTATCTTGTAGCAGGTGGACGTCTTGGCTGGTTTCCAGATCTGAGGACCTCCCTGATCCAGGAGAATTGGGTCCACTAAATTTGCTCCGGCTACAAGATCGTGTTTTGATCGTACCCTCGTTAAAGGTTCTTCCCTTCCAACCCGCACTTGTCCCCGTATCACTTAGGGGATATCTATGGGGCAGTGTAAGACTTGTTACTTCAAGGGTTGATTGTTACGATGTAGGAACCAAACCTTATTTCAATGTTTTTGCTCAAACCTGTGAACAGTTCCCAGGGAGGAAGGCAAGCTGCATCCCATTCTGCACCTCAAGGCGCTAAACTGCTTTGTGTGAAATTGCAGAGAGGTTGGGACTTTAGATGAGAGAAACATGACATTACAAGACCGGTGGAACAAAATTGCTATATTGATGTATGCAAAAGTAAAAACATGACATAATTACAAACCTCATAAGTAAAAGGTATAGGATTAGATGGTAAGGCTGTGCGCCCCCAAACCAAGTTCAGATAAACGAACATGACCATATTGAGAATAAGAGTATTGACATCATAAACATCCATAAACTGCATTTCGGGGACTAAATTTTCCACTTCTGTAGGTGTATGATCCAGGTCTATAAAAGATGTATAAAAACATTACATTATATGATGGTAAATAGAAACTGGGAGGGGGGGGGGCTTTGTGTGGGTACAGAAGTTCTGAATCGACATCAAGGACGCTTACCTTCACATCCCAATATAAGCCACTCACCAGCGATTCCTCCGCTTTGCTGTGAGTGAGGAGCATTATCAGTTTGTGGCATTACCCTTTTGTGAAGACCCAAGGAGCGGAGGTGAAAGTATTGGCCCCAGTGCTAGCATTGCTGCGTCAAGCAGAGGATAGCGGTGCTGGGGTATCTGGACTATCTGCTTTTGCGAGCAAGAGTCTTTGACTGCTCTGTTGGATAACTTGGAGATTACTCTGCAAACCCTGAAGGAGTTCGGTTGGATTCTGAATCTTCAGAACTCAAGTCAGGGCTTTCTGGGTCTGACGCTGGACTCTGCCTCAGCCATAGTGTGTAACGCTCCTGCGTTTTTGTAGTAGGCGGGATTTGCAGTTGCAGAATCTCCACTCAGTAGTCATGTAGAGATGTGTTGAATAACCAGATCCAACTCTCCATACTCATCACTGTGGGCCTGTCAGCTTCAGCATACAGATATACACACTCAATAAGATGTTCCTGGAGTGATAGGATGTATATGATAGTATGAAGATGATGTGCTGAAGGGACAGGTGTGAACAGTGACAGATGGTAAGCACTTGATAGAAATGTTCAGGAGAGTATTAGATGGTATTGGGTAGAATGCAGATAGGTTAGTAATCGAGTATGGTAACAGGTGGTAAGGACAGCAGATGACAAATACAGGATAGACTAACCCAGTGCAAGGATAGATGGTGGTAGACTCAAGAGCTAGCAATCTATGTAACAGTGCAGATGATAGAATTAGTATGCATAGATAGTAACAGTCCTTAATGTGCAGAGGTAGATGGTGTAAGTAAGGTTATGGAGGATTCCCCTGTGGGGTACTTATCACTTAGTAAGGTTAGTAGTAGAAGGGTCCAGTAGCGAGATACAGGGATCAGTAGCGAGGTTCCGGTCTGTTCCAAGTAAAAAAGTAGCTGGAGGTTCCGGCAGCAAGACAAGCTTGTAAGCATGTGGACACACAGGCAGGCATAGAGAGTGAAAGCAGTAAGCCAAGAGTGATCCGGTAGCGAGATACGGGATCAGTAATGAAATTAGTTCAGGTAGCGAGATACAGGAGCAAGTGACATCCAGTATGGCTGCTTCCCAGACGGCTTGAACAAACTAACCAGGCGGTTAGAACGAACAATGTGAGAGAGAACGCTGGCGGTTGAAATAGCCGCTCTGCGGCGCTCGGCGATGACGTCATCATGGAAAATAAGGGTACCAGAGGTACCAATCTTACATAGTGTTTCTTCCTCAGGAAAAACTTAAATTGCAGGAGGCAATTCAGTGTCTGCTGTCCAGCAGACAGTCATCTCTTCGGACTTGCATGCAGGTGCTGTGCCTAATGGGGTCTACCTTCCAGGCGGTTCCGTTTGCACAGTTCCACACGAGATCTCTGCACAAGGAGTTTGTGGTGAAATGGAGCAAGGCACCTCAGTCTCTAGACAATCTGATCCTGTTGAGCCGGAGTACTAGGTCATTCAGTCCAGCTGCAAGATAGTTTCATTCTTACCCTCCTGTAAGGTTTTTCCTTCAGACATGCAACTGTCCTCGGTCCGCTTAGTCTTTTTGGGGAGGTGCAAGACCTTTTACTTGCCGGTGATGGTACCGGTTCTGACTTCAGAAAGTTTTCAGGGGTTTTACTCAAACCTGTTAAGTCCCCAGGAAGGAAGGCAAGGTGCGTCCAATTAAGGACCTCCATCGACATCAAGGATGCTTACTTCTCATTCTAACGTGTCGGTCTCAAGCGATTCCTCCTCTTTGCCGTGGGAGAGGAGCATTATCTGTTTCTGGTGTTACCTTTTTTTGTTCTCGCCTCTGCTCCTCGGGTCTTTTATGAAAGTATTCCAGTGCCAGCATTATGCCAGTGGGGGATCGCAGTACTGGGCTACTTGTATGTCATTCTTCTGTGAGCGGAGTCTCCTACTGCTCTGGTGGAAAACCTGGAAATCGCCATATGAGCTTGAGGGGGTTTGGGTGAATTCTGAATTTTCAGAAGTCTGCTTTGTTTCCGTTCACAAGCTGGACTATCTAGGCCGGACTCTGCCTTAGCCAGAGTGCACCTTCTTCTGGACAAACTCTAGAAACTACAGGCTGCAATTCTCATGCCGTCCAGCAGATGGTCATCCCTCTGGACTTTAATGCGGGTGCTGGGCCTGATGGTGTTTAACTTTTTTGAGGTGGTTCCATTTGCACAGTTCCATACGAGGTCTCTGCAAAGGAGATTCTGGACAAATGGGGCAAGAAATCGGCAGTCCCTGGACAATCTACCCGGCTGAGCCAGGGAACATGAGTCCCTGATATGGTGAATTTGTTCTTCGGCCAGACAAAGCCTTCCTCCTCTTATATTGGACAGTGGTCACCACAGATGCCTGCCTGTCCGGTTGGGAAAGCGTCCTCAGCAAATATTCTGTTCAGGGGATCTGGTCACTGGAAGAGTCCAGACTACCGATCAATGTCTTGGAACTGAGTGATCAGACTGTGCCTGGAACATTGAATATGTACTGGACATCCCTGAAGACAATGCCACAGCCATTGCTTATGTCATGCGCCCCCCCCAGTGACTAGGTGTCCAGGCAGTCTCTGGAGATAGCCTACATGCTAAGGTGGGCAGCGGTTTGTTCCAATCCTCTCTGCTGTACACATTCCCAGGATGGAATACCTGGCAGGTGTTGGACCAAGGGGAGTGGTCCCTTCATTCGGAGGTTTCATCCGTTGTCTCCAGTGGGGCATCCTGGTGGTGGATTTGTTGGCTTCCCGGCTCAACGGGTGCAGAGGTTTGAGGCTCGGTCACAGGGATCCTCTGGTGGACATCAGATGCACTGGTGGCCCCATGGGGTCAATATCTGATTTACGCCTACCTTCTCAAGCTTCTGCCAAGACTTCCATGCAGGATCAGAAGGGATTCCGGTCATCGCGGCCCTGGAATGTCCTCGCTGGGCTTTGTACGCTGATCTGGTGCGGCTGGTTGCCGACATTCCTTGGAAGCTTCCTCTCAGGGAGGATCTGCTGTCCCAAGGACCAATCTTTCATCCTGCTTTAAAGTTGAGTCGGTGTTTCCAACGCTGTTAAAAGCTAGGAAACCTACTTCTAGGAAGATCTACCATAGTATGTGGAAGACTTGCATTGCCTGGTGTGAGTCTCTTGGGGTTTACCTCGCTCTTTGGTGGCTCGGATCTTTACCTTCCTTTGAGCACTCCCTGGTGCATACTCTTTAGGGGGAGTTGGGCACTTTCCAGTGCAGTCTGTTGCCGCCTTGAGACTTTGATTTGGTGCTCGCAGTCCTCCCAGAAGCCTCCTTGACGATCTTAGGAAGATTTCCCTGCTTATGCTGTCCCAGAGGGTGGCCTTTTTGGTGGCTTTCAGCTCTGTGTGCAGGGTGTCTGAATTGGCGGCGTTATCCTGTCCACCTTACTGGTGGTTCTTCGCCCCTGTACGTAATTCCTTTCTAAGGTGGTCTGACTTTCATTTGACTGAAGATTGTGTTGCCTTCCCTGTGTCCCAGGCCTAAACATCAGAAGGAAATTGCTTGTATGTGGTCTGGGCAATTGGGGTGTACCTGGCAGCTACAGAGTCTTGTGCGACCATCTCCAGATGGATCAGACAGATGGTAGTTCTGACCTATTCCATCAAGGGTCAGGTTCCTCCTTTACCTGTCTAGGCGCACTCTTGGGGTGCCCAGTGCCTCCTGGACTTTGTCATCGGTGACACACAGGTTTGCAAGGCAGCCACCTGTTCTGTCTGAAAAACTTTGTAAAAAGTGTGCACTAAGCTTTTATGAAGTGGATGAGTTGGTATCTGCGGACACTTCAGTGAATAGAAAAATAATAAACTGTAAGTTGGCGCTATATATATATATATTTTTTTTTTGTATAATGTGAAAGATGTTATGCCGAAAATTGATCTTTATTTTAAGCAAAAATGTGACTCCTAGCCAGAATTGTGTGTGGTGTTTTTTGTTTTTGTTTTTTCTGCCGAACCTTAATACCACTATTTTCCCTTTCTAAATGGAAGGAAACTTAAAGAGGTAGTAAACTTTCCACATGTTAGACCTGTGCCAATTTTAAAGCTACTAGTCTTACTGCAGATGCCAAGTGTGAATTTTGTCACTCTAGAACTCCAGTTCTTTCCAATACAAAGAATGGCAGTTATCCACCTAGAAAACGCCACTTTCCATTCATAAAACTCTGCTAAAACAAATATAAAAAATGAATGTTGCACAAAACAGTAAGCATGGTGGAAAACTAGCTGAGAGGGGGGATATTAACAGACATTGGGGGGAACAAGGGGATAAGGATAACTATCCTTCAGTTGCAGTTAATGAATGTACAGCAGGGAGTAGGGGAGATATACAAAGTATGTGCTGTGGGTGTTAGGAGACCTTTTAGGAAACCAGGAGACTTTAACTTTAGGAATTGAATGTTACATCTGCTAGCTGTCATGTTTTCAGTGCTGTGATAGTTTGACAGTTACTCAGTCATGCAATGATGCACTGAAATCAGTTTTTCTCTTACGTCCTCCGACAGTCGCCACCTCCTCTAAGTCATCACTGTTGGGTATTGTCTTCCTATCCGTAGGAATAGCTAGGCATATAGACTTAGTCCAAAGACAAAAGGCATTAGCATATACACACCCATGGGGGCTGTCCCATCTGGTCAATACCCCCCTACATCACCACTCCCAACTCAGTTTTAATCTGCCTAGCGTCAGGAATAGTCAGGCTTCCCTTGTCCTGGGGGTTCAGTCTCAGCCTTCCTAATTTTTTATTTGATTTTCTTTGAAAATGTCTTTTTTTTTTTTTTTTTTCTTTTACTTTACTAGCTGTTTATTTTGTCAGCTTCTAGTGTTAATCTTCTCTTCGGATGAAGATGGATCATGTGGTGCTGGGATTCGGACTGGCCGCCCTGGTTCTCCAGAGCAGAAGGGTCAGATGGACCCCCAGCCCGCCATCGAGCGTTCAGTTATGGTTCGCCCTGGCATTACGAACGACCCATCCCTGTTCGCTACAGGGATGCAGCCGTGAGGTGGCTACCTCACAGGACTCGTCTGCGGTGCTGCAGCGTCATGTCCCTGGCTCACGGCACTCCGTCAGATGAGGACAGGTTTTCCATGCATGGAGGCTCCCCACGCCATCTGGTACAGGTAAGTACTTTTCTGTGTGGGGCCTCTGTTTGGGGTGGCAGTCTGGGTTGCTGTGTGTTCCCCGTGTCTGTGCCTGTGTGACTCCCTGTGCGACTCCCTGTGCGATCCCTGTGGGGTTCGCTTGTGCAGATCTGTATGTTGCCTTGGGGGTCCCTGTCCCTGTGTCACCTTGGGTGCATGTTGGGGGTGCAGACGTTTGTGCGGCGACCGCAGCGCTGCATTTTCGCGCGGTCCGCCATCTTTACTGTGGGCACACATGTATAGCTCCTCTGGGGCGATCAAGCATGTCATTTTGGCGCCATCCGCCGCCATTTTGTGGGCGGTGGAACGATCGGTCCAGCCGCATGTCGGCGGCCATTTTGGCGTAGCCTCCAATGCATTCCTATGGGGCAGCCATTTTCCCGGGGTCTGGCATATAGTCCAGCCCTCTCCAGCAGCACTTCCTTTCCATCAGCGGCAAGGACACTGGTAGCAACGCTCTGCGGGCTCTGCAGGTTATCATTCTCAATTTCCCTCTGTATATCGCTTCTGGCTCAGTTTCTTTTCTCCTTTGGGGGTCTTTCATCACTGTAGCAGTAGCGGTGGGCTGCGCACACCGCATCGCTCTTAAAGGACAGTACACCGTTTTTGCACTGTAGTTCTGATAACTTGAGCCATGGATTCTCAGGAAAGCAAGTTTCCTCCAGCTTTAGTGGGGGGCCCCAGTTCTCCTGTGGCTCCGCTGCGACCCGATCTGGCTGCTGTAGTAGCGACTTTGGTGGCAAAAATGGAAATGCTGATGTCTGAACGGGCTGCGAGAGAGGCCCAGGTTGTCTCTCTTCTGATTCAGATGGGGATATGGCTGCTGCGAGCGTGCCCTTTTCAGGGTCCCGCTCATCCTTAGACCCCCCGAGGCTGAAATGGGTGTTGACACATCCTCCCCAGGGTCACCTGAAGAACGGGCGACCATGGATGAGTTAATTGTTTCTGTTAAAGAAACCTTGCATTTAGAGGATGATTCCTGTCCTCCGGGTGTTGTGTCCTCATTTGGGACGCACAGGACCCACAAGTCTGCGCAGGTTTTTCCCTGTCCAGCGGAATTCCATTACACTGTTAATGAAATGTGGCGCATGTTGAAACGTCCATTCCTGGTACCTAGTCGGTTCAAATTGCTTTATCCTTTTGCGCCGGCTACGGAATCACGATGGTGTGTGCCTCCACAGGTGGATCACACTGTGGCCGTGTTGGAACAAGGCTACCTTGGTTCCTACTGAGGATACCCCGGTTTTCCGGGATCCCATGGACCGGCGGTTAGTCTCTTGCTCGCCATTCCTATACGGTGGGGGGTTCGTTGCTCAAACCAGTTTTCACGTCCGTTCTGGTGGCTCAGGCGGTGGCTGATTGGACTAAGATGCTTAGGAGCAATCTTGTGTCTGACGTGCTGCCTGCCCGGCTGGAAATGGTGGATCAGAGCCACCAAGGAGTCATGTACTTGTGTGATGCAGCCTTGAATGAGGCCCCCTTGGTGGCTCGCCTCTCTAGTGTCGCGGTACTTAACCGGCGACTGATATGGCTGAAGAGCTGGTCGGCCAACCAGTCCTCGAGGAAAACTGTTGCTGATTTCCCCTATGCTGGCTCTCGCCTTTTTGGCTAGGCGTTGGACACCCTGGTGAAAGGCGACACGGGGGGCAAGAGCACTATGCTGCCCCAGAACCCGAAGAACAAGTCTTTCCGAGGCAAGCGGGGTTCTGCGCCTAGATCCAATCAGGGGTCCTTTCGGAACCAATCCAAGGGCGAGCCCTTCAAGGCTCAGGGCAACCAGAAGAAGCCCTGGGCGGGTAAGCAGGCCAGTAATGCCGGCTCGGTGGGACAATCCGCCTCTGCCTGAAGGGGCGCCCTCACCCGTTTCAGGGGTGGGGGGACGTTTGCACGGTTTCCTCCAACCTTGGCTGCTCTGGATATCGGACAGGTGGGTTCAGGAAATCGCTCGATCAGGTTACAAGATCGAATTCCTTTCCCGGCCGGCGGACAGATTCTTTCCCTCCAATCTCATCTGCTTCCGGGGCGTCTGCAGGACTTGCATCAAGCGGTGCAGGACCTGCTTTCTCAGGGAGTGATTTTCCCGGTGCCTCATCGGGACAGGTTTCGGGGGTTTTATTCGAATCTGTTCACTGTGCCCAGGAAGGAGGGCAAAGTGCGTCCTATTCTGGACCTGAAAGCGCTGAACCACTTAGTGCGTGTTCGGAAGTTTTGAATGGAGTCTCTCCGTTCGGTTGTGGCCTCCTTGAGTCCAGGAGAATTCCTGGCTTCGATAGATCTGAAGGATGCGTACCTGCACATCCCCATTTTCGAGGGTCATCAGCGGTACCTTCGGTTTGCTATCGCAGAGGACCACTACCAGTTTGTGGCGTTACCTTTCGGTCTCGCTTCGACACCAAGGGTGTTTACCAAGGTGTTGGCGCCGGTTCTGGGCCTGCTGCGGGCCCAGGGCATTGCGGTCCTGGGATACCTGGACGATCTGCTTCTGAGATCACGTGCCAGCCAGGACCTTGAGCGTGATCTGTCCATCACAGTACAGATGCTCCAGGAGTTCGGATGGACCATCAACGTTCAAAAATCGGCGTCTCCATCGCTTCGCCTTCCCTATCTGGGGATGGTTCTGGACTCTGCTCAGGCAAAGGTGTTCTTGCCGGAGGACAAGCTCCGGACTTTGCGGGACGAACTCGGGTCCCTCAGGGACAATCCGTCCTCGTCACTCAGGACCTGCATGCGGGGCCTGGGGTTGATGGTGTCGGCCTTCGAGGCGATTCCCTTTGCCCAGTTCCACACGCGGGCTCTCCAGACGGAGATCCTGGCCAGGTGGGACAGACTACCTCAGTCTTTGGATCTGGAGGTCTCCTTGAGTCGCCAGACCAGATTGGCTCTTCTGTGGTGGATCCAGTCCCCGTCGGTGGTGGAAGGCAAGTCCTTCCGTCTGTTGGTGTGGACAGTGGTTACCACGGACGCCAGCCTGTCAGGCTGGGGTGGAGTCCTGGGCAACCTGTCTGCCCAGGGCACTTGGTCGGAGGAGGAGTCCTCCCTTCCGATAAATGTGCTGGAATTGCGAGCGATAAAACTGTCTCTTCCAGTGGTCGGACCGTCTTCGGGGCCTGCCTCTTCGCCTGCCTCTTCGCGTACAGACGGACAATGCTACCGCGGTGGCTTACATCAACCACCAGGGGGGCACCAGGAGTGCTCGAGCGGCCCGGGAGTTGACCGACATTCTGTCTTGGGCCGAGACTCATGTCCTGGCGATCTCAGCAGTTTACATTCCGGGTGTGGAAAATTGGCAGGCCGACTATCTGAGCCGCCAGACCCTGGACCAGGGGGAATGGTCCCTACACCCGGAAGTCTTTCAGATGCTGTGTGCGAGGTGGGGATCCCCAGACGTGGATCTGTTCGCATCCCTGCTAAATCGAAAGGTGGAAAGGTTCGTGGCAAGAACGCGCGATCCGTTGGCGGACGCCTCGGATGCGTTGGTGGCCCTTTGGCATCAGTATCGTCTGATGTACGCCTTTCCTCCGATTCAGTTACTGTCCCGGTTCCTTCGCAGATTGGTCTCGGAACCGGACATGGTGATTCTGGTGGCGCCGGACTGGCCTCGGCGGTCCTGGTACGCCGACGTTGTTCACCTGGCAGTGGCGTCTGCGGGAAGATCTCCTGTCTCAAGGTCCGATCTTCCATCCTGCTTTACAGTCGCTGGCTTTAACGGCCTGGCTGTTGAGACCCATGTCTTAAAGGACAAGGGTCTATCCCCTGAGGTTATCCCTACCCTAATCAAGGCTAGGAAATCCTCCTCTGGTAAGATCTATTACCGTACCTGGAAAGCCCATTTTGCCTGGTGTGAGTCCAGGGGGTTCTCCCCTCGTTCTTGCTGTCAAATCTTGGCTTTCCTCCAGTCTGGAGTGGATCAGCGCCTGGCGCTGGCCACGATAAAGGGCCTGGGTGTCTGCACTGGCTGTCCTTTTCCAACGCCCTGTGGCGTCTCATTCCTTGGTGCGCACCTTCATTCAAGGTGTGCGACATTTGGCTCCTCCCAGGAAGGAGCCTTTACCTCCATGGGACTTGAACTTGGTTCTGCCCGCGTTACAGCGTGCTCCCTTTGAAAACTTTAGGGAGATTTGCCTTTCTGGTGGCCATCACTTCGGCTCGCAGTGTCGGAGCTGGCGGCATTGTCTTGCCGCTCCCCTTACTTGATGATTCACAGGGACAAGGTGGTTTTGCGACCACCCTCATCCTTCCTTCCCAAGGTGATCTCTGACTTTCACCTTAATGAGGACATTGTCCTGCCTTCGCTTTGTACGAAGCCTAAGCATCCAAAGGAGATTGCCTTGCATTCCTTGGATGTCGTCAGGGCGATCAGGGTTTACCTGTCTACGGAATCCTTTCGGAAGACTGATTCCCTGTTTGTCCTTCCTGAGGGATCTCGGAAGGGTATGGCTGCGTCCGCAGCAACTATTGCCAAATGGATCAGACAGACCATTGAGCAGGCTTACGTCTTGAAGGAACGGGTTCCGCCCTTCCCTGTTAAGGCGCACTCTACCAGGTCTTTGAGTGCATCCTGGACCTATTGGCATCGGGCCTCGGTGGCTCAGGTGTGCAAGGCAGCGACTTGGTCGTCGGTGCACACTTTTTCCAAGTTCTACAAAGTAGACATTCTGGCATCAGCTGATGCTTCTTTTGGCCGAAAAGTTCTCAGTGCGGCAGTGCCATGATGGACCCTTGAATTTTTTTTTTCTGGGTCCCTGGCTGTTGGCATTTGCTTTCCTGGGCTGTTGCTCCTGTTGAGCAGTGTTTTTTTTTTTTTTTTTTTTTTTTTTTTTTTTTTCCTGTTGCCCAGTTGGTTCTCTTACGTTGCATGTAAGATTCCTTTCTCTGATGTGGGTACTGCGTTGCCTTTTCTACGGTTGCGTCTCCCACCCCTCATGTCTATACTGCTTTGGACATCCCAACAGTGACTTGGAGGAGGCGGTGACTGTCGGAGGACGTAAGAGAAAACAAATTTTTGTAAAATCTTACCTGTAAAATTCCTTTGAGTCCTCCGACAGTCGCCGCCCCCGCCCCTCTTTTGGGGTTCTTATTACCTACTGCTATGCTACCAAACTGAGTTGGGAGTGGTGATGCAGGGGGGTATTGACCAGATGGGACTGCCCCCATACCCCAGGAAGACCATACCCAACAGTGATGACTTGGAGGAGGCGGCGACTGTCGGAGGATTCAGAGGTATTTTACAGGTAAGATTTTACAAAACTCCGTTTTTTCAGATGGGATAGCTTTTTTTTTTTTTTTTTTTTTTTTTTTTTTTTTCACTGTCCAAATACCCCCAAATTGCCCTTTATCCAAAAAGACGGTCCAAGGTATTGAGGCATAGTAGGCTTTTTAAAGTTGTAATATTTGTAGCCATTTCGGAAACTTTATTTTTTTGCTTTTACCAGTGATCACCGTTTGTAAGCCATAATTTATTGAATAGCATCCAGTCATACCCATTCAGGATTTATATAGCGCCAATAGTTTACTCAGTGCTTTAAAACCTAAGGGCAGACAGTACAATTACAATAAAGTTAAACCACTTGCCTGCAATGCACTTTTACCCCCTTTCTACCCAGGCCAAATTTTAGCTTTCTGTGCTGTCCCTTTTGCGCATGCAACACTGCACGCATATGAAATGTTGTGTTCCCCCCACACACACAAATGGAACTTTCTTTTGGTGGTATTTAATCACCTCTGGGACATTATTTTTTTACTAAACAAATGAAGAAAACACTTTTTAAGGTATAACATTTTTGGAAACGGGTCATTTGTCTCCACTGTTGGGACTGCACTGCAATTTTCCTTTTAACACAAGATGGTTATCTTCTTTCCTCTCATGCTGTCAGGAAAGAAAAGCAGATTACCAGCTTGTGTTTACATCTGTGAATAGTGGTCATTGATCACAGCTGATCATGTGGTAAAGGGCTACGGATTGGCCCTTTACCCTGATCTGTGATCAGCTGAGTCCGAAGAACTCGGTGATCAGAGCGTGGGCAGCGCGATCACAGGACGGCCATGTACGCCCTCCCGGCAAAGTAAACCAGTGCTGTGGCAGTCTTTCGGCTATAGGGTGGGAATGGGGTTATTGCAGTAGGAATCAGAGTCCTGTTCAGTATGTACTATTGTGAGAGCTGTGATTCACCCTGTTTGTGTGTGATCACTGACCAATTGGATCACCAAGCTAGTACGCAATAAATGGTAATAAAAGCCATTCATTGTGTACAAATGCCATGTAATTTCCATCAGGACTGGCCCCAGTACAGTGATCTGTCATCTGCTGTAGACACAGCAAGTGACCGATTGTACTACAGCGCCGCCACCAGGGCACATGCAACTAGGAGGACTTGTATGACGTCCACTAAGGATGGTAGAGCTCCCACTCGGCTGACTATAGGCTAGGCAGGATGCAGAGAAGTCCCCGGTTGGAAGTTCCCTGTAGGATGGATTTGCAGTGTGTGCAGTGGCTAGATGTAATGGAAAAACAAAACCCTTAATTGGCTCCCTTACCACCCCCAAAGCAAGCATTGTTGATCAGGGACATTGTAAATCCCAGACCATGGTTGGTGTACAGTGGCATCCAAACAATCCCACCGCATTGATGGTTTCCACAGATGTTCTCCCAAGACACTTGTCTTGCAGGATGTACCTAGAGAGATCTTGGTTCACAAGTGGTTATGGTAGCAGGAGTGACTACACTTTATAGAAAAGGTGCTGCTTGTATGCATCACCTTGAACAAAACCTTTTTTGTCTCCTTTTGTTGTGTGACCTGGAGAATGGGTTTTCCCTTTCGTTCATTGACTGACACACCTCCAGAACGGAACATATTTTTCCCAAATTGTCTTTCAGGACAGCACCTGGAGAGCGTAGCTCCACCTAATTTCCCAGGTAACACTGCAGTCACCACTTTAAAGTCCAGCCCCTTCCACCATGGCCTTAGTTTGTAGTGTTTCCTCCGCCATGGTGGAAGTGCTGCAGGGGTATGCTACACTCTCGCACGCTCTCTCTAGGTGGGGAAAAGTAAGGGGCATACCTGTATGCTGTTTTGTTAGGACCAGCCAAGTTGTTCCGGTGTCTCTTCTCCTTCTAGCCTGGCAAGGGCTGGGGGGCATGGGCTGCGGCAGGCGCTGTTTTGCGTCCTGGGCTTCTCACTTGTTCCGGATGGCAGACGATGTCCTTTCCGGCGGGGAGAGAAGTGTTTCCCCCGGGATCAGAGGGAGAGGAGAGAGTGGGTCTTCCTTGCATTGGACTGTCCCTGGAGGTGGACAACCTTTTGAAAACCATCTATACTACCCTATACATCAAGGAGGATAAGGCGCAGTTATCGTATAAGATGGATCGGAGTATGGGTGAAGTTAAGCATTGTGTTCTCGGTTCACAGGGTACTTTCAGATGCTGTAAAGGGAATGGAAGGATCCAGAGGGCCCTTTTTTTTTTTTTCGACTGAACAGATTTCCTTTTGAGGAGAGTGCCCAGGTTTGGAACAAGCGACCCAAACTCGATGCGGCTTTCTCCCAGGTTTCTCGTAATACGGATTTGGAGTCACGCGGCTCCGGCTAGTAATGCAGCCAGAGTCCGCAGACCCAGAAGGAAGATGGATGCGACCGGCAGCAGGGACAACGCGGGCTTAGTTTGCAGGTAAGTGTCGCAGCATGTGCTAGTATGCGATGCTTACTAGCGCATTATGCATTTACTTTGCAGGGGAAGAAAAAAAATGGGTTTACTTCCTCTAAAGAGCCTGGGACTCTACTCTAACCTTAAACTGGCAATGGCTTCAATGGTAGCCAGGAATATGGACTATTGGCTGGAGCAATTGAAGGGGCGTATCGAGGCAGTGACCACCCTCCTAAAGATCTGCATAAAGCTGTTGGATACATGGCAGATGCATCTGCAGAATCTAAGGTTGTCCGCAAGATCTTCAGCCTTAGTGTAAACTCAGCACGTAGAGCTTTGTGGGTCAAGACTTGGTTAAGGGATTCAGCCTCCAAGGTGAAGCTGTGTGGTCTTTTTGAAGGGGGTCTGGTATTTGGCCCTGATCTTGAGGCCCTTTTTAGACAGGACGGCGGAGAAAGGCCTTTCCTGCTAAAGGTAATGCCACAGGTTAAACAATTTTTGTCCTTTTCACCAGGCCCAGGATGCTAAAGAAGCAGGATACAAGACACCATGGAGGTCTGAGGTAGAACCGGGGTTTTGTTTCAACCTCACAATCCACTCGACCCAATGACTGTTTTCCAACCATGGGAGGAAGATTTCAGGCTTTTTTTTTTTCCACAGTGGAAAACGGTGACGTCCAGTCGGGTTGTCCTTCAGGTGATCTCACAAGGCTACGGACTGGAATTCTCAGAAATCTTGATAAGTCTTTTTATGTTACGCAGGTTTCCATAGATCAGGAGAAATCTCTGTCAATGACTGCCCTTCTACACTCGCTTTGGCAGCAGGAGGTTCTCATTCCTGTTCCCCAGTTAGGACTGGGGTTCTATTCGCATGCATTCCTAGTCAGGAAACCTTAGGGAAAATTGTATTTGATTTTGAATCTAGGGAAAATTATTTTATTTGATTTTTGAATCTAAAGATTTTAAACAGATCCATTCAGTACAAGAAGTTCCGAATGGATACAATTTTTTTTTTTTTTTTTCAGTGAGGAGGCTTCTGTCAGCAGAGTGCTTCTATAGACCTGAAGGATGCTTGCCTACATGTCCCCATAGAACCAACATCACAAATGTTTTTTGAGGTTGGCGATCAGAGAAAGGGGGGGGGGGGATTTCGCACCACCAATTCAGAGACCTGCCGTTCGGGCTATCTTCTTCCCCAAGGATCTTCACAAACTATTATGGCAGAAGCTTTGGCACCCCTCGGGTTGGAGGGTGTGTCAGTCGTGCCATATCTGGATGATCTCCTGTTTGCCAGCACAAAAGCTTTTGTGGAGGGATCTAAAGAGGACAGCCACCTGGAAAGTCTGGGCTGGCTCCTAAACAGAAGTCAAACCTTGTTCCTTCCCAGGTGATCAGATTTTTGAAATATCAAATTCAAAGGCCATTTTTTTTGCCACGGTGCTCATGTTTTTGGAGCCTTCTGGGCAGTGACTGTGGCAGTGGACCTCCTAGTGCTGACTCCTGGACTTCCTTTTCTCTCTGATCGTCTTCCCTGTTTTGGTCTTCGTCTTCCCTGGAATAAATCATTAAGGGAGTCACAGGAGGGAAGAGTACTCTCCTCCCACAGGCTGCTAGGGGCAAGGAATCGTCGCAGGAGTGGTCGTGTTTTTTTCTTTGTTTCTCAGGGCCTCAAGAAAAAGGATCCAAATCTGTTCAGATTGTCTCAGGAGGTTCCAAGAGGGCCTGGTAAGCCAAGAGCAGGTCCTTCCAAACCTGCAAACAAGTCCTTCTGCCTGAGGGGGCGCCTTTACACATCTGGAGTGGGGGGACAGCTTTGTGTTTTTGTTTTTTTTTTTTTTTTTTTCCCCGTGGATTTCTGATTCAAGATCAAGACGGGTTGGGGAAAAATAGAATCCAGGTTGCCAAGGTCCAGGCATCCTCACGGTCCCTCAGCTTGAGGGAAGTGGCGCCCTGTTCTGATTCTCGGCCTTTATATACCCCTTGCGCATGCGCAGTACCAGCGCAGTTGCGTAACAGATGATCGTTTCCGGTTTTTCCCAACTCTTGGACATCGATTTAAACAGTGAGTATACCACAATGCAAACACATGCATTGATGGTATTCCCTTATTTGGATAAGTATAATCAAGCTCTCCCTGTCCATCCATTGCCAGTATGAACAGGATCAGCCGGACCAGCACCCCCTAGAGGAGGCCTCTGGAACTGCATACTACTTATAGGACCAGCCGGACCAGATCCCCCTAGTGGAGGATACTGGAATTGTACATTACTATATATTTTCAAAAGTAAGTGCACAAACAAGGATCCAGTGGAATAAAACTCACTATTTCAAACCTAAACCTTAGCATTTTTCTTTTACACACAGATCTGACCAGATACGAGACGGTACAATACCGTTTTCTCCCCCCTGGCCTAAAGACAATATATGTCCAGTAAGTACTTACTGAACATTACTTGTATATGTATAAACATTATATATCATATATATTATATATTCATTTATATATCCCAGTAGCAACGTCCAATTGATTCCTTTGGGGAACTGAGGAACAGAAGCGGGCCCAGGCACAAAATATTCCTATCTTTCAAGTACGTACCAGGTTATGTGACCATCTTGAAACAAATGTTTCCAACTGGTCCAACATAACAAATGCTCATATTGCTAAATATATCCACAGAGATGGCTGACATAATTTCCTTGACAAAGGCTCATTGCCGAAACGCGTAGGAAACTTGAATATTCTCCCTAAAAAGATCCAACGCCGTACAAGAAGCTTGGACCATTAGAGAGATATTGTCACCCTATCACTGTCACTTCTTTCATACTCTCCTTCACCTTTACCCATGGGTCTGTAACCCATACACTTTATGCATTATACCTGTTGTGACCCAACAAAGGTATATTCACCTACCTTGTATGTTTATACAAATAAATCCTATTTTATTATAAATCAAGATATTATTCTATGTGTTGGCCTTTGAAAGTCCCACACCTTGATCTGAGGCACCAAAAACCCTCCTTTCCAGTCTCTGGATAATCTGATCCTGTTGAGCTGGGGTACCAGGTGTCCCTGATTTGGTGGCTTCGCTCCATCTTTTCGACAGGGGAAAATCGTTCCTTCCCCTGGACGGTGATCACCACGAATGCCAGCCTGTGCAGGTGGGGAGGTGTTTTGGACACATACTGTGCCCAGGGTTTGGCTACCGATCAACGTACTGGAACTTAGGGCACAGGCTACCGATCAACGTACTGGAACTTTGGGCAATCAGACTGTCTGGCCCATTGGACAGTTCATCTTCAGGGGTGTCTGGTACGGATTCAATCAAACCATGGCATATGTCAATCAAGGGGGCACAAAGTGTCCTAGCAGCTCGGGAAGTAGCCGACCATTCTGAGGTGGGTGGGACATTTTGTTCCAGCTCTCTGCTGTGCATATTCCAGGGGTGGAAAATTGGCAGGCGGATTACCTCAGTCAACAGGCCTTGGACCAAGGAGAATGGTAACTTCACCTGGAGGTATTTCATCAGCTGTCTCCAGTGAGGAACCCCCCCCCCCCCCCCCGTTGGCCTCTCGTCTCAAAAGGAAGATGCAGAGATTCGTGGCAATGTTTTGGGATCCTCTAGCTGATGTCAGACACACTGGTGGCTCCTTTGTGGCAGTGCCGTCTTGTATACGCCTTTCCCTCTCTCAAACTGCCAAGATGTCTGCGAAGAATCGAGGCTGAAGAAATTCCAGTCATCCTTGTAGCCCAGACTAGCCTTGCCGGTCTTGGTACGTCGACCTAGTATGGCTGGTTGCCGATGTCCCTTGGCAACTCCCTCTCAAGGAAGACCTGTTGGCCTAAGGGCCGATCTTCCATCCTGCTTTAGTCCTGGCATTCGGCTTGGCTGTTAAAAGCCAGGTGCTGAAGGCTAGGGGGGTTGTCTGACTCTGTGATTCCCACGCTATTGAAGGCTAGAAGGTCTACCTGTAGAAAGATTTACCATTGCGTCTAGAAGTCTGATATTGCGTAGTGTGACTCTGGGGGTTTCTCCCTGTTTTCGGTGGCTCAAATTTTGGCGTTCCTCCAAAGGTGTGGAACAGCACATGGCCTTGGGTATCAAGGGCCAGGTCTTGGCCTTGGCGATTTTTTTTTTTTTTTTGTTTTATTTTACGTCCTTCGGCTGCACATTCCTTTGGTTTGCACCTTTGTTCTGGGGTTCGCCACTTGGCTCCGCCGGTGCAGTCTGTTGCCTCAGTGGGACCTCAATTTGGTACTGTCGGTTTTTCAGAAACCGCCTTTTGAAAATAGTCACGAGATTCCTCTGCTTAGATTGTCCAAGAAGGTAGCCTTCTTGGTGGCAATTTACTTTCGCGCGCAGGGTGTCTGAGCTGGCAGCTTTGTCTTGTCCACCTTATTGGTGGTTCAGAGTGGTGCTTTGCCCTTCTCAGTTCTTCCTAAGGTTGTCTCTGGTTTCTGTCTGAATGAAGACATTGTTGCCTTCCCTGTGTCCTAAGCCTCCTAAGGAGATTGCCTTGCATTCTCTGGATGTGTTTTGGGCGATCAGGGGTGTACCTGGCAGCAACAGTAGTTTAGGAAATCACGCTTTCTTTACGGATGAACCTCGCAATTGGCTGCGTCTGCCGCGACCATTTCCAGATCAGACGGTAGTGCAGGCCTATTCAATCAAGGGTCAGGTTCTTCCTTTCCCTTTTTTTGAGGCGCATTCTACGCGAGCGCTTAGTGCCTCCTGGGCCTTCTGCTTTTGTCAGTGATGCAGGGTTGCAAGGTGGCCTCTTGGTCATCTGTGCACACTTTCACAATTTTACAAAGATGTGTTGGTATCTGAAGATGCTGCTTTTGGCTGCAGTTTTGCAGGCCGCTGCTTGAGAGGAACTGGTCCCCTTTTGAGGTTTTGTTTTCAGGGGATCACCAGTTGTTCCTGGTTGAGCTCCATGTTACCTGGTTGGCTAGGTTTAGTCTTTGGGAATTTTTTATTTTTTTTTTCTGCTGTTTTTTTGCCCACCCCTCATGTTTGACATGGTCAAGAGGATTATTTTTCTTCTGACACTGCTTGTAACAAAACTGAATGGCTATAGCAGGAAGTGGAGTATACCCCCTGAAACTGCCCCATGGGTGTGGTAAAGCTTTTTCCTGCCTAGTGTCCTACTCCTCTAGGGGGCAGCATAACCCAATGGTCAAGAAGATTCTGGAGCTTTCAGTCAATGAACATCAGAGAAAAGGATTTTGCGTTAAGACCAATCCAATTTTCTTCATATGGGGCACTATAAGAAGACAGAACTTCCATTATCTGCCTTAAACCCAATTCTGCACAAGGAATTTAAGGTTAGTGAGATCCTCATGGCCCCTGTGTGACATCGCTCAGACCTTAATAGTGGAGCAAGGGGGTATTGCCTGTACCCTAAAACTTGAAGTATTAGGCATCCATTGATGTTTTGCAGTATAGGGAAAGTACAGCCTTTCTATGGTGTCAACAATTAGGGAGAAGCGCAAATAAGCTAGCATTGGCTTGCACTGTGGGCCGTAAATATTTTTTAGTGTTTACTGTCCTAAACAAATTTGTTATTGGTAACTATATTCTTTTTGCAGTGTTTCAAGAACCACTAGTAGGACTGGAACCTGGAGGGACAACTCTGGAATGGTGCCTCTAGTGCTATGTGAACGCCCGATTATATACTTTTCCAAAGCCAGTATGCAAGCAACTTAAAGCACTTATCCTGGATCCTTCATTGCCTTGTGTAGAACTGGGGCCCTAATTGGGGCTTGGCCTTTGAATATTTATCTAAATTATTAAGCTTTAGAATGTCTGTCTGCATTAGTTTGTAAAAGTGGTAAGTTCTGTGGGTTGGTCACAAATGATCACCAGGTGTATTATTTCTTGAATCAGTTACTAAAAGGCATTGCAAAATGTTCCATAATCACTATTGAGTCCCAAGTCTGAAGTATTGCACTTTTTACAACCTGCACTTTAAGTACAAAAAAAATTGAAGTCTATAGATGTGATGCTAGAGATTCCTGCATTGGCAGTAACTGCAATCATAAACCTGTGATTGCCACAGAGGTTGTGGAGAGGTTTTGCAGTAGTTTGTATGCTGTTCATGTATGTCAACTTTTAAATAAATGTTTAACGTCTTATTCTCAATCTTGTTGCTGTTTATAGTGGTCTGAAATGATACATCTGGCTTTAAATGTACAATTAAAAATGTATATAAACCCAAACATTTTTTTGCATGGCTCCTTGTTTCACTGTACTGTTTTTTTTTATTGTTTTTCTCATTTCTTGCCTGACAATCCTAGCTGAGAATGTGGTTAGCTGCAATGCAGCAGGTTAGTTTTAGTAAGACTTAAGTTAACAAATGACAGTTTTGGAAAGTGGAGAACACCTGTCAGTTTTTTTTTGCTGACATGTATGTAGGTGGGAAGTTTGGGACTTTGAGTGAGACCACACGATGGGATATGTCATGTGTCTCCATCCCGGTTCAATAGGCATAAAAAAGGAGTTTGGGACTTTGAATGAAAGACACAACTAGGCTTGAGGGAAAATAGAAATACCACATTTATTCAATACATACAGATAAAAACATAGCATGATATACTGCATCAGTAGAGTAGGAAAACAAATAATCCCCTTTCCAGTATTCATAAAAACCAATAGCAGATTTCCACAATTCCATCAATTCAGTCTAATAGTAAACATTAATAAACTGCAATTATCAACAGTATTGGAGTATTAGTTGTAATTGTAACATCATTGAACTCGATGTGTATCATGGATTATCTATACCACTTCATCAGGAGTAGTCTGTTTTGAAAGAAATGTGTAAAATGGCAAATGAGGATTCATGAAACTGGAGCGATGGGGAAAAGGAGGCATAATCCTCTAATCCCCAGAATTTGCGTTGCTTTATGAATATTGGCAGGCGTTGGGAGTAAGGCATGGCTTGGATAGTCTCCCACGGGAGCTGAGGGCAGGCAGAGAGGTCAAAAACACACCACACATATGGGCGAATGTGGGCTGGAGTGCATGGTTGTGGAGCTTGTATTGTATGGCAGCAAAGCATCCAGAATCTGTCAAAGATATATATTGTAAAATACATATATAGGGTCAAAATTCTATATGGGGATAAATTGGTGCTGTTACCATAGGTGGGGATGTGAAAAAATATCAAGTGGTAGATGTGACACCGAACGGAAACAAGGGTGTGGAAAAAATATAAATGGATACCCAAGATATCAAGTGTGAGACCAAGGAAATCCTCCACTATATGGAAGAGCCCAAGTGGGGAGTATAATAGTGTGCAGAAAGAAATGTAGAGATGGCTGGGGCAATGGAGAGAAGGTGGTCAAGAAAGGAGAGCCAGAAGTAACATACCGGAATGAAACCCAAATAGCGACCACATGTGTCCCGTGTGTGCCGAACCTGTCCCGCACTGTGGTCCCAACGTCACGCTGGTGCATGGTGAGGTTACCGCAGAACGGTAAACTCTGTAGGCAGACCGTAAGGCCGGCTGCCTAAATACACTAGGATTGGAAAACAGAGCGTCGGCATGGTGGCGCCAAGGAATGACGTCACACGCAGACGCCTGGCGTGGCGCCGCCCACCCAATCCCCCGTGCCAGAGAGGAAAGGGGGGGGAGGGTGCTCGCTATGCAATGCAGCTCCCAGGGGAGACGGCCAAGGGCCAGCCAACCCTAATGGACAATGCCTGAGTAAGGCGTATACATAATGCGGGAATAATGAATGTTTGAATGTGTATATGCATGTCAAAAAGGTCAAGGTGTATATGTATGTATAAAAGATGTCTACAATCCCCAGCTAGTGCGAGTGTCACATCTACCACTTTTGATATTTTTTCACATCTCCACCTATGGTAGCAGCACCAATTTATCCCCATATAGATACATATACAATTTTGACCCTATATGTATATATTTTTACATTCAATACGAATAAATGTTGCAATTTTTTTTTCCCCCCTTGAGAGCTACAATCAACTGCTGGACTGGGCGACTGGCTGGTAAATCTAGATCCGGTGGTCACCCCAGTCTGGCAAGCGTGCGCGGACCTCATCTCTGCATCAGGTCGACTGTGACATGGCCTTACTGGATGGGGGCTGGCCTGTGAGTTAAACGCCTCGTGAGGTCGCATGCGGCCAGGTCTTGGCCCGATTTGCAGCGTTCCTCCTGGCCGACCGCCCCCAATTTCGATGGAGAGGTGGCGGTGTCAAGTAGCAGTGTCTGCCTGGTTCCTGGTATGTTGAGTAACTCCCCCCCCCCCCCCCCCCCCCCATCTCCCTGGAGGGCTTTGGGGCTCTCCATGGGGTGGCCTGACCCCTGGTTTCCCCTCTCTCCCGTTAGGCACCCCCTCATCAGTCTGGTTGGCCATATTGCCTCCTCGCCTTCACTGATGCCACCCTTCCTGCCTGTCCTGTTTTCTGAGGCCTAGGGATCCCTCGTGGTGCCACGCGGGGCCACCATTTTGCTGTAGCCTGTGTGCTCAATGCAAAGTGGCCATGCTTGTGTAGTCTGGTGGCCATTTTACGGTGGTTTGCCATTGAAAATAGCGGTGGCCATGACAGTGGAGTCCTTCCTGATTGCCGCATGTGCAATGCAGATTATCCTGGTGCCTGTTTCTGCTGGCTGGTGAGTCTGGTGGGGGTCATCTGCCTCTCTGCTGAGAATTGATTAGGTGCTTTTACTGGCAACCAAGTGGTGCTGCCATTCGGTTGCTTTTTTTTAACGCTATTTTTTTTTGGGGGAACTACTCATGAAGTCTTTGAAGCACATTTTCCCACCTGATCCCCTGTCTGTGAGGCCCTCCGGGTCCCAACCATCCATCGATGGTCCTGGAGTCCTTTTTGTGCAAGTGGTTTTTGGGTGACTGGCTAGCAGTCTGATTTGGCTGCTGCGGATGTGGCTCACTCTGCTGGGTCTGCGACCACGTGCCTTGAGTTCTAAGTTAATGAGGATGATTCCTCCGCTTCTGCAACCTCGCAAGAAAAGACGCTGGGGGCAGCACCGATTTTTGTATCTGCGTGAGACCTTAAAAATGGGAGGGCGCAGCTAAAGCTGTGATGTCTGTCAGTTCCCTTTAGCACTCCCAAGCCATCCAGATGCCTTTTTTTTTTTAACAGAATTGACGCTAAAGAGTAAACAGCCAAAACGTACCCTTGTGGTCCCTAGGCGATTTGCAATGTGGTACCCCCATGAAGAGTCCGTCCTTAAAGTGGACTGTTCCATCGGTGGTGGACCCTCCAGTCTCCAAATTGAACAAAGCAAACCAAGTGGTCCAGGGGCGGCAGCTTGTCTGTGATGCCTCTTTCGATCGGGCTCCCCTAGTCGCTAGGCTCTGTTTCAGCAGTGGTCCTTCTGTGTGTTTTTTTTTTTTCTTTTTTGGCTCAAATGCTGGTTTGTGAACTGGACTTCTAAAAAGGCCTTCACTGATCTTCCATTTCAAGGAGATCGCCTGTTTGGAGCTACCCTGGATGACATCAAGAGTCTAACGGGGGGGGGGGGTGGAGGAAAGAGTACCTTTCTTCTCTCCCCCATCTGGACCTGTGGACTTCCCTGGTTCAAGACAAGTGGGTCCCTGAAGTCTAGCTACAAGATTTGAATTTTGCTCTTACCCCCCGCGAGGTTCTCTCCTTCCAACTCGTGCCTGTACCCGGGGTTGTACAAGATCTGTTACTTTAAGGGGTGATTGTCCTGATTCTGACATCAGACTGTTTTTGAGTTTTTACTCAAACCTGTTAACAGTTCCCAGGAAGGAAGAAAGGTGCGTCCAATCCTGGACCTCAGGCACTTTGTGCGGGTGCAGAAGTTCAGAATAGAGTCAATTTGCACAGTGGTGGCATCCCTGCATCAGGGGGGAATTTCTTGCCGATCGACATCAAGGATGCTTACCTTCACATTCCAATATGTGCCAATCACCAGTGCTTCCTCCGCTTTGCCCTGGGAGAGGTGCATTATTGGTTTGTGGTGTTAGTTTGGTCTCGTCTCTGCTCCTCGGGTCTTCACAAGTGTTAGACCTGGTGCTAGCTTTGTTACGCCAATGGGGGATCATGGTATATGTCTACTTGGACGACCTCCTCCTGCGTGCAAAGTCTCCTACTGCTCTGGTGGAAAACCTTGAAATCACTGTACTGAGGGAGTTAAGTTTGATTCTGAATTTTCAGAACTCTGCTCTGGTTCTGTCCACAAAGCTGGACTATCTGGGTCGGACTCTGGAGTTTTTCCAGGGGGAAGGAGCACTCTGAGTCCAGATACTGCAGGCTGCAATTGGTCTCCTCTGGACTTGCGTGCGGGTTCTGGGCCTGATGGTGTCTACCTTTTGAGGAGCTTCAGTTTGCTTAGTTCCATACGAGGTCCCTGCAAAGGGAGATTCTTGCCAAATGGGACAAGAATCCGCAGTCTCTGAACAATCCGATCCAGGGAATGAGAGGGTCTATGATATGGTGGCTTCAGCTGGGAAAATCCTTCCTACCCTTGTATTGCACAGTGGTTAACAGATGCCAGCCTGTCTGGCTAAAGAGGCAAAAATTCTGCTTAGGAACTGGACTCTACAGATTAATGCATTGAAACTCCAAGCAATCAGACTGTGCCTGGACCATTGGACGGATAAACTTCAGGGATGTTCAGTGCGCATTCAATCAGATAATGCCATGGCCGTGGCTTATGTCAATCACCAGGGGTCACAAGAAGTGTCCTGGTGGCTGTGGAGGTAGCTGGCTTTCTAAGGTGGGCAGAACTGTTCATTCCAGCCCTCTCCCCTGTACACATTCCCGGGGTGGAAAACTGGCAGGCTGACTATTTCAGTCGGCGGGTGTTGGACCAGGGGGAGTGGCCTCTGCATCCGGTGTAGCATACCCAAGGTGGATCTGTTGGCGCCCCGGCTCAGAAAGGTGCGGAGGTTTGTGGCTCAGTCACTGGATCCTCCTGACGCATGCCACAGATGTGCTTGTGGCCCCATGGTGTCAGTATTACCTGATTTATGCCCCCCTCTCTCTCTCAAGCTCCTGCCAAGACTTCTAGCCAGTATTAAGGCAGAAGGGATTCTGGTCATTTTACTGCCCCCCCCCCCCCCCCCCCCCAGGCTTGGTGTGCCGTTCTGGTGTGGCTGGTCACCGGCGTTCCTTGAAACGTCCCCTTTAGGAAGGATCTGCTGTCCCAAGGACCAATCTTCCATCCTGCTTTACAGGTGCTGGCTTGGCTGTTGAATGGCAGGTGCTGATGGAATCACCAACTCAAACTTCTATCCAATGCTGTTAAGCTAGGAAATCTACTTCTAGAAAGATCTACTGTGGTATGTGGAAGACGTACATTGCGTGTTGAGTCTCTTGGGGTTCATTCTTGCTCTTTCGGTGGCTTGGATTTTGACCTTCCTTCAACGAGGGGGTTGAGCAGACACTGGTCTTGAGTACTACCAAGGGCCAGGTCTCGGCCTTACCAGGCTTCTTTCAAGGGCCCTTGGCCACCCTCCCTGGTGAGTATTTTTCCTCAGGGGTTTCTGCACTTGGCTCCTCCAGTGCAATCTGTTACTGCCTTGGGACCTCAGTTTTGGTGCTCAGTCCTCCAGGAGCCTCCTTTTTTGAGGGTATTCAGGAGATTCCCCTGCTTGTGCTGTCTCAGAAGTTGGTCTTTTTGGTGGCTATCACCTCTGCGCAGGGTGTTGGACCTCAAGATTACACAGGCATTGCTTCAAGTCCAGTCAAAATCACTGCAAAATTTTTGGACTTCTAGGTCGCACAAGTGTGAAGGGGCCTTAGGCAGGCTTCTGCGAACAATCCAGTGAGCCAATCACACAAGCAGTAAATTATCTTTCTGAGCTGTACTCTGTACATTCGGTGTACAGAACAACTCCAGGTAGCCATATTGCAATGCATTTTATTCATTTATTTTTTAAATTACGGCGGCTGCAGATTAAAAAGCAAATGTCATTTTTAAATACATTCAATTACAATGACTTGTCGCAATTGTGTACACTTTATTTTTTTGAGGGTTTTTTTTCTCCCCCCCCCCCCCCCCAATTCATAGCCGTTAAGGCCTGGCTTGTAGCTAAGGACTTAAAATTTAGAGCCCTGCTTGCATTTTTGGGGAGGGTCCATTGACGTTTATTACACGCAAAATGCAATCTGGGAGGATGTCCTTGACCCTTTGCAAAATTGCATCGGCTGAAAAAGCAGATATGAATGTGTACCATAGGAAACGGTCTCAAATGGACTGTAGTACATTCCTGCAGACTACAAAATGCACTAAACGCATAGTTGTGAATGTAGGGTTAAAATGTGCTGGTACTCAAAAAAATTTCACACGAGTGAAATTAAATCCCTAATCGTGTTTTTTTTTTTTTTGGTGTACAAATTACTTTTGTAAAAGATGCAGCTTTTTTTTGTTGTTGTTTGGATCCTATTTGCTAGGAACAGAACATCTTAATTGTACAGTGCCGGTCACAGGATCTGTAGTTAGACCATGGGTTTTATGCTGCTACCTTTTTTGGGTATTCTAAACAAAAATCTCTGCTGGGGTCAAAATAAATGACTGGGTAAAGGTACCAAAACTTAAAACTTTTTGATGCCAAATTAAGTCAATTTAGAGTAGTTCTATACCCTAACATTGTATAGTAAATACATCCTAGATGAAAGAAAACAAAATTTTGTAACTTAATAAAGATTGATACACAGGCTCATTTGTGAAAGATATTCCATGTGCCCAAAAGTAAATGGTCCAAGTGGCACATGTAAAGTGTGGAATACACTTGGAAGTGCAGAGATTGCCAGTTCACTCTGGAACACAAATGACCCAAAATAATGATTTTGTGGTTCCCACTTCAATTTAATTAGTCATAGATTGGTCACGATCTATTGGCTTGCATGTGGACTATTTGCACTCTATATGGACTGTTTACTTTAGCCACTTTAATTGAAGGTAAATATATTTTACAAGTTGGTCTTTGTAGAGATTATCTGCACTGTTTCATGTTTGGAAATGTGGCCTTTTCTTTCATCCTTTTTTGATATATATACACCAGTGGCGGCCGGTGTGCTGGGGCCACAGGGGCGCCTCCTCTCCTATCCATGCGTCCGGCCCCCTAATCTACAGGCGGTGTGCGGGACGCATGGAGTCCAATGGGGCTTTTTTTTTTTTTTTGCATCACCTAATTTGGAGCCAGATGCTCTAATAGGCTGCAGCAAAAGGTGGACCTGGGGCGTAGAGCAGTGTCCCCTGTGCTCACCCATTGTGTAACAATAGCGAATGAGAATTCGCTATTGTCACACGGATCCTCCTCCTGGCCAATCAGGAAGCGGGTCTGATACGTGCTTCCTGATTGGCCAAAAGGCAAACCCCGTGCCATTGGCTTAGGGAGGAGGCGGGAGCCGGGGGAGGACTAGAGATGCCGGGGAACTGAAGAGAAGCCGCGAGCCGCCGCCGCTCTCCTTCAATCCCAACCCCCGGTGAGTTCTCCCTCCCGGTGTGTACAGATCCGCCCTGTCGGTGCTGACTGCTGGAGATCCTCAGGAAGATCGGACTGTGTGTGCAGCAGCTGAGGAGCCTGGCTCTATATAAAGACACTGCGTCACTCACCAGATCCCCCCCAAACACTTCTATCTTCACAGCCCGGAATTATTGATTCCAGGGATGTCTGACAATTGCACACATCAAAAATATATTCATAGGATAAAAACAGCCTGAGGTAAGTGCACTGGTCTCGTGCGGGGGACACGCTTACGCTGGTCACTCTGCATTGAAAGGGGGCATGCTGGCATCTCTGCATTGTAAGAGGGCACGCTGTCATCTCTGCATTGAAAGGGGGGTATGATGATCTCTGCATTGAAAGGAGGCACGCTGGCATCTCTACATTGAAGGGGGCACGCTGGCATCTCTGCATTGAAGGGGGCATGCTATACCTTAATTACTGAAGGCCCCTTTCACACTTTTGTGACCTCAAAGCCAAGCAATTTTTTTACAGCGTTTTTTTTTGCCGCAAGGCCTATTACATTTTTCTGTTTGCGCGCCCCCCCCCCCCCCCAAAAAAAAATTGAGCACCAGCCGCCACTGATATACACTATACATAGGGTATAGTGCTACTATTAAGTTATTGCTACCTTTTTAGGTGGCTGGACACGGACAAGATTTGCTAGGAATGCCCCTTCATATAAACCTACCCACCATGGGACTCCAGTTTTCTACTAATGTGCTTTAGTTGATTTGTTTTCTTCTCTGGAAAATGGAGAAGCATTGTATAAAACATCCCCCCCCCCCCCCCCATATGCTTTAACTGACACCACCTATCAAGATAAACTGCTAATCGCATTGACCCACAAGCAGTTTCCAGATTGATTGCCTTGATGCAGGTTTTGGGTACAGTTATTAAAATATACATCACCCAAGCTGGCTTGTAATACTTGCATTGGACACTGGATTCTGTGCTCAGCGCTCACTTTGGCACATAGTGCAATGAGTTATTTGCTTCAGGATGCTATAAAAGTTGAGGCTGTGGTAACCATACCTTGAAGACCGCTTTTGGGATATTCCCACAGTGATGGGTGAAGTTTGGTCTTCTTCAGAAACCTAAAGCATAGATGAGGTAAGCCAGGGTCTCGCTGTTGTGACCTGTTGTTTTTTTTATGTGTTGTCTTTTCACTTGTATAATCCTCCTTTTAAATGCCGGACATTGGTGGAAGGTAACATTTAATCTTTTAGATTTTGGTGGGCTTTACAAACGCAAACGCATTGCTGCTTGGTTGACGTAGTTGCCAATGCCTTTGGCCAAGAATGCAAGGCGCATGTCTGCGCTGCGCTAGCTACTCCTTGAGACACATAGGACATTCACTGTCAGCGAATGGTTTATAGCAGCTTATTTGCCAGACCTACAAATACACTCTCATATGACTTACATTTCAGGAGTCCCATACAAGGGATCTCCTCACTTGTCAATGGTGGGGATGGGCACTTTTTTTTTTTCCCCCTCAGCTCCTGTGCTTAAATAGTGTTTGGTCTCTAGACAGAGAACCCAGCACAATGCTTAAGGTGATGGCAAATATTAGCTCTGCACTAGGTTGGCCGTGACATAGCCCTACTGGACGGGGGCTGGCCAGTGAGGGAAATGCCTCGTGAGGTCGCATAGCTCTGGTCATGACAGCCGTCCCAATCAGTCGCAGCGTACATCGGGCCGCAGCACCCTCATTCCAAGATGGTGCGGTGGACTGCTGGGAGTAGCACCTGCCTGATAGTGTGGTGAGTAGTGTCCCCCCCCCCCTTTCTTTTGGGATTGCTGGGGTGGACGTGGGCCCTCCCTGGGGTTGGTAGGCCCCCTCTTTTTGTCCTCCTTGCCCTCACCTGTCCCTCCCCTCTTACAGCCATGCTCTCCCAAAAGGGGGCTATTTTTAGGTAGGGGGCTTTTCTGGTGTTGGGCTGGAGAGTGGTGGGTGTCTGTATTGGCCCCCCTATTGGGGGTGCCTGTACCTTGGGGCAGCGGGGGGTCCCCTCCTGGCTGATGCCTTCTTCCCTGGTGTCTAGTGGGGTCCTGTGCAGTGTTGCCATCTTCCTCTTTCGCAGCTGCGTGTGAAAAAGCACTGGTGGAGGCATTAATTGTCAGTGCGGGAAACCTTAAAGTTGGAGGACTCCGCTAATGCTGAATTGGCGATGCCGGTGCTGTTTGGCATCTGCAAATCTTCCAAGGTGACAAAGGGGTTTCCCTTTCCTGCCTATTTTGACGAGATTGTCACTAGTCCATGGGGGTTCCCTGAAACACATGGTTGGAATACCTAAGTGTTTCGCTAGGAGATGTCCTTTTTGAGGAGAGTCTCCTGAAGAAACGTATGGTTCCATCGTTGGACTCTCAGGTTTCCAGGTTAAATAAGGCCACACTCTTGCCGGTGGGGGATTCTCCATCCTTTAAGGATCCTGTGGACAAGAGAGCGGATGCTTTGGTTCAGTACCTTTTTTCAATGTGGCAGGTTGTGTTGCAGCCGGTGTTTGCTATCACCTTGGTATCCCAGACTTTGACAGGATGGGCAAAACTTTTACGCCAGGATCTGGAAGGTGGTCAACACCCTCCTGAGCTGTTGATTCAGGGGTTGCAGTACATTTGTGATGCATCCTTTTTATGCAGCCCCCTTGACTGGCAGGGTATCTGTGAAGGCGGTGAATATTTGCTGCATGATTTGAAGTACTGATCGGCCGACCAGGCTTCTAAAAAGGTACTGACTGATCTACCTTTTGTAGGTGACCATTTGTTCGGTGCTTCTATGGAAGAGATCAAGGGCCTTACGGTAAGTACATTACTTACGCGGGTTGCTAGGAGTAAAGAACCTCGTCGTAAACGTGGTCTTTTTTTTTTTTTTTTTTTTTTTCCCCCTCGGCTCACAAGCGGCCCTTTCGTCTGTCTGGATCGCAGGAAAGGGGTTCAAGATCCACTCATAACTTTGTGGGAGGCTCTAAGAGACCCTGCAATGAGAAGTCAAAGGCGGGCACCACCGGTTCTGCAGCCGAGCCTTTCCCAGCCTAAAGGGCGCCCTCACCCGCATCTGGGGTGAGGGGATGTCTTCGCCTTTTTCCGGAACCGTGGACCTTGCTCATTCAGGACAAATGGGTCCACGAGATGGTTCGGTTACAAGATTGAGTTTTGATCCATGCCTCCAACAGGTTCTTTCCTTTCAACTTGCGCCTGTCTCACGGTTGGCTATAGGGCTATATGGGGCAGTGCAGAACCTGTTCGCACAAGGACTCATTATGTCTGTTCCAGAGTCTGAACATTTTCAAGGTTTTTTTATTCAAATCTTTTTACAGTTCCCAGAACGGAAGGCAAGGTTCGTCAGATCTTGGACCTCAAGGCACTGAACCGCTTTTGTGCGAGTTCAGAAATTTCAAAGGAGTCTATACTCACGTTGGTAGCTTTCCTCCATCTGGATCTTTTTGGGTTCTAGCGATATCTTGGACATCACTGTGCAAACTCTTTAGCCATTCCGGATGGACACTGAATTTTCAGAAATTTGCTTTGACTCCGTCCACCAAGCTGGACTACTTGGGTCGGACGCTGGCCTCAGAGTCGGCCCGGGTGTTTCTTCCAACAGGCAAAACTTCTGAAGCTACAGGATGTGATTCGGCTCCTGTTGTCCAACTGTCGGGCGTGGCTCAGGACTTGCATGCAAGTGCTGGGCCTGATGGTTTTCACCTTTTTATTTGAGACTGTTCAGTTTGCTCAGTTCCATACCAGACGTCTGCAAAAAGAGATTCTGGCCAAATGGAACGATCTGCAGTCATTGGACAATCTGATCCTGTTGAGTTGGGGTAGGAGGGGGTCTCTTCTATGGTGGCTCCGGTGCTTCCCCTGGGAAAATCCTTTCTTCCCCCTCTATTACACTGTGGTCACCACGGATGCCAGTCTGTCTGGGTGGGGAGGTGTTTTGGGAGTGTAGTCAGTCAAAGGTGTTTGGACTCGAGAGGAGTCCAGTCTGCAGTTCAACATCCTGGTGATTGGACTGTCTCTCAGTGGAGGGGTTGTCTGCAGGGACGCCCAGTGGCGGCTGTGGCATATGTCAAACATCAAGGGAGCACAAGGAGTGCCCTAGCGGCCCGGGAAGTAGCTTGTATCTTGAGGTGGGCAGAACTATGTTCCGGCCCTCTCCGCTATGCAAATTCCGGGGGTAGAGAATTGGCAAGTGGACTATCTCAGTCAGCAGATGTTGGATCTGGGAGAATGGTCTCTTCATCCGGAGGTGTTCATCAGGGTTTCATCAGTTGTGCCTTTGTTGGGGGACCCCCAATGTGGACCTGTTGGCCTCTCGTCTAAGCAGGAAAGTGCAGAGTTCGCGTCTAGTTCTCAGGATCCTCTGGCCAACACTGTAGACACACTGGTGGCCCCTTGGGGGTCAGTATTGTCTGATTTATGCCTTTCCTCCAATACTACTTCTGTCGAAACTGCAGTTTACTTCAACTGAAATTGAAGTAGAAGGGATTTTTGGTCATTCTGGTGGCTCCTCGCCGGTCTTCCTCTTAAGAGCCAATCTTTCATCCTGCGTTGGGGAAGATCTTTCTCCAAGCCAGTAACTAACGGCCTGGCTATTGAAAGGTGCTGTTGGGAGTGGGTGATTCCTACTTTAGATTTCCTAGCTTTTAACTGAGTTTGGAAAGGTGTACATTACTTGGTGTGAGTCCTGGGGGTTTCTCCCTATTCCTTTTGTGTCTAGCCTGTTGGAGTTCTACAACTAGGTGTAGATCAACGTTTTGGCTCTGGGCGCCATCAAGGGCCAGATCTCTCCTTTTGGCCATATTTTTCCAAAGGCCGTTGGTTGCGACGTTCTTGGTTCACCCTTTTGTGCAGTTCGCAATCTGTCTCCTCCAGTGCGATCCCTGGTACCTCCTGTAGGATATCAATTTGGTACTGTCGGTACTTCAAAAAGTGTCCTTTTTGGGCCGAAAACTCATGGCTGGCTGTCTGTCTGTCTGTCGGAGTGCCTGACCAGGCTGTCTGAACTGCTGATAGAGCTGACGGCAGACCTGCGACCCAGATCGGGCCCCAATTTTAGGCTGTGGCTTTGGGGACTACTCGAGGCTGGCTGACTATGCTGCTGACCAGGCAGTTTGCTGCTCTATCATCCCGGGCAGCAGCTCAGATGGGCATCCGCACTATTCATCCCCCCCCCAGGGGGCAGACATATGGACTGCCTCGTGCTCCCTCTCGAACAGGGGGGTGCCGTGGGGACACTCTGCCTGTGCGTCTGCATCACAGCTGGCCCCCTCTACCCCTTTATAGGGGGGCTATGTTCTCATGTCATTTATGATCTTTAGCCGGCATCTCCTTGCAGGACTGTGGTCAATGACCTCCCCTGCTTGTTATGCTCTCAGGGTGAGCTTGGCATATAGCCTCTCTATTGGGTCTGCGTTCATGCACTTCGGGTGTGCTGCGGTGAGGATGATTCATTTTTTAACTGCACATGCAAGGGCGCTGGTGGATGCACTGATTGTATCGGTACAGAAAATTTTAATGGGGGGGAGCACCGGTTCCCTCGGAGCCCGCAGATCCCCTAAAGGCGGCGAAGGTACTCCCTTTTCCCGCCTACTGTAACAAAATTGTCACGTCAGTGGCATTGCTCTAAATGCAATAATTTTTACCACACATGGTGTGGCTAAAACGCTGGTCTGCAGATCAGGCTTCTAAAAAGGCTCTACAGATCTCCCCTTTAGGGGGGACTGCCTAATTGGGTCTTTGTTGGAATCCGCTAAGGGTAAGGCACCGCGTAATAGACGGGCCCGTATTTTTTGGCACGCAGAAGCTAGCGGTGATTGTGAGGGTTCTCTCTTAGGAACGTTTTCAGGAAATGTATTCAAACCGGTTTACTGTGCCCAGAAAGGAAGGCAAAGTAAGTCCAATTCTGGACCTCAAGGCTCTGAACCGCTTTGTGCGTGTACAGAAGTTTCTAATGGAGTCCATTCGAACAATAGTAGTGTCCCTACACCAAAGGGATTTTTTGGCCTCTATAGATATCAAGGATGCATATCTACACATCCCTGTCTACGCTAGTCACCAGCGTTTTCTTTGCTTCGCTGTAGGAGGAGCATTATCCATTTGTGGTGTTACCCTTTGGTCTCGCCTCCGCCCCCAGGGTTTTTACCAAGGTGCTGGCTCTGGTGTTGGCATTACTGCGCCAATGGGGTTTTCGGTACTGGGTTACTTGGGCGATCACTTATTGAGTGGACTCTTATTCGGCCCTGTTGGGCGACTTGACGATCACTGTACAAACTCTGCAAAAGTTTGGTTGGAACATCAATTTAAAAAAATCTTCCCTGCTTGCATGGGGCAATCCGATTGCTGTTGGCTAAAATCTGTCCCCTCTGCGGACTTGCAGGAGGGCCTTTTGGGTCTGATGGTGTTAACCTTTTTGAGGCAGTTCCGTTTGCTCAGTTCCACACGAGACCCTTACAAAGGGAGATTCACGTCAAATGGAACAAAGATCCAAAGTCCTAGGACACTGATTTGGTTGAGTCACAACACAGACTGCTCTACTATGGTGGCTTCACTCGTTAGCACTACGCCTGGCCAAGTCCTTCCTTCCCTTGTATTAGACGGTGGTAATCACGGATGCCAGCCTGTCAGGCTGGGGAAGTTCTGCGCCCAGGGGTCATGGACAGTAGAAGTGTCCAAACTTCCGATAAATGTTTTGGAGCTCAGACCGCTAAAGCTTTGCCTGAGCCACTGGACAAATCGTCTGCAAGATTGTCTGTCTGGTCCGGATTCAATCAGACAATGCCACGGCTGTGGCTTACATCAATCAAGGGGGCACCAAGTGTGTCTTGGCGGCCTGGGAGGTGGCTGAGATCTTGGATTGGGCAAAAAAGTTTTTGTTCCAGCCCTCTGCTGTGCACATCCCACGTGTGGAGAACTGACAGGCGGATTATCTGAGTTATCAGGGGGAGTGGTCCCTACACCCCAGAGGTGTTTCATCTCCTGTGTGTCTGGTTGGGGACACCTGACGCCAACCTGTTTGCTTCTTGACTCAAGAAGGTTCAGAGGTTTGTAGCCAGGTCTTGAAATCCGGCCGATGCCACAGACGCACTGGTGGCTCCTTGGAGTAAGTATCGGCTGATTTATGCATTCCCTCCACTAAAACGTCTGCCAAGGCTTCTTCGCTCGGTAGAAGTGGAAGGGTTCCAGGCATTCTGGTGGCCCCCAGACTGGCCTCGCCGGTCTTGGTATGCAGACCTCCTAGGTTGGTCACTGATGCACCTTGGAGACTTCCTCTCAGGGAAGATCTGCGGTCTCAAGGACCAATCTTCCATCCTGCTTTACAATTGCTGGCGTTAGCAGGGTGGCTGTTAAAAGCCAGGTATTGAAGGATAGCTGTCTTTCTGATTCCTACATAACTGAGGTCTTCCTGGAAGTAGACTTCCTGGCCCTATCATCGTACGTGGAAATTGTACATTTCATGGTGTGAATCATTGAAGGCGCACCCTCGCTTGTTCTCGAAGACTAGGGTTTTGACTTTTCTTCAAAAAGGTGTTTTGCCTTGATAATGCCCAAAGCTAACCGCTGTCAAGTGTCAGCTCTGGCTGTGTTTTTTTCCAACGCCCTTTAGCGATGCATGCCGTGAGTCGCACTTTAATTCAGGGGGTTTGCCAGTGGATTTGTTTTTTAAAAAAAATAAATAAATACCACTAGTAAAAAGCGCGCTATGCCCTCACCTGCCTCTCCTGTATCCTCCGATTCTGAGGTAGCTATGGCTGCCACAAATGCAGGTCACCCTGAGGGTGTCGTCATTTGCAGCCACGTGGGAAAGTTAGCTGGTGGAGGCACTTAGTGTCAGTGTGGGAAACTCTAAAAATGGCGTATGATTCTGCAGCGTCAGACGCAGGTGTCATTTGGCACTCGCAAATCCCATCTGATCTTCCCTTTCTGGGGGACTGGTTGTTTGGCGACTCATTGGATGAGTTAATCAACGGCCTGACTGGCGGGGGAAGAGTACTCTTCTTCCTCAATCCACTGAGGGCAAAGCCTTGTATGCGCGATAACAGATTATCGAACGATCTTTCGTCCACTTTTGATTATGAGACTAGCATGCAACAAAAAAACGAAGAGATTACTTTCATACGAAAATTCCCGTACAACAGAATTCAACTTCAGAAGTAATGTCAGGTGTTGAATTGTTTTGTTCTTTCGTTTCTGAGCATGCGTAGTCTTGCTATTACGATTTATATTTTGGACGAAAACTGTATTAATTAAACAAAAATCGGACGTTGTTTTGACGTATGATAACATTTTTATAGCCTGCACATCCAGTTTTGTCGTCCAAAAATCTGTAATCGGCTGTCGAAAGCACTATACTTTCAATCCAAAACTCGGCAGGTCGTTCGTCGGACAGAATTTTACTTCTGATTATTGTATTGTGTGTGTGTGTACGGGCCTTTAGACTCTTCCCGTACTAGAACTTCTGGAGGAACGAAGAAGCCCTGGGGCAAGCCCAAGGCCGGTCAGTCCGGTGCTGCAGACAAGTCCTCTTCAACATAAAGGGGCGCCCTCACCCTTCTCAGGGGTGAGGGGGATGTCTGCACTTCTTCAGGAACCCTGGACTTCCTTCACTCAGGACGATTGGGTTCGCAAACTGGTTTGCTCCGGGTACAAGATCGAATTCTGGTCCTGTCCAGGGGACAGGTTCTTTCAGTTGAATCTTCACCTTTCTCTAGAGCGTTTTGAAGGTTCTCAGGGAGGCTGTGCGAGATCTCCTCCTGGTTCAAGGGGTGATTGTGAAGGTACCGCTGCAGAAAAGCTCTCAAGGTTTCTAGTTAAACCTGTTCACTGTGCGCAGAAAGGAGGGCAAAGTGCGTCTAACCCTGGACCTCAAGGCTCTAAGCCACTTTGTGCGGGTGCAGAAGTTTCGAATGGAGTCCATTCAGTCGGTGGTGGCATCTCTGAATCGGGGGGGATTTTCTGGCTTCCATCGCTCTCAAAGATGCGTTTATCCACGTTCCCATATTGGAGGGACATCAGCGATTTCTCTGTTTTGCGCTGGCAGAGGGGCACTTTCAATTCATGGTGTTACCCTTTGGTCTTGCCTTGACTCCCAGAATTTTCCACCAGGGTCCTAGCCCCTGTGCTGGCCTTGTTACGTCGGTGGGGTATCTCCATTGTTGGGATAGCTGGATAATCTCCTGTTGCGAGCAGTCTCCCCACTCAGATCTGCTGGACAATGTTTCTATCACCAGTCAGACCCTTCAAGAATTTGGTTGGACGATCAATGTCACTAAATCTGCACTGACACCATCCAGGCGGGTCACTTATCTGGGGCTGATCGACTGCTCTGGCGAGAGTTTTCCTTCCGTTGGACATACTTCAGAAGTTGCAAAGGGCGGTCCGGTTGCTGATGGAGGCTGATCAGTCCTCCTTGCGGGCTTGCATGAGGGCCCTGGGTCTGGTGGTCTCAACCTTCAAACGGTCCTGTTTGCTCAGGCTTATATGAGTTAGTTGTAAAAAGATTCTGTCAAAATGGAACAGAGATCCTTGGTCTCTGGACCAGAAGATTTGGTTGAGCCATCTCACAAAGTCGGCTCCCTTGGTGGCTCCAGTCACCTGTCCTGTGCCAAGGCAAGTCCTTCCTGCCGGTGTTTTGGATGGTGGTCACAGCGGACGCCAGCCTGTTAGGCTGGGGTTCTGTGCCCAGGGGACTTGGGCGATGGAAGATCTTCTTTGCCGAGCAATATTCTGGAGCTGAGAGCGATCAAGCTATGCCTGCTTCCCTGGATGAGTCTGCGGCTCTCCGGTTCGGGTCCAGTCAGACAATGCTACGGCCGTGGCTTGCATCAATCATCAAGGGGGCACAAGAAGTGCCCTGGCGGCCAAGGAGGTGTCAGATTCTAGTGTGGGTGGAACACAATTTCTGACATACGCAGTCCACACCCTGGGTGTGGAGTATTGGCAGGTGGATTACCCGAGTCGTCATGTGTTGGATCAGGGGGAGTGGTCCCTGCTTCCGGAAGGGTTTCATCTTCTGAGTGCCCGGTGGGGGACTCTGGAGGTAGACCTGTTTGCGTCTCGCCTCAAAAGGAAAGTTCAGATGTTTTTGGCCAGGTCTCGGTATCCTCTGGCTGACGCCACAGATGCTCTATTGGCTCCTTGGAGTCTGTATCGCCTGATATAGGCTTTTCCTCTGCTCGTTCTCCTGCAGAGGTTTCTTCGCAGGGTGGCGAAGGAAGGCATTCCAGTAGTTCTGGTGGCAGCAGGCTGGCCTTGGTGGTCTTGGTACGCAGAACTGGTAAAAATGATTGTGAATCCTCCATGGTGTCTTCCTCTGCGGGAAGACGTACCTCAGGGATAGATCTTCCATCCTGCTTTACGGACGCTGGCCTTAACGGCTTGGCTGTTAAGCAAGGTGTTGAGGGTCTCTCTGATTTTGGTTATTCCTACCCTTTTGAAGGCCAGGAAGTCAACATCCAGGAAGATCTGTCATTGTATGTGGAAATCCTATTTCATGGTGTGAATCGCTGCAACTGCATCCTTGTTCTCTATAGCTAGGGTTTTGGGCTTTTTGTAAATAAAGGGGTTGAGCAGCGCTTGGCAGTGGGCACTATCAAGAGCCAGGAGTTGGCCTTGGCTATTTACCTTCAGCGTCTGTTGGCTACTAATAATAGTTTGATTTGCACTTACATTCAGGGGGTGTGTCATCTGCCTCCTCTGGATATCCCCGTTACTGCCAGGGGATCTTAATTCGGTTTGGTCTGTTCTTCAAAAGCCTGCTTTCTTTGTCACAGGTTGCTAGTGGCTATCACTTCTGCTCGTAGAGTCCCTGAGTTGGTGGCGCTGTCCAGTCGTTCGCCTTATTTGGTCGTCCACAGGGATAAAGTGGTCCTCTGGCCTAATCTGTCTTTTTCTTCCTAAGGTGGTGTTGGATATTCACCTGAATGAAGGCATTGTGTTGCCTGCCTTATGTCCTCAGCCTAAATATCCCAAAGAAGTTGCCTTGCACTCTCTGAATGTGGTTCGGGTGTTAAGGTTTTTTCCTGATGGTTACTGAGTCCTTCAGGAAGTTGGACTCTTTGTTCTTCCGGATGATCCTCGCAAAGGTTTGGCTGCATCCGCTGCTACCATTTTGAGATGGACCAGGCAGGTGGTTGATCAGGCTTATTCACTCAAGGGTCAGGTTCCTCCTTTCCCTGTGAAGGCGCATTCTACTATAGAGCTGAGTGTCTCTTGGGCTTTTTGCCACCAGGTCTCTGTTATACAAGTTTGTAAGTCAGCGACTTGGTCGTCTGTGCACACCTTCACCAAATTTTACAAGATGGATTTGTTGGCTTCTTCAGATGCCTCTTTTTTGGCCACAAGGTTTTGCAGGCTGTGGTTTCAGAAGAATGTTTTTTTTTTTGTTAGGGGTATTTTTCCCGGGTGAGCTCCTGTTTGGTTGAGGTCCATGTTGCAGGTTTAGCCTCTTGGAGTTGACGTTACTGTCGGGTTGTGTTTTCCCCACCCCTCATGTCTGTACTGCTTTGGGACGTCCTACTCAGCTCATGAAGATGAGGCTGTGTCTGTCGATGGATGATAGATAAAATAAGATTTTTGTAACATCTTACTGTAAAATCTTTTTCTCTAAAGTTCATCAACAGACGCAGCACCTGCCCCTCTGATTGGATGGTTCTTTTGGCTTCACTGCTTGCAACTAAACTGATGTGGTGGGGGGGGGGGGGGGTTATGCCTGCAGGGACAGCCCCATGGGCGAGTGTAAGTTAAACGTTGTACTAACATTAGCCTAGACTACTCCTGCAAGCGGCAGCATAACCCACTCAGCTCATGAAGATGAGGCTGTGTCTGTTGATCGACATCAGAGAAAAATATTTTACGGTAAGATCTTACAAAAATCTTTTTCTCCTGCCTAGTGTCCTACTACTGTAGGGGGCAGCATAACCCAATAGTCACGCAGCTCCATTTTTTTTCTTATGTCAATGACCTTCAGAGAAAAGGATTTAAGCCAAGAATCCAGTTTTATGCTTCATTGATGTGCGTTGATAAGTCGGCACTAATAAGTGCCCTGATTACCAGTGTAAACAAACTGCTGACCCATTTTGTTGGTTACTGGCTTTCCTTTCCTCTCCTCACTCAGACAGTGTGGGAGGAAAGTACTGCAGTGAACGTGCAAGATTGTTTACATGTGCTTGGATACAACTGATCACATGGTAAAGAGCTGCGGAGATTTAATTATGGAAGGATATGTATGGACTCCCTCCTAGAAATAGAAGCCTTGGCTGTAGTCATCTTTTCACTACTGCATGGGTGGGAAGAAGATAAAGACTCGGTCCTCGGTCTCCTAAGCCTGCTTCCCGAAGACCTCTTTTTTTATGCATGTCTTTCCATGGTGAATAGGGGTTCTATCAATCACTTCATAAATGTATAATTATTTAAAGTGTATTGGTGGAAAGCACATATTCCCTACACAAAGAACTTAAGGCTATTACCTTCTCACAAGTCAAAGGTGAGTCTATCCTTTTTCTTGCAAGCCTCGCACCCTAAAACCCTCTAACCTTTTACCAAAGCCCTCTTCACCTTCCCATATTTTCCACCCTAAAATGCTTTCCACATAGGAAGAATGTGGTAAGATGCAGTTTGAACATATTTTATAGTAGCTTTAAAATGCTACAGAACAAACTGGTATAGGCTTTTTACACTTTGCTGTGGAATTCCTAATGATTTCAATGTGTCACCCCTCTGGGTTCTCTTTCACATCTTCACAAAGATGCTTGCTCTGCTTTTGGCCTAGGTAAGATCTCAAGGCTCCATGGCATGGGATACCTAGACAACCTGCTGTTGAAAGACTCCTAAAGGCCCGTACACACGAGTGGAAATTTGGCCGGGAATTTTCGTCCGACGACCGATCTGCTGATTTTCGGCTTGTTAGTATGATGCTTCCGACAACCGACTCCAGGATTTTTTCGGCCGAAAAGTCGGTGTGCAGGCTATAAAATTTTTGTCGACCATCAAAACACGTCCGATTTTCGTCTCATTAACAGATTTCGACGGGGAAAAATCTTATGAGCAAGACTAGGCATGCTCAGAGATGAAAACACATACAAAGCAATCCAACACATGACATCACTTCTGAAGTAGAATTCTGTCATGCGGGAAAATTCGTGTGCAGTCTAGAGCACATTCCAACCACCAGACACCACTCTGGACAACCGGAGACGGACGACCGGTCGGCGGAAATTCGTTGCGTGTGTACGAGGCTTTAGTCACCGTCTTATCTTCCAGTGTTCATAGGACAATTCAGCACCTTCAAACTTTTAGTTCCCATTCACACCTGAGCGATCATCAGCTTGAAGCTTGTTGTTTTAAAATGCTCAACAATCCAAATCCCATTTATTTCAATGGTCCCCTATTCCCATATGAGCATTCTGTCGCCTGAAGCAAAATGCCTGTTGCTCAAAATAAGTACATGAGCGTCTTTTTTATTATTTTGTTTGCATTTGATAAACGCCTGAAAACACGTGCCTTCAGCATTTTCTGAGCATTTTGGCACACTTTCTGCTGACAGCAGCTGTCCATCCTTAATTTCTTCCCTCCCTCTAGTGCTTTCTATTGGATAAACAAAAATGACTGAAGCTGTAAAATGCTCAAACTTTCAAATAAATTATGCCTGTAAGTCAGTCAGTCTACTTAGGTGAGAACAGAGCCACGCAGGGATGATCAGCTTAAAAAAAAGAGGGCAGTAAGGAGCACCTTATTCACCTGTAGTAAGATGTTGAGATAGGAGTTTAACACCACGTTGAGACTTATGCCCCATACACACGTGCAGATTATCTGAAGACTTTTGTCTTCAGATTTACCTTTTCTATGTAGTGCAAGGGCCTGCCGGATTGCTTACAAATTGAAAGTGTTTAGGTTTGACCTCATATTATATGGTTTTGGTAAGTCTGCAGACAAAAGTCTTCAGATAATCTGCACGTGTGTATGGGGCATTATTGCACACAGAAGTAGAGTGAATCTAGTGATTCTAGTCCAGCCCTGTCCAGGATTTTCTTTCTGCAGGAAAAGATTGCGTCTCTACAGGTTCAACTGTCCCAGAGGATCAGATCAACCAGGCATTCCTGACTCTTCTCCATGGAGGGTTCTGGGCTTCAAAGTGGCTTCCTTCATTCAGTTCCACTCTCAGCAGCACCCACTACATCCAGCCAGGTAAATATCTCCCTGGTATGGTGGATTTTAAACTCCGCCCTAGATTCTGGGAAATGTTTGCTCCTTGGGAGGGGTGTGGTGAAGACTGCTACCAGCATGGCAGGCTGAAGCAGGCTCTACAATTTCTGTGGGCACCTAAGAATACAGTTGGAAAATGCCAATGCAAAAATAATGCAGCCCTAAAGGAGGTAAGCCTGATTCTCTTTTGAGCAGAGAACCACCTTTGTACACTCTTGCTCATCTACAAAGCAGGAGTGGAAAATTTGCAGGTGGGCTTCCGAAGTCTTACAATGCTAGGGAGTACCCCAGTTTCTGTATCGGAAAGTATTATTTAAGCTAAAAAGATTGGAGAAGGCCAGCAGTGAACATAGTCTATGCCTGACCATCTATCTCTACATGGAAAGGACATAGCTCTAGAAATCTGGGCCATAAAAGAGGTGTATATAGAGGAAATCTGTCCCTTCTTAATCACTGAATTTGGTGGGATTTCAGGGCAGTAAGAAGAACCAGATCATGCAGTCCCCAGGAGGCTTCCTGAGCTTAAGAAGTGAGAGCATGCAGCTACAAGTACTGGAAGAAAAGGGTGTTGCAGTCAAAACTCTGCTCTGAGCGTTTGAAAGTCTTTAAGGGTACGGCCCTGGTACAGCTGCGATATAAATCGCACCCCATAATTGTCCCATGCCACGAAGTTCTTTAGTGTAGCCAGTTCAGGGAAATTATAGTTATTTGCAATACGGGAGTATTGAGCATACCCCCCCATAGTGAAAATGCTGTTTGGATCTGCACCAAATTTTGTCTAGCAAAATCAACGTAGGGTATTGTAGAAGACTTCTCATTTCACCTGCCTCTAAAGATTCCAGGAGTTCACTATTGGAGAGAAAAGTGGTAATAATGGATCTAATGGGATCCGAGTCATCCCTGGTAAGCCTACCCGTAAGATGTTGCAACTGAGATGCCAAATAGTAATAGTAAGGGTTTGGAACCGCCAAACCCCCAGAGTCCTTAGCCTCCTGTAGTGTTTCCAGTTTAATGCGTGGGGTCTATTTCCAAATTAAAGAGCGGAACGCAGTGTTCAATTGTTTAAAAACGTGGATAGGGATCCAAGTAGGGGCATTATGCAGCGCATGCAACAACTGAGGACACCATATCATCTTGATTAAGTTACATCTTCCTACGACAGACAGGGGCAGTTTAACCCAGCTAGCCATCTTTTCTTTAAATTTACGCAGTAACGGGGACACATTAAGCTTAACGCAATTGGTTAAATTAGGATGTATAATTATTCCAAGATATCTGAATTTATCCACTATCTTAACCACTTTAACCCCGCTCACTGTACATTTACTGCGGCACTCTGCCGCTGCTGGGCAAAGCGACGTAGCCCTACGTCGCTCGCTCAGGAGACTGTAGGGGGCAAGCGCGCTGCTGGCGGTGCGCTCCCGCCCCTGCTCGTTCCCTGGGGAGCCAGTGCATGTGACCAGCAGCTCCGATGGCTGGCCACTCTCGATCTCCCGCAGCAGAGCACAGCCGTCTTGTCATTCTCCCTGAAGTGATCACAGAGGCTATGCGATCCTGCTATATAGGATCGCATGTCTCTGTGGTTAGTTCACTAGCCATGCCCCTTGACAGTAAGAATCACGCCCCTAGGGACACATTTAATCCCTTGATCAGCAGCACAGTTAATCCCTTCCCTGCCAGTGTCATTTTTACAGTAACCGTGCATATTTTTAGCACTGATTACTGTAGTAATGTTACTGGTCCCCCCCAAAAGTGTCTAAAATGTCAGGGGTCCGATCTGTCCGTCGCATTGTCGCAGTCCCGCAAAAAAAATCGCAGATCGCCGCCATTTCTAGTAAAAAAAAAACTATAAAAATTACATAAATCTTTCCCGTAGTTAATAAAAGCAATACATTTTGCGCAAACCAATGAAAATACCCTTATTGCGATTTTTTTTTTTTTTTTTTACCAGAAATATGTAGCAGAAAACAAATTGGCCCAAAATGTTAAATTTAGATTTTTACTTTTTTTTTTTTTGAGAATTTCATATTAAAAAAATGTGAAAAATATTTTTTTTTAAATTGTTGCTCTTTTTTTGTTTATAGCGCAAAAAAAAATCGCACAGGTGCCACCAAAAGAAAGCTCTGTTTGTGGGGAAAAAAAGGACGTCAATTTCGTTTGGGTACAACATCGCATGACAGCGCAATTGTCTATTAAAATCACGCAGTGCCGAATCGCAAAATAGGGCCTGGTCATTGAGCAGCCAAATCCTCCGGGGCTAAAGTGATTAATCTGCAAAGCCTCTTGGGGCAATGGAGCGTTAGGGGATCTAAGGGCAACAGCATTGATTTATCCCAGCTTATTTGGAAGCCTGAGAAGGATCCGAACCTACAAATCAATGCCATCAAACCAGGAAAAGCAGGGCGTCATCCGCATATAAGGCAATCTGGTCTTCCCCTGAACTCCTCCGAAAACCCCGGATCCCAGGATCTGCTCTAATGGCTGGTGCATGGGGCTCCACTGCCAGGGCAAACAAGAGGGGAGACAGCGGACACCCCGGTTTCGTACCTCTGTGCAAATTGAACGGGGAGGAAAGCGCATTATTTATGCAAATGCAGGCGGTCGGTGCCCCATACAGCATTTTGACCCAGGAGATTCAATGGTTTTCTTTCAACTTTTTATCTGGATCACTGTAGTTTTGATGCACGGTTGTGCGTTCCAGAATGGACGACCTATACTGGACGGTTTGACTGTTGCCACGTTTGACTGGACTTGGTCGTCCGTTCATCTCTGTGTTTTTGTCGAGGCACCGTTGTGCCTTGCCCTACTGGGACATGGTTTTTCTGTTACCACCTTTGTTTTTGAGAAGACTCATGCCACACCGGTTTCCCCGGATTGTCACTCTAGAGCTGTTCCAAGACCTACCTTTGCCACTGAAGTGCAACACATCCGCCCTGGGACTTGCAGGTCGGGGCCTCTGACTGTCTCTTTCTATATTCCACCTCGGTTACCATGGCTGGAGTACCGGTAGTCTCCTGGAATGTCCGAGGCCTGGGTTGTCCACTGAAGAGGGCCATGATTGCTAAACAACTACACAAATACCACCCTGCCATTATAGGTCTACAGGAGACCCACCTCCTGGAGGACTCTGTGGGGTGCCTACGGTATTCTTGGGTGGGCTGGGGATATCATTCCACCCATTCCTCATATTCCAGGGGGGTCAGTGTCCTGGTCCACAGGTCTCTTGCCTTTAAGGAATTGGGGGTGCAGGTGGACTCGGAGGGTAGATTTATATTTTTACACTGTGTATTATTTCAGGTTACGTGTATACTGGCGGTGGTGTATGTTCCTCCTCCGTTTTCCTCTGCGGTTCTTCGTGAACTATTGCACTTTACACTGGATAAAATAGGGGTATCCCTAATTATCATTGGGGACTTTAATGGGATCCTGGACCCTGCCAGAGATAGACCCCCCCCCCCTCCCCTCCCTGGTTGCCTCTCGGGGCACGGCTCTTTCCCGCTTTTTGGTGGAGATGGGCTGGTCGGAGGTCTGGCGCCTGAAACATCCTGACCTGGTCCAGTTCTCTTGTTTCTCTAAGACGCACTCTTCTTTGTCTCAAATTGATCTCTGTGTGTGTATGAGGGAAGCCCTCCCTCTGGTGGAGAGGGCAGAATACGATTTGAGAGGAATCTCGGATCACTCCCCATTGGTGGTCTGGCTCACGGTGAGACCACAGTTGGCTTTACGTTGGGCCCCGTGGCGTTTGAAAGCCTTCTGGCTAAAACTTTTTCCACCAGATAATGGTATTCTAGCTGCAATTGCCTCCTTTTTTCGCTGACCATGACCAACCTGAGGATGTGATATGGAGATGGGATGTATTTTAAATGTTTTCTCCGGGGAGTATTAATACAGTGCCTTGAGAAAGTATTCGGCCCCCTTGAACTTTGCGACCTTTTGCCACATTTCAGGCTTCAAACATAAAGATATAAAACTGTAATTTTTTGTGAAGAATCAACAAGTGGGACACAATCATGAAGTGGAACGAAATTTAATGGATATTTCAAACTTTAACAAATAAAAAAACTGAAAAATTGGGCGTGCAAAATTATTCAGCCCCTTTACTTTCAGTGCAGCAAACTCTCTCCAGAAGTTCAGTGAGGATCTCTGAATGATCCAATGTTGACCTAAATGACTAATGATGATAAATAAAATCCACCTGTGTGTAATCAAGTCTCCGTATAAATGCACCTGCACTGTGATAGTCTCAGAGGTCCATTTAAAGCGCAGAGAGCATCATGAAGAACAAGGAACACACCAGGCAGGTCCGAGATACTGTTGTGGAGAAGTTTAAAGCCGGATTTGGATACAAAAAGATTTCCCAAGCTTTAAACATCCCAAGGAGCCCTGTGCAAGCGATTTAATATTGAAGTGGAAGGAGTATCAGACCACTGAAAATCTACGAAGACCTGGCCGTCCCTCTAAACTTTCAGCTCCTACAAGGAGAAGACTGATCAGAGATGCAGCCTAGAGGCCCATGATCACTCTGGATGAACAGCAGAGATCTACAGCTGAGGTGGGAGACTCTGTCCATAGGACAACAATCAGTCGTATACTGCACAAATCTGGCCTTTATGGAAGAGTGACAAGAAGAAAGCCATTTCTTAAAGATATCCATAAAAAGTGTAGTTTAAAGTTTGCCACAAGCCACCTGGGAGACACACTTTTTGGCAACAATGCAAAACGTTATGTTTGGCGTAAAAGCAACACAGCTCATCACCCTGAACACACCATCCCCACTGTCAAACATGGTGGTGGCAGCATCATGGTTTGGGCCTGCTTTTCTTCAGCAGGGACAGGGAAGATGGTTAAAATTGATGGGAAGATGGATGGAGCCAAATACAGGACCATTCTGGAAGAAAACCTGATGGGAGTCTGCAAAAGACCTGAGACTGGGACGGAGATTTGTCTTCCAGCAAGACAATGATCCAAAACATAAAGCAAAATCTACAATGGAATGGTTCACAAATAAACATATCCAGGTGTTAGAATGGCCAAGTCAAAATCCAGACCTGAATCCAATGGAGAATCTGTGGAAAGAACTGAAAACTGCTGATCACAAACGCTCTCCATCCAACCTCACTGAGCTTGAGCTGTTTTGCGAGGAGGAATGGGCAAAAATTTCAGTCTCTCGATATGCAAAACTGATAGAGACATACCCCAAGCGACTTACAGCTGTAATCGCAGCAAAAGGTGGCGCTACAAAGTATTAACTTAAGGGGGCTGAATAATTTTGCACGCCCCATTTTTCAGTTTTTTATTTGTTAAAAAAGTTTGAAATATCCAATAAATTTAGTACCACTTCATGATTGTGTCCCACTTGTTGTTGGTTCTTCACAAAAAATTACAGTTTTATATCTTTGTTTGAAGCCTGAAATGTGGCAGAAGGTCGCAAAGTTCAAGGGGGCCGAATACTTTCGCAAGGCATATATATATATATACTCACGTAGTGCTCCCCTTGCAAGTTTATAGAGGCATACCAACATGCTAACCTGCAAACATCAATAGCTACGCAGCAGCATCCTAACAGTTCAAACCTGCAATGGAGGAAAACTAACATTTTACATGGAATATGCTCCAAATCAGCTAACTTTTAGCCCAAACACATTGTCTATTTTTGAATATTATTTAGGTGGACGTCATTGTTTTTGTTATTGTAACTTACTATATTTCAATAAAGCTGTGATTATTTTCAACGGATTGATCCATTATGTGACTAACTTTGTCTTCATTCTTTGTTTTTACAGTAACACGTCTGTCTTACCTAACTGACATCAGCTGAACGCACATCTTTGTTTCATGCAGCTGGAATGTAAAGTCTTGCTATTAATTTTCCTCAGGAAGCATCCACAGCCATAGCAGAGCTCTGTGCAGAGGTTCTACACACCCCCTTCTGAGCTAGAGCTTCAAGTTGCTGAGAATGTGCAGTTAGCGGATTTCAGAGATGACACAGGAAGCAAGAGTCCCTCTCTATAGCATGCAGGCAGGGGGCAGCCTTCTCTACTGACTGTGGCTGCTTTCTCAAAAAAAAAAAAAAAAAAAGCCAGACTGAATCTCCTCCAGTTATGATGCAACTGAAATATATATTAAAGTGTCTGTTACCCTTAAAAAAAAAAAAAAAAAAAAGATCCTGTTCCTTTTAAAGCATGAATAACAGCGCAGTGCTTGTGTTGTGGAATTGCATCAGCTAAAAAACTTGGCTGACCCTGCCTGGTTCTGCCCTCCCATTGTAAACTGACCACGGTTTATCACAGCTGCTGAGCCCTGACACCATGGTTAATTTACGTGCCTCCGTCATCCACAGCTCTCCTGTCTTCCTCTCCCCCCTCCCTCCCTGGCTGTCTGTCCTGTGTCAAGTGACCGCCCCTCCCGCTGCTGAAATTCCTTTTAATATCTTATATAATCCTGTGTGTTTCTTATTGATAGGTGCTCCTGTCTCTGTGTTTTATAAATAAAATGCCGGCTATACCTGATTTCAGAGCGCCGTGACCAACTGGCGCTCTCCTCCTCTCGTCCCGACTTACGTCCCCTCCCTGCTGCAGCTGTCAGACGGGGAGTGGAGAGAGGCGGCCAGTCATGTGAGCGCTGAGTGGCGTTCTGAAATCAGGTATAGCCGGCATTTTGTTTTTTTAGAAAACACAGAGACAGGAGCATCTATCATTAGGAAACGCACAGGAATATATGAATTTATCAGAGTGGGTTAACAACCACTTTAAGCTGATTTAAACTGTAAGTTCTGTTGGGCTTTAGGATGTGCATTGTAAAAACACTCTTATATATCAGTGTTAACATCAATTATTATCATTCAGTGCCATGCTTCACCATATATTACCACATATAATACAATCATGTGAACAATATCAAAAACTTAATGCAATATTGGGACTTTTATGTTTATGATACTATTCACATGTTTGTATTATATATATGGTTTATTTTGGTGTTTAATTTGGTTTTGGATTTTTTTGGGGAATTAGCATAGGTTTGTTTCTTGCTAGCTGTCTTGTCCATTATCACAGACTGTTTTTTATTTTAACTCTTTAAGCCTGACTGTCACCTAATGCTGGCCTTCAATCTCCCCATCAGAGTTGGGCTTTGAGATGGAATAAAGCTAAAGTTATATAAGATATATGATCTCAGCTGGTAACCCTCCCTGCTGAGGTGTGAGGGTTCAGCATCTGTGCTCTTCCATTCCAGCTTGCCAGGAAGCATCCACTAAGATCTGCTGACAGTGCCCCCTGTAGGGAGTGGTGAAAGTCTAGAGATCTGTGGGGCTCCTTTGTTTTAGGAGTTGTGTACTTTAGCTGTGGCAGTTCTGATGAAGTTTCTGTGGCTCTTTCCCGCTTCCAGTCAGGCGATTGCTCCTAATAGGGGAGGGTGAGCTGTCTGGCCCTCATTCCTTGGTGGGGGTGCAGCTTGGGTCCAGGACTATAAAACATATGGGTCCAGGACTAGACTAATTCCTTGATTCATGTGTTTCAAATTTGGTAAAGCAAATTTGTGTATGAACTAGGGTCCCTTAGGATGGTGCAAGATAAAAGGGGGTTTGCTTCACTACAATGCCATCTACCATGCTCCATTTCCAGCCTGATGGAACTCTGTATTGAAATAATGAAAGAACAATGGGGTTGTCTTCTGTAGACATTACAAATGATTAACTAAAATAAAAATAAAAAAACATCAACAAATAAATTAAACTGTGGACAACTGGTGGTTGTGGTATGATTAGAGCTTTCTGGGTCTTGGTGCAAGAAACCATAATGGGCCCTCCGATCTCTGGTTTGGCCTCTACCATCTGAGCCCAGAGCCCTTCCCACTGATTCCAGGACCCTTTATGGTCCCTCAGCAGATGACATTCACATGTTTTGCAGCGGACCCCCTTCCTGCAGTCTTGGGCCCTGCCATAAGTAAGTGCGATCTTTGCACTCCTAGTAATTGTGCCAGTGGTGTCAGTGTGGACTGTGAATAGTGTCAGACAGTAAGCAGAGGATGGGGTCAGTAGGGCAGTGGACATGGTCAGTAGGGAAGTGAACGGGGTCAGTAGGACAGAGGATGGGGTCAGTAATTTTTAATTTTTGTTATTTTGTTTATTTTTTTTACCATTTTATTTTACTTTACAATTGTATTATTTTTTAAAATATTTTAGGAGCCCCATTGGAGGGCTTTGTTGAGATATCAGGGGTCTAAATAGACCTCTGGTGTTTTACAGTGGGGAAAATAATTATTTGATCCCCTGCAGATTTTGTAAGTTTGCCCACTTACAAAGAGATTAAGGGTGTATCATTTTTATCATAGGCATATTTTAAAGCAGAAGTAAACCGCGCCAATTTTATTTTATTTTTTTTAAACCCTGAAAAGTAAAGGCATATTGTGCTAGTATGAAATACTTTCCTTAGAACTAAACCCTGCACTGTCATCCTGTGAGCTCTGACAGACGCTTCAATCTTCACCCAGTCTTCCATTACAGATTTGCGTCCTCCGGCCGTCTGATTGGCAGCGCTGCAATGACGTCACTCCTGTGCATGCGTATGGGAGTCAGGGACCGTGGCACGGAGCTCTGAAGGGATGACACGGGTATACCATCCTTTCAGAGCCCATGCGCTGGTGACATCACATGTAAGTGTTATTATAGGCTTACCTGTAGGTACAAGTCTACAGAATAGGTTTAGATCCACTTTAAAAGACAGAGATAGTATATCAACCAAAAATCCAGAAAAAACACCTAAAACAAATGCTATAAACTAAGTTGCAGTTCAGTGAGTAGAATAAGCATTTGATCCCCAAGCAAAACATGACTTAGTACTTGGTGGCGAAACCCTTGTTGGCAAGCACAGAGGTAAGATGTTTCTTGTATTTGGTGACCAGGTTTGCACACATCTCAGGGGGGATTTTGGTCCACTCTTCTTTACAGATCTTCTCTAAATCCTTAAGGTTTCTTTGCTGCCTCTTGGCAACTCGAAGTTTCAGCTACCTCCATGAATGTTCTATAGGATTAGGGTCTGGAGGCTGACTAGGCCACTTCATGACCTTTAATTTGCTTCTTCTTGAGTCACTCCTTTGTTGCCTTGGTGGTATGTTTTGGGTCATTGTCATGCTGGAAGACCCATCCACTACCCATCTTTATTGTTCTGGGTGAGGTAAGAAGGTTCTCATCCAAGATTTTACAATACATGGCCCCTCAATGCGGCAAAGTAGATTTGTACCTTTAGCAGAGAAACAGCCCCAGAGCATCACGTTTCTACCTCCGTGTTTGACTGTAGGAATGGTGTTCTTAGTGTAATAGTAATGCATTTTTCTTCCTCAAAAAAAAAAGCAAGTCGAGTTAATGCCAAAATGCTCATCTTTGGTCTCAATTGACCACAGCACTTTCTCTCAATCCTGCTCTGAATCATTTAGATGTTTATTGGCTTGACTGTAGATGTGCCTTCTTGAGGAGGGAGACTCGTCGTGTTTGGAGGAAGAAAAATTCTGACTGAATGTTGACACAGAAGTGGAAACATTTTGCTTTGGGGCTGTTTCTCTGCTAAAGGTACAGGCCGACTTTGCGCATGGAGAGGCCAATGGATGGGGCCATGTATTGTAAAATGTTGGACGAGAACCTTCTTCCCTCAGCCAGAAAAGAGGATACAGGGCCAGTGCATGGATTTTTTGTCAACACAGGCAAAGGTGAATGTTGCCGCTTCCCTTTCCCCACCACTATCCCCCCTCCAAACCCCCCACACATTGAAACACACCTCACTCTGGATGAAGGAGCACAGGGGGCACCTTCAGCTGGGGGGGTGGTAAATGTAGTAGCGGGTTTAAATACACTAACAAACTGAAGCCAAACTTCAGCTAACACCTTATAATGAGGTACAGCAAACAGTTGTTTTCTCCTTTTGGGATAAAGGTTAAAAAAAGCCTAATCATTGTAAGCACCCCTGACAGTGGGAGAGAGTTTGTCATATTCATCTACCTGCTACATCTGCAGGACCGCTTGTTCTGTTGAAAAATAACAGACTTACTGGCCAGATAGTGATGGGAGGGTGGCAGTGTGATGGGAGGAGTTACAGTGTGATGGGAGGGGTTGCAGTGTGATGGGGCTGGGTGCAGAGTGACAGGAGGGTGACAGTGTGATGTGAAGGGGACAGTGTGATGAGAGGGGGTGCAGAGTGGCAGGAGGATGGCAGTGTAATGGGTGGGGGGCAGTGTGACGGGAGGGGGCAATGTGAACAGTTGGGGGGAAGTATGGGGGGCAGAGTGACAGCAGAGGGCAGTATGTGGGGGCAGAGTAACCGGAGGAGGCAGTATGGGGGGAAAGGGCAGAGTGTCAGTCAGTCAGTAGGACACCTGGACACTCTATACTCGTTAGGCAGTGCACTGTGTATTTTACACTCCAGGATCTGCTGGGGCAGAGTATATATTTGTGACTTACCAGGAGCGGCTTCAGGGCAGGGAGCATTTCTCCAACCATGCCTGGTGGCAGGAACAGCCTTGAGGTAAAAAGCCGGTGCAGGAGTCAGGAAGAAGAGCTGGGAGGCGGAGCTGGCGGTCCTAGGTAAAGATGACTCCTTGCCTGTCATATCAGCGTGGATACAGCTAGCACCAGGCTGGATGGGAGGACCAGCGGGGCAGCATATAGAAGAAACAATCTCCTACATTTTCCTCTTACAGGGCTTTCAGCGGCTACAGGAGTAGGATTGTTTCTTCTTTATGCCGCCCCTCCTATCCAGGTGTAGACAAATGTGACAGGGGAGCCGGATGAGCCCCTTGCAGCATGGGGCTGGGTCGCAATTGTGACCCCTATAGTTACGTCCCTGGTGGTCAATAAACAAATCATGTGTAAGGCAAAATCCATTTTGTAAATTGCCCTACACTTGATTGGTATTTAAAGGGAATCCTGTTCAAAAACAACACAACTTGCCGTTATTCAAGAAAATAGATTTTTCTTTATTCTTTTAGTAAATCAATCTCACTGCATCCTTTCTTCTTCATTTTGCTTGTTGCGGTGTAGTTGAACATTACTGCGTGAACTTATTTTAGACCATTTTCTGGTTACATTGGAATCAATTCCCCCCCCCCCTCTGATCTGTCATCACTAGTGTATTCATTAGTAGTCATGTGCATTACTTTGCAGCAGGTGCACTGTAACTTGAACAAAGGAGACTATTACATCAGAAGAGGGTACATTCAGCTACTGTCTGCGTATCTTCATAGAAATGCTGCCCAATTTAAAGTCTTAATTGTGTTCTCATAAATATTTACCCAAATTACATCTATCAGAAGAACATGACTAACGGTACCAAATTACAGAGAATAATTGATACTGACCAAACCGATCAATGTTGCTCATTTTTATGATAACAGCAGACACCCTCAACCAGTTGCTCTTGTACAACTAGCAACAGGCTTGTTGGGGTGGTGTCTAAAGCTGGCCATAAATGGATCAAAATCTTTTTTACATGCGATTACTGCCAGAGGCTATAGCCACCAGCAGTGAGGCCATAACGACCATAAGGCAGCTCAGGCAGCCACCTTAGGGTACCTGAATTAAAAAAATAAACCTTGACCTGTGCAGAGAAACATAATTTCACTGGCCCCTTATAGCCAGGGATGACAAGGGAAGCGAGCAAGGTCAGCCCGTCCTCTGTGCACAGATCCTCTATGAGGACTATGCTGAAATTAGCGCACAAATTGCCCACGGAAGATGCTCTTACTTCTGCACATTCCATAGGTAGGCATGCTGGAGCAGTAACAGGTTTGCGTGGCCATCGGCAGAAAGTCAGCTCACAGTTTGGTCCATGGACCAATGAGCTGTGGGCTGCCAGGTTGACTGGCAGGGGAAGCCCCGTCCCCACATATGTTATGGTTTCACCTAGCAGTGCAGAAGCTGCTTAGGGTGCTGGTGGTAGGTGACGGCAGCCCAAGGTAGGGTTGCCACCTCATCCCTTTAAAACAGAACACATATTAATTACACAGGTTCTGTGGCTGATTAAGGTGGTAATTAAACTCACTTGGAGCCTTCTCTACGTTAAATTAGCCTCAGAACCTGGGTAAATAATTTGTGTTCTGTTTTAAAGGGATGAGGGGGCAACTCTAGTCCAAGGAGTCCAGCGATTAGGGTGTGACAGCTGGGGACCATCTCCTGTCATCTAGTGTGTGAGCACAGCACCCCCTCCATGGCATTGTGTAATGGTGTCCATACACACTTCCATCAATGATCAATGGCTTCTCTGATCAATCTCCATCCATCCATAATCCATCTATAGTCAGCGACCCATTCCATCTGTATGGGTGGATGACAGGGAAGAGGATTCCCATCCATAGTCGGAGGATATGAATGTAAGTTATCGATCGCATCTCTGTATCAGCCATACAATCTCATCATCTGATTGATCAAAACTTGGATTAACAAACAAAGTACCTCAGTGCTGCCTATCAATACAACACATTTGATAAGTTTCCATTCTAGCTGGTCAACTCGGTTGGATCCAGCATATGCAGAAAGATAGAGCCACCAACAGTGTAACCAATATGCGTATTTACTGACTACACAAGATTGAAAATAAAACAAAAAACTGACGCATTTCAGGAAGAGCCTTAGTCGTAGCACATTTAAAGCTGACATGGTAAAACATTTATAGCCATACAAACTCCACCCAAGAGCAAATTAGCATAATTGATTGGTGTGGTTGCTCAATTAAACAATTTATACAAAAATACCAAAGGCAGGCTAATTAGAAACTGAATAAAAAAAAAACAATTTTAAATGCTTTATACAAAATAACGTTTTTGTACACTAAACAACCACATGGAAAAAATAAAGATAGAAAAGATGCAAAAATTACAGACGAATCAAAAACATGTAAATCAGAACTGGTAATAGAAGGCAGTGCAATAAGGAACCATGCCATGTGAGGATAAGAACAAAAAAATGTAGCATTAAAGTACATCAATCAAAAGAACATTCTATATAAAATAATGTTACAAGAAAAAGAACAGATGAATATAGAGAATGTCATATCATAATAATTTTTTCAAAGACCGCTAAGAATTATAATATTGGAGACTAGGAATGCAGAAAACCACCCATACACCATGAAGCATGGGTTATGTCACTTCAAAAATAGATTAACATCCCATCATTCATTCATTCCTTCGGGGATCCGTGTCCCCAGGGAAATAGATCCACCATACTTTCTGTTCAAGAAGTTTTATGCGTATATCGCCTCCATGTATTGTCCATTTGATTTTCTGTGCTCCGCAAATGGAAAAGGAGCTCATATTGCCATCATGTATCATTTTGAAATGTTTAGATACGTTCTACAGATTTTTTTTTTTCAGTTTTATCCAGATTTGATCTAGATTGATCCGAAGGGAAGTTTTGTCTGTTCAATTGTATGCTAATTCGATCATTCTAAATGAATCACACACCAACTGGATAATAAAATGAAAGAATCTATGACCATCATTACAATAGCACAGCTATGCTTTGTGTGTGCAATCTTATTTTATTTTTTTATAAGTTACACACACACACACACACACTCGCTGTACATGTATATAGTATATACACACACACATTCACACAAACATGTACCCATGCATACACATGCAGATACGTATACACATACATATATGCACATACGTACAGGGCCAGCAGAAGGCTGCTCAGGCACCGGCCTTAGGGTGCCAGGATGGGGAGCGCTAAAATGCACTTTCGCCTATGTAGACAAAAATCCTTGCACCAGCCCTGTTTAGCAGCAATCATTGCGTTCTGCCGGCTGGGAAAGCGAGATCGCTGTGGAGCTGACAGTGAACGCATGACCTGCAGTTCCAAGCTGGACAACACAGCAGAGGCAAGTGTTATTTTTTACAAAATATACTTACAGTGCAGTTTACATTCTTGTAAGCCAGGGGTGACAAACTGGTGGCGGCCCTCCAGCTGTTGCAGAACTACAAGTCTAATCATGCCTCTGCCTGTGGCAGTCGTGGTTGTAACTGTCAGCCTTGCAATGCCTCATGGGACTTTTAGTTCCGCAACAGCTGGTGGGCCGCCAGTTTGACACCTGTGATGTAAGCAGTGGGTACACAAAGTATTTTTTATCAAGGGTACTAACCACTTTAATGTCAAGGTCGGGCTGTCATTCGGCCCGTGTGTACAGCAGCCTGCTTCTGTCAGAACACAATAGCTCAGCAGGGGAAAATGCTGTACTAACATCAGATTGCTAGTACAGTGGCTCCGATCTGAGCGGTCAGGTTTTTTTTTTTCCGTTCAACCTGCTGCTATTAGTGTGTCTTGGGCTTAAAGTGCGTTGTGCGTCCGACAAACGATCTGCCGATTTTTGGATTGTTAGCATAGTGCTTTCGACAGCTGATTACAAGTTTTAGTATTACAAAAGAATGTGCAGGCTATAAGATTTTTTATTGTACGTGAACAAAACGTCCGATTTTCCTTTAGTTAGTACAGTTTTCCTTCGAAAAAATCATTAGAGGAAGACTACGCATGCTCGGAAACGAAAGAATACATACAAAACAATTCAACACATGACATCACTTCTGAAGTTGAATTCTGTCTTACGAGAATTTTGGTATGAAAGTAACCTCTTCACTTCCAATATGAGACTAGCATGTAACAAAAAACAGAGGAAAACTCGTCCCCAAAATCTGATCATGTGTACAAGACTTTTTTGACCATGGGATTAATTCACTAAGTTAAATAACGGCAAAAAAATGCGGTAAAATAATGAATGCGATAAATCAGTTGAAAAAGTTCAATTCACTAAGATATTGACATTAAATAATGAATGCGGTATTTTTTCGATTGTTCGGTAACTACTAGGGCTGCAACTAACGATTATTTTCATAATCGATTAGTTGGCCGATTATTGCTTCGATTAATCGACTAATCGGATAAAAACCTAAAAAAAAAAAAAGTGTATAATTTAGTTAATATTCTTGAATATCTATATGTAGTGGTAAATATAACTATCCAGCTATATAGTTGGATATTTAATCCACTCTGAGACAGATATATGTATTATTAGAGGTTTAAATGTGGTACATATCAGACTCCGAGATCAATATTTTTAAAAGACCTAAAACACTGTTTTGCAAATTTTCAGACCGGATTTGTATATAATCATGATAGAATCCCTTATTAATAGGCAGGTAGTTTGATACAAGCTCCCTGTGTCTGCTGTCACTTATGCTGGTAATACACAAACTAAATTTTTTTTAGAACATTTTTAAAAACATTCATCCGATTTTTCTAACCATTAGTGTATATTGGTGTCCGGTGTCAACCACAGTGACAGGAAAATTTGAAGGAGCAGAATAGAAAACTTCTCGATCAAACAAATCTTCAAATAGTGTATGTGGTTTTTGCTCAGAAGTTTTATTCATTTTAAAATTTATTGTTAAAAGCAAGTGGAATTTTCAAACAACACTCGTCCATTCAACAAATATACAAATCATTTTTGAACAAATATAGATGCAAATATTTTTGTCCAAAAATCCAATACATGTATGGGAAGCAGAAGACCTTTAGTAGCAGCAGCATGCTTTTTTTTTTTCATGTGTATGTATATAAAAAAAAATATGCCCAGAAGTCGGATATGCAGGATATTTTAACTGGGAGTCAGACATGAAGGCATATGAAGGGTGGAGGGGGGAAAATAACATTTATATATTAAAGTAGTACTAAAAGCTGAGACTTTTTTCTTTTTTTTTTTCATGGATATAATAATTTTAAATATAATGCACAATACTAATAAACTTTTACTTTAAATGTAATTGTAATGCCTTATATCACCTCTAGTCTATCGGCCTCCACCTTCTCTGGGTTCAGATGCTGATCTTCCCAGCACAGAGCCCTTACAGTGATTGTAAACGTTGGATTCTTTTCTTTTTAACAACAATCTTGTCATACTTATCCTGTCTGTGTAATGATTTTTCACAGAGCAGCACTGATTCTCCTCTTCTGCCCCCCCCCCCCCCCCATGGCACTTCCAGCCCCTTCTGCCTTCAAAGTGCCCCTATAGGAAGCAGCAAAGTATAGTACTGTACAGAGTGTCCCTATAGCAAGGTTAAAAAACCTTTGCCTTTAGAATCACTTGGTTCTTTCTCTTGCCCAGGACTACATTTCCCATGAGACATTGCTCCTCACACATTCACAAGTTCTCTGTCATCTACTGACATGTATGGATGGTTTACTGAGCTGTATGTGTGTTGCACTGTATTTTCTGATATGTAAACAAATAATGCATTCTGTATGAAGGACAACTAATCGGCTGACGATTAATTGATTACGAAAATAGTTGACAACTATTTTCATAATCGATTAGTTGACGATTATAATCGATTAATCGATTAGTTGTTTCAGCCCTAGTAACTACGGCATTTTTTCATGTGGTAATTTATCGAACATGCCAGTGATTAAGAGTTGTTAAAGGTCATTTCTTTATAATAATTAACTTTTTAACATGTTTGTTATTTTTCTTTTGTAAAAAAGTATTTTTGAATCTAACATTTTTAAGGCTCCTTTCACACGGCCGCTCCGTGTGAAAGGTCCGCTGCGGGACTTTTTTTTTCCACGGAGCGGATGACATTTCTGTCATCCACTCCGTGTGCCCGCATATCATCCCATCCGTTTGCGGATGATATGCGGACCTAATGTAAGTATATGGCACTGCGGATGACACCGCTGACATCCGATTTTCCTTCCTTTCCGTTTTTTACACGGATGGAAAAATGGGGTTCTGTTCCGTTCCAAAAAACGGAACAGAACTGAAAGGAGGAAAATCGGATGTCAGCGGATGGTATTCCGCTGACATCCGCAGTGCCATTCACTTACATTGATGTCCGCAAATCATCCGCAAAAAAATAGGATGATTTGCGGACACACGGAAAGCAGCGGAGCGGCCGTGTGAAAGGACCCTTACAGTAATCTGTATTTGAAGGCAGAACTACCTTCTCAGATTTGTCTCCTGATGCTTCTTAATCCAAGCTCCTTTACTAAATCCATCAAGCCAAACATTCATATAAAAAACTTTTTGTAAATGTATGGCCTACTAGAGTTGTTGAAAGTTCTATGTTTTTGGCCCAATTCTGTGCTGCTGCCTATGTTTATATTGTGGAAACTAAAAAAAAAAAAATATAGTCCAGTTTTTTTTTTTTTTTAAACATTTTTATTTTTCATGTTCCTATCCAAGTTTAATTTGTTGTAATGGTGTAAAAAACAAAACAAAAGTAATACAGTGGCCACTTCAAGAGGTCACTTCTAGCTGGAGTAATTGTCATGGTTGACATACTCCACTGTGGGTGGAATAGTACCCCTTCCTGTGGGTGGAATAGTACCCCTTTCTGTGGGTGGAATAGTACCCATTCCTGTGGGTGGAATAGTACCCCTTTCTGTGGCTGGAATAGTACCCCTTTCTGTGGCTGGAATAGTACCCCTTTCTGTGGGTGGAATAGTACCCCTTCCTGTAGGTGGAATAGTAGCCCTTTCTGTGGGTGGAATAGTACCCCTTCCTGTAGGTGGAATAGTACCCCTTTCTGTGGGTGGAATAGTACCCCTTTCTGTGGGTGGAATAGTACCCATTCCTGTGGGTGGAATAGTACCCCTTTCTGTGGCTGGAATAGTACCCCTTTCTGTGGCTGGAATAGTACCCCTTTCTGTGGGTGGAATAGTACCCCTTCCTGTGGGTGTAATAGTAGCCCTTTCTGTGGGTGTAATAGTACCAATTTCTGTGAATGGAATAGTACTCCTTTCTGTGGGTGTAATAGTACCCCTTTCTGTGAATGGAATAGTACTCCTTTCTGTGGGTGGAATAGTACCCCTTCCTGTGGGTGGAATAGTACCCCTTCCTGTGGGTGGAATAGTACCCCTGTCTGTGGGTCTTTTGTGGGTTTAATTAGGCTCTCGGTGGCTGGAATGCCCCTTTCTAAGGGTTTGACTAGGCCCCTCATTCTGTTATCACACTGGTTACCGCCACCAAAAGGGTGGTGTTAAATATTGCACCTTTTTTAGTTCCTATTTCATTTGTGGTTTGGACTTAACAGATTACCGCACGATTTTTTGCGATATTTACAGACAATTTCTTTTTTGCATTGCTTACCGCCAAATCGTTATTTATCTATTTATTTTTTTAATGAATTGGACTTTATATACCGCATGCAATAATTTATGTAATTGAGTTAAATGATACCCTTATCGCTTTCGGTAAAGCTTAGTGAATTGACCCCCATGTGTGCCAGCCTGTAGGTTGTCTATCATACTCTATTAAACAGCACTAATTGGGCTTTAAACTGTCAGATTAGAAGATATTAGCAAGTATTCACCCTGTTTCTAATAGAAAATCTGTACTGATACATATGGATTATTGGATTGTTTCTGAAAATGTTAGTTTTCCTTTAAATGAGAATTTGAGATAAAGTCTTCTATGTAAAAGCCTAGGGCCAGATTCAAATTAATGGAGCACGTACAGTATATTAGTACAGGTTACCACAACGTACAGCAACTGGAAACGCACGTTGTATTGACGCTGCATTTATTTTGAATGCCACCCCAATGCACTGTTGCAATAGCAAGCAATGCATCCACACCACAGTGCAGCACAAACACATACCATGCAAAAAAAAGGGTCACATTAATTTTCTGTGTTTTAAGTTGTGCTGTCAGCCCATTCAAAGTTAAAAGACATGTATGGCTCTTTTTTTTTTTTAAGAATCATACTTACCTAGGTGGATGCAGCATCAGTGCCCCGCCGTCTCTAACACTGAGAACCGAGCGATCAAACACCGCTGATCGCTCGGTTCTCACAGCTTCCTGAGCTGAGAGCTGCTGGCTGTTAGTCAGCAGCTCTCTGCTTTGCCCCCTCCTCGCTCACTGGAGTGCTGGGTTGTGGAGTGGGCATGAGCCACCAGCTCAGGCTCTCAGTGGCTCGTTGAGAGGCTGAGCCAGGTGCCAGTCCAGGCATGTGGGCGGATCCCAACTCCCTTGTCACAATCTTGCCTGAGCCTGGACCAACTCTGTGATGTCAGCCGACAGCAGGCTTCAGCCTGCTGTCTGCTGAAATCAGGTCATGGGAGTGCAAAACGAACTGCACTCCTGTGATCCACAGAAGTACAGCTAAATGAGCTTCTCCTTTAAAGGGCTACCCTGATGCAGCACACAATAAGGCACTGCAATGTGTTGCATAGTGAATATGTAACAAACAAGAAAAAAATACATTCCAGCAGCGCACAGTGATCTGTAACCAGGAGAGTGTAATATCGTTGTTGGAAAAATCATGTTTGCTTACAGATCTATATTGTAAACCTGTGGTCACTGATAAGTTTTTGCAGCATCTTGAAACTGAAAAAATGCAATGGAACAGAATTTTTTTTTTTGCGCACTCATACATCCAGAAACAGAAGTCAGATGAATATCTATTCACACAGCAAATATATTAGTAAATCTGGATCTTCAGTTTAAGACCCTTCTGTTTTCTTCATCTCCATGTTGGCTGTTCTTGAGAGGCGCCCACAGAGTCAGCACTAATATTTGCTGAATGGAATGTCATGTAAAGTATTCAACTTGCGCATTAAAACGTTGCTTGTTTTATGTGATGTAAACCTTCGTTGCCCTGCCACGTATTTTGTAGTGAAATGTACAGATATAATAACACAGAATAGGAACCTGGCAGATTTATAAACACAGGACCAGACCGAGTCATAAAAGGTGATTGAAATTCATACGGATATAGGGCTGCGCCTAAAATAGCCCTGTATCTTAACCCTTTTCCACCCATATAAAGCATATCTGGCTATTGTTTATACAGGCAGTGTTATTGCAGAAATTACACAATGAGCATACTGCATTATTATGGTAGTTCACTTTCCATCATTGTTTTAAATGTTACCTATTTTTGTATTTGTATCACTTATAAGTTATACAGAATATGTGGACTAAAAAAGAATTTTACTTTAGTACCACTGTGTGAGCCTTTCTCAACCTTTTTACCTTTGAGGAAGCCTTGAAATACATTTCAGGTCTACTTATTCATCAAGCACAGTGATAAAAATACACCTACATTGGTGATCAGTGAGAGATCTGCCCCCCCATACTGTGGTGATCAGTGAGAGATCTGCTCCCCATACAGTGGTGATCAGAATGTCATCCTTACAGACAGCTGAAAAGATCATTGGTACCATGCCATTGGCCCCAGAGCTATGCCAGGACCTTTTTTTTTTTTTTTTAAATCATCAATTTGTGCACAAGATCTCTTTAAATTACCTGCCCAAATTGTTTATTTACTTGTGAATTGTCCCTGGGAAGGAGTTTAGCTAGTATTCACAAACAAGGCACCCTGCCACAGCCCAGAGTGTTAACCCTGCTACTATTGCATAGCTGTCCCTGATTTCGAGGGACTGTCCCTGATTTGGAGCAATGTCCCTCTTTCCTCCTCATATGTCCCTCATTCTGGTCTGATCTGCATAGTTGTAAATAAAATGCACTCTTTATCTTTCAAAAAGTGTTTCCCCAGTGCTAAACCTTTCCTCCAATTTCTAAAGTGCTGCATTTCAAAAGGAATAGTAATGGTAAAAAAAAAAAAAAAAGCACTTGTGTGTTTAACTAATCTTTTTTTATGGTTAATTATCCTTTAAGGGGTGGCGTGGCAGGGGGTGTGTCCTATGCCTACATACGTTTGCTAGTAGGTGTCCCTCGTTCCAATCTTTTGCATTTGAGACTACCCAGTACGTGGTCTCCTACACTCAGTGGTTCCTTCTGTCAGCCCCTACATCACTGTGCCCTGTGGAAAAATAGGGAGGACCCACTGGATAAAACACCTGCATAACAGGGATTAGGCCATGTCACGATTGGCCACGCCCACGGCGACTAGCTAACCGAGGGGTGGTTCCGTGACTGGGGAGTATAAGGGAAACTCCTACTGAGTAATAAGACTGGCTGTGACACTTTCACAGCCTGCACTGCCTTTGGTCAACACTAGAGGGAGACTCCACTCCAATCCAGCTGGCTGACCACACACACAGGCAGATACAAATCTTACATACAATCTGGTGCACTGTAAGGGTTGGGGAGCAGTCTAACAATTGTTACACACTACTAGGATTCCTCCAGCTAACCTGCAAGCTAGAACCCCGGTTTAATCACTCTTCCCACTGTCCCCACACCCACATACCTCAAACGATAGCCTGCCACCACCCAACAGTTTGTCCGCAGACTGGTCTGCTGGACCACCACACACACGCAGATCTCCATCTGGTTTACAATCTGCATGCAATCTGCCAACACACAGTGCAATTGCATACAGATTGGCATGTAGCTTAGACCAAGCAATTAGGCACTAAAATGCAACAATTTCTCCAGAGATATGAGCCCTAGCTTAGTACACAGAAGTCACGTATTAATTTTATAATTTAATATCCCGAAAGTGGGCAGTGCATAAGAAATAAACACAAGGAAGTTACAAAAAATACAAAAAGACACACAATTGGCAATTTGCTATGAAAATAAAAAGGAATAAAAACAGAAATAAACTTTACCGAAGCTTATCCCTTGGTAGAAGCATACCGTAAACTGTGTGGGGACTCCCCAGTTTAGAACTGGCTTCATGGAAGAACAATGTCCATATCTCAGGTTCCCCAATTTATTGGAATATGGATGTGGGCTGGACTTTAGCCCTTGGCCAATCAACCCCAGGGGGTTGTCCCCATCTCAGCCCACAGGAGGTTTCGTGTTCTGAACTGACCAGAGGTGAATTGGCCCAGAACGGAGCTGACCGCTTAGTCAGGGATAGGAATTCTGACACCAGCGCATCGGTCTGATTGCGACCATACCAAACACTGCCTGCCTGCCCCAATCAGGCGCCATATAACGGTTTTGTGCGTTTCTCTAGGATTCTACAAACGCTACTATTACAGATTTACATGTACTTGTAGCCCAACACGTGAGCCATAAGAAGGAATTATTTTCATCTCTCTGCCACTAATATTTTAGCTTTTTTGAGAGATAAAATACATTCCTTAGATCTGATGATACCAATCAAAGCTTGCAGACTGTCAGCCTCTCATTGTCCCCTGCGGATCCTCGTAGCCAAGATGACTATCAGTTTCCTTTGAGGCTTCAGGAAGGTGACAATTTTGTCTTTAAGGCTCCAGGAAGGTGACAATTTTTGTTTACTTGTATGGGAAACTTTTATTGGCATCTAGGTGTCACCTCTCTCCTAGAGACCAGTTCTGTCCTTTTCAAATGCTAATAAAAGGACATATGTGTATGACTGATACTAAATACTATATTCTTAATACACAGACAATAGACACTACATCCACAATTATACTATTTCCACAGATCACTTCATATCTCGCTAAGGCAAAGCTACCCTACTGTTACATTTATGTTACAGGCCATTCAACTCTCTTGGAAGTGCAGGGTGCAGAAAAATTTAAAGCAAGCTTATCTCTTGTGCAGTGGCCCAACTTTTTTTTTTTTTTTTTTAAATAGCCAACATAGTGTCCATGCGTAAGTTGTAACCAAAATACAGTAGCTTATCAACTATGTCATACCAGAGATCTACACAATGTTTCAGTCAACTTTGAGGAGCAGGAAAATACCAGTCAAGATAAAAGAAAAGGAGTCCATGGCAGCATAACTCCACCTAAAAGTGACAATTCGCAATAAAAATGAATTACAAGTGTAGAACATTTCGTTTCACTTTCATGAGCACATCAGCTCCAGAAAGGCAACAAAGTCCTGTTGCTGTGTGCCCACCAGCCAAGATTATTACACAGAATAATAATCTTTGGGCTTTGTGTGCACCATGCAAGCACCTTCAAATGAGAGGTCAGTGAGCCACAGCTCAAATATCCTCTAGAAGCTTCCAAAGGAAATCTAGAAGGCCATGGAATCCTGGTTGAGAATGGCGGTACTATGTCTATTAGGCTGGCCATACATTGTTCAATTTTCCTATAGGTTTACCAAAACCATATAATATGAGGTCAAACTGAATCACTTTGAGTTTGCATGAAATCTGTCCGGCCCTTGCACTACATTTGTGAAGGTAAATCTAATGGTAATCAAATCAGAAACATGTATAATGTATGGCCAGCTTTATACATAAATAATCTGATGTTTCAGTATTTGGCAGATGTAGAAGGATTCACCTTGCAAGCATTTGTGTCTCAATAATGCATTGAAAGAGATATCTATGCTTGAAATTATTGGTATGTTCACCTGGTATGGCCATTATTAGAGTATCCACTTTTGGATTTTCTGGAAAAATCCAAGGTTGGATTGTTTTATTTTATATTTTGGAAAATTCAAGAGAAGATGTGAAACATGCAAAGATGGAGGCTCTAGTTGTAACTATTACTTTTGGGTGGATTGACACTTTAAGAAGAGGGCTCATGTTTGAATTTGTTTCCACTATTGTTTCCTCTGATGACATTGACATGAAGGTTGTCTGCAAACTCTTTAGTACACGCACACCTGGGAGACACAAACACGTATGTTCATGCCTAATTGGTCTACTGTATGTCCAACAACCAAATTATAGACTGCTTTGGTACACAAAATACTGATTTTACATGGCACATGCAAGGGGTTTTTAAGCAAGCCTGTGTTTTGTTCAATTTCATATAGCAATTAGAGGACTATTTTTTAACAATCATCATTGCTAAAATGATGACTGCACCTTTACCTATGGCCCTTTTAAAGCATGGACAATTACCTATGGCCCTTTTAAAGCATGGACAATAGAGGTTTCTTAAACATGGCGGACACCATATCCAGCTCAGGTTACATACGGTGAAAAATACAATATAATCTCTATGAAGTGTATCTAAACACAAGACAAGAAATATAATATGCTGCAGCTTACCAGTCCTTAGATGTGGTCGTTGCATTCGTTTTGTATTTTGCAGGTTTGTTTTTCTCCATTTTCACCTGTTTGATTGTTCCCTCTGTACAGAGCCCTGTGTGATTGCCAACACAGGGCACTGGGCTGTGATTGGACAGAGCTGATAAGCAGGTCCCAGCCATGAATAAATGGCTGGGACCTACTGACAGATTCCTACTGTGTACAATCATAGTGGGTGTTGGCTGGGGGCATGTGCACGCCCTAAACCCAGAAACGGCCAGAGATGTAGAAGTAAGTTGTTTTGCCTCTATGGGCTACCTGACCGCAGTACATTGCGGGCAGGAAGTCCTTAAGTGGTTAACATGCAGTCATCCAAATATTTGTTTAGCATAGTGAAGTGAAATGACTTATACAATGGTGGCATTTACTTTGATTAGATGCCATATGAAGTCGTATTTTTTTTTAGACACCTGCATTTTGTCTGAGCACAAGAGGTTGTTTATGATGCGCGCCTGGTGTCTGTTTTATGTCCTCTTCCTTTCAATGAAGTTTCTCATCTCCAAGATTAACTTGTTTTATGTCACGAGCCCAGAAGGTTACATACAAGAGGCTGTTCCGACAAACTCTTCTTGCGTTATAAGATCTGACACTTGCTCATAATAAACAGCATGCATACAATAGTTGGAGCAACGATTTCTGCAATGTTCTATCTACATAATTAAATATACAGTATGGTCAACATTTATTTAAATATGTGTTATAGAAGGACCCCACTGTGCTTTTTTTTTTTTTATCTGGACAGGGTGCAGAAAATGCAGAAAATAAATAGTGAAGCTGATATATATATAAAAAACACCAAATATTGCAGTCATGTATTTATTAACCTGTCGCCGGTCACATAACACATATGGGTGGGCATCACCCTACAGGTGATTGGACACTGGCAGTCAGCTCCAAAACAATCATACGGCGGGAAATAACCCTGTGCCTCACTCTGTTCTGCATCTAGCACTGCCACAATAAATAATATAAATAAAGTGTAAGGTTATAAGTTGTATTTCTTATAAGCAGCATTACACCACTGGAAACAGCAGCTCTCAGTTAAAGACAGACATCATTTAGGGCAGGAATATGCAAAATGTGGCCCACCAGCTGTTGCAGAGCTACAAGTCCCATGAGGCAAAGCAAAACTCTGACAGCCACAAGCATGACACCCAGAGGCAGAATCATGATGGGACTTGTAGATTTTCAACAGCTGGAGGGCCACAGTTTGCATATCCCTGATCTAGGGGGAAAAACAGGGGAGGACACATCTACCTTAGGCAGCTAGAACAACCCTTATCCAGGGTGACAGTCAATAACAGTACCAGAAGGCTACCCGGACACTCCTTGCTGCAGGATCCACCTTCCAAACATGAGGAAAGCAACCTTCACCCATCATGGCATCACTGAGCCTTTAGAGACTTGATCCCCCTTGCTGGGGTCCACTGTCCTGAAGCTGTATAGCACCCTACCGGAAACTCCTTGTCAGTGGATACTGAACAGGTTTCCATGTATGCAGAGTCCAGCGCCAACTGGTCAAATTACAGTCAATTCCTGCATCATGTCTTTTTCCATTGAAGAGGGGTCCAAGTACCATTCTGAGCATATCGTGCTCAAGCCCACTACTGCGTCAAAGTACCCCATTATCAGTGGGTCCTACACTATCCATGAAAAACAGATGAATCCAGCCTTTCTAACCCTTGGAGATAATACTCCTTGCTGGGAAGGATGTGCAAATGCACTACAGGGGACTCCTCCTATATCCACTTGATGGTGGACACTGATTGAGTACAGGTGTGTGTGGGGGGGTGGGGAGGGTTGCTCAACCTCGATAGTCTGGTCAGACCGAATACATAATAAACAGGCAAAAAATTTGGGGGAGCATACCCATGTATTTCTAAAGCTGCTGCAGCTATGAACCAAAAGACATGTATATTAAAAAAGAATAGCGCGCAAATGCAAAAGAAATAACTACCAAATCTGAAGACAATCCATAAATAAAAATGGGGGTTTGGTCCCACCATATGGCCATATCGTGCTCAAGCCCACTACTGCGTCAAAGTACCCCATTATCAGTGGGTCCTACACTATCCATGAAAAAGAGATGAATCCAGCCTTTCTAACCCTTGGAGATAATACTCCTTGCTGGGAAGGATGTGCAAATGCACTACAGGGAACTCCTCCTATATCCACTTGATGGTGGATACTGATTGAGTACAGGTGTGTGTGGGGGGGTGGGGAGGGTTGCTCAACCTCGATAGTCTGGTCAGACCGAATACATAATAAACAGGCAAAAAATTTGGGGGAGCATACCCATGTATTTCTAAAGCTGCTGCAGCTATGAACCAAAAGACATGTATATTAAAAAAGAATAGCGCGCAAATGCAAAAGAAATAACTACCAAATCTGAAGACAATCCATAAATAAAAATGGGGGTTTGGTCCCACCATATGGCCATATTGTGCTCAAGCCCACTACTGCGTCAAAGTACCCCATTATCAGTGGGTCCTACACTATCCATGAAAAAGAGATGAATCCAGCCTTTCTAACCCTTGGAGATAATACTCCTTGCTGGGAAGGATGTGCAAATGCACTACAGGGGACTCCTCCTATATCCACTTGATGGTGGACACTGATTGAGTACAGGTGTGTGTGGGGGGGTGGGGAGGGTTGCTCAACCTCGATAGTCTGGTCAGACCGAATACATAATAAACAGGCAAAAAATTTGGGGGAGCATACCCATGTATTTCTAAAGCTGCTGCAGCTATGAACCAAAAGACATGTATATTAAAAAAGAATAGCGCGCAAATGCAAAAGAAATAACTACCAAATCTGAAGACAATCCATAAATAAAAATGGGGGTTTGGTCCCACCATATGGCCATATCGTGCTCAAGCCCACTACTGCGTCAAAGTACCCCATTATCAGTGGGTCCTACACTATCCATGAAAAAGAGATGAATCCAGCCTTTCTAACCCTTGGAGATAATACTCCTTGCTGGGAAGGATGTGCAAATGCACTACAGGGGACTCCTCCTATATCCACTTGATGGTGGACACTGATTGAGTACAGGTGTGTGTGGGGGGGTGGGGAGGGTTGCTCAACCCCGATAGTCTGGTCAGACCGAATACATAATAAACAGGCAAAAAATTTGGGTCTTTTGGTTCATAGCTGCAGCAGCTTTAGAAATACATGGGTATGCTCCCCCAAATTTTTTGCCTGTTTATTATGTATTCGGTCTGACCAGACTATCGCGGTTGAGCAACCCTCCCCACCCCCCCACACACACCTGTACTCAATCAGTGTCCACCATCAAGTGGCTATAGGAGGAGTCCCCTGTAGTGCATTTGCACATCCTTCCCAGCAAGGAGTATTATCTCCAAGGGTTAGAAAGGCTGGATTCATCTCTTTTTCATGGATAGTGTAGGACCCACTGATAATGGGGTACTTTGACACAGTAGTGGGCTTGAGCACGATATGGCCATATGGTGGGACCAAACCCCCATTTTTATTTATGGATTGTCTTCAGATTTGGTAGTTATTTCTTTTGCATTTGCGCTCTATTCTTTTTTAATATACCATTCTGAGCATAGCACCACTCTCGTGATTCCTTTTGGAACCGTTAAGAAAGCACAGCAATGACCATCACCTTTAGAAACTGGCGAAAAAACTGAAGTACTTCCTGTAGAGGAGATGTTATAAAGGAAAGGACCTCTTGTCTTTTTGCCAGTGTGCATCCTGTGGGTAAGGAAAAAAAGTGCTGCTCTGTATCCAGTGATCAGTGCCGCTGATAAGGGGGGACCACCAGATTGGCTGTTATCTGATCACTTGTTCCCATACAATCTGCTAAGTGAACAATCTATGGCTGTGTAGATAGTAAGAACGATATTCACTCATTGCACAGAAAAAACGTGCAGCTGATAGGGGGGGTAGTAGTGATCTGCTGGAGTAGGAGGGCAGATGATGCAGGGTGTGTGCTAATGACGTCAGCTGGTAAACTCTTTCCTGTGTCATGTCACAAGGTCCATACAGGAAGTAATGTTGAAGATTTTGTTTATAGCCAGCTGGACCCCAAGGTAAGGGGTGTGAAGATAAGAAGAAAGATTTTTTATTTCTGCAAAAGAAGTACATTAATAGTATATTGGTACATAGGGGAGCTGGAATTTAGAAAAAAAAAAAGGTGAACTTAGCCTATAACCATTTGCCGACCAGTAGCTGTAGTTTTACTGCAGCAGATTGGCTCTATTACATGCAACACGACGCACCTGTACATCACTTCGTGTAATAGACAGTGGGGGCACGAGCGTGCCACCAGAGGTGCACACACGCGCCGATTGGCCAGAGGGGGAGCCCATCAGTGTGAACACCCATGCAATCCGATTCCAAAAAAAGGGTTCTGCACCTTTTTGGTCCGAATGCGATACAATCTGTATGGCAGAATTCGCATCGCACAGACATTGCATGTGATCTTCACAGTGGTGCGAATCACATGCGATGTCTGTCACTGCGCTAGTGTGAACCGGCACTGTGTACATATAATAAAGAGACATATTACTATATATTTTCTTGTTTTGTAACATAAATCCTCCAATGCTAAGCTGACCTTGTAGACACAATTTTTAGTAATGTCTTTCTGTAATACTTTGTCCCTGCCCCCACTCTCATTGCCTGACCTATCTGTATCTGTCATCGTTCTCCAAACAGTTTGCATTACAAGATACAGACTAGATTTAACACTTTCCTTTAAATTATTTATTAATATCTTGTTGAGTCTGTGTTCTAAAAAGATATATTAAGTGTCTGGATAAAAATCAAATGGTTTATAAATTATCCTCAAACACTTTGTGCATTTTCTTCGACCAGAAGGCCTCCAGAAGTCCCCCAAACCTTGAGAAGTGGTGACACCCCATGACTAAGTAGGCCTTGGTGCCAGAATTAGCTGACTTGGAGGGCCATGTCTTCTTACAAAAAGATGTTCTTGTTTTAGACTTGGTATTACCCACAGTTGGTATTCCACAACAACATCATCTGGATGATGATGAGGATGATGATGATGGATCATCATCATCCTCATCATCAGACTTCAAAATGCTACTGAAACACACAACTGTCAAAGATGTAGTATACTTACAGTACTGTTGATTATTTACAGAAATTAGTGCAAAGAGCCCTATCAACCAATTTTTTTTTTTACTTTAGTAGCATTAAATGCTTTTTGAAAAATTGCTTATCGGTTCATGCATGCCAGAATGCTAATTACAAAATTGAGAATCATGACAAAATCGAAATGGTTGATATGCATTTATTATATCTGATAATTACATATAGTGTAAGATCTATAGATAAAAAAATATATAGAAACTATATATGCAACCTATAAATATAGCATGTGCCAATGTGCCTGCCAATCTATTTTAGCTTTTCAAAATCAGTACCAGACTGAGAAGGTAAAGTATAACTAAAGGAAACACTTTTTTTTTTATATAGTTTTTGATAGAATGGAGCGGGATTAGAACAGCTTTCAGGTTTTTAATACTGGGAAATTTTCCAGTGGGGACACTAGTTCTAGTGACAAGGGATTTCCTGTCATCTTCTGTTTTTGGTAAAGGGAAATCTCCTGAATAGGACACCAAAGGGCAAAAAAAAATCTGACAGGGGTCGTATCCCTCCCTTACTCTATCCAAAATGAAAAAAAAAAAATGTTCTTTGTTATACTTTATTAGTGATGCCAATTGCTTCAACTATACAGTTTATGTATCACACTGTGTCAGCAACTACATGTTCTCTGTGTTAAAGTGATGGTATTGCCTTGGTTTTTTCCTACCCTAATGCATTCCCTGCATTAAGGTAAAAAAATGTCCTTGTAGCATTATCTTTTCCTCTCTCCCCTTATACCTGTCTATGCCCTCACTCGATGCAGTGCTGTGCCCATCTCTAGTGGCTCTCTCTCTCTCTCCGCTCTCACAGGCTTTGCTGAAGCAGTGGGAGCTATTGGGGGGGGGGGGCTAGGCTGAGATGTGCTTTGTATGTCAATAGGTACACACAGCCCTGCTCGGGATCGAGCCCGCACAAGTAGCCCCATAGCAAGTAGCTTGCAATAGGGACAATTGCAGAAGAGGAGGAGCCTAGATCTCAGTGGGGGACCCCAGAAGAGGAGGTTCGAGGACTCTCCGTGCAAATCCATTGCGTAGAGCAGGTAATATAACATGTTTGTTATTTTAAAAAAGCCTTTACATTCACTTCATTCTTCAATCATTATTTAATTAGCCACACATCAGATCATAAAACATCCATCCTTAGAGTGTCAGAATTAATAATTAATAATAATTAATAATATCTCGCTGTGCCTCCATTATGTTAGAATGTTGATACTGCTCTGACTATAACAGTATCTATTTATGGTTAATAATAAGCAAAGATCTGTGTGAAAGGAGAATTTCAACTTATTCCATAAATCTATATGTAGCGAATTCTTTTTATTGAATAATTTCTTTTTAAAAGCATATACCAATCTTAGTGAAAACAGTCTACAGTATGGAATATATATAAAAGTTTTATTCACGAGACATGTAATCACGATAAATGATCAAACTTAAGATGACACCAAAAAAAAATATAACTTCACAAAAATACAAACTTTAAACGATAACTGCAATGTGATGTGTAGCTCAATAATGAAAGTGAAACTGAAACAAAGTTAAAGTGAAACGAAGGCAAGATTACCATTTCCCCAGATGTAGTAAAAACCATATTTAAGTATACTATACAATCAGACCACAATTGTCTGCGCAGTGCAAAACCTGATAATCACCTCACTGCAGATGAAGTGAGAATAAGCCATGCAAAACGGAAGACTTAAAATCGCAAATAATGCGCTGAATCTGATATTAATAAAAATAGTATAAAAAGCAAAAATCATCTCTTTAGAGAAAAATCTACATATGGTTTATACGGCTGGGATTGTACTCTCGTTACCCTTTAAATATGAAATGTAAAACATTTAAGGCAGTACATAAACAATATTGAATAATAATCAAATAAGTAGCAAGGCATAATTACCATATTAAAATGGCCGCTAGCTTAGAATAGTAGTTACCAGGTTCCTTAAGATGGCTGCATTTCCAAGATGGTGGCCAATTAGGGAGGAGTTTCGTTTGGCGTCCCTCAAAGGTTCAGATACATGGCAGATTGAAAGGAAGTCTGTGTAGATGAGTCTGTGCATAGCTGTTAGTAGTGTGTGTGTTGTAAGTGTAATGTATATTGGGCAAGATGTGATGTGTCATGTGTCTCTTTCATCTGGGCTTTTATATGGTATAGAACAAAGAACTATTAAAATTACCATAAGTTAAACCCAGAGGCAGTGACATGAACATCAATGGCTAGAACATCTTAACCATTAACTGGTGATGTCATAGGGTGACACCTCTTGGTCAACCAGTATATTAAAATTAAATAAGATTTCTTCATTTAAGACTATTATAACACAACAAAATGTAACCATGCTTTCATCTACTAAATGTCCATTCAATCCACCAGGTATCTGAATAAAGATTAATCCTGATAACACCATTCTAATATTTAATATATCTTATGTAGATATATATTGGATTTTACTTTTTAACCCAAGACTTCAATTACCGTAGTCAGCAAAATGGCAGTATTGTATTGCACTAGGTTCAGTATGACAGCATTATTTATCTTCAAATAAACTTCGAACCTTTATATTGACCCATAGCTTACAACCAGACCTTCTAAATTAAACACCTGGCAAGGCCAGAAAAGTTTATGATGCTTTCTACGACTACAATTTACAAATGTTTACTGAAGCCTCTCTTGACATATAGAGATGAGTCATCAAGATCAGTAAAGTTAGCTTTTAGCATAATATGAAACAATTGTAATATATAACAATTTTCTACATATCTAAGTATGCTAGTTCTATATATATTTCAGTGTTAATATTACTTTACATATATGATTATAACATATCTGTAAATTTTAGTTTTACATAGGTCTAAGCATAGAAAATACTTAATTAAGGATTTTAGTAAATGCTGACTAATTTTATGATCCCACACAAACAGGATTACCTTGGTATATTGTCTTAGACCTTATCTTAAAGAAAGTCAACAGACTATTTATTTATTTTAGCTCAACACAACCTGTCTGGGGTAAACTTGTTGAATAGCCACTTTTCCTGCATAGGCACTTTTTGTTAAAGGAAATTTAACCGTTTAGCAACCTGACAAAAATGGATGTCATTGCTAATTCTATACAGATCAAAATATGACATTTCATTTCTATTTGTGAAATTAATTTCCCCAAATAACCCTGACAAGAGGTTGTAAACCTCAAAAAAAATTTTTACTATCAAAAAGTACACCTGAAAGACAAACACATAATGAGCTAGTATGCATCGCATACTAGCTCATTATGATATACTTACCTTAGAATGAAGCCCCGAAGCGCCGACCGCTCACTTCTCCCATGGGTGACATGTTCTGTCACCTTTCTTCCGGGTTCGCGGCATCCGGCCATCTGATTGGCTGGACACGCGATTGCGTCACTCCCGCGCATGCGTGCGGGAGCCGACGGTCACGGCACGGGGCTCTGAAGGAACGGTACCAGCGGCCGTTCCTTCAGAGCGCATGCGCCAGCGATGTCACTGGCTGCATTTAAGGTAAATATCTCCTAAACGGTACATGTTTAGGAGATATTTACAGTACCTATAGGTAAACCTTATCATAGGCTTACCTATAGGTACAACTTGCAGAGGAGGGTTTACTTCCTCTTTAACACAAAGCTGGCTGAGAAGTTGTATGATTTGGACCTTATAAATTGTCTACTGTGCTAATTTATTGAAAATGCTGTAAATAAAGATTATTTAAAAACAAAGCATCCATCCTCTCTCTGGTATCCCAAAGCTAAGGAACCATCCCATAATCTTGTCCTTGTAGTTGTCTCTAGTTGCTTTGGTTTTTTGTAGGTTACATACAAATGTTGTGTAGCCTAACAATAAGCACAACTTAGACCATATGCACACCACCCAATTTGCACCAATTAAGCTATACAATGGAGTGGAGCCTTAGAAGTTGGTGAATATACTGAAGACATACTGGACAAAAGCTACCAAATTTGGAAATAGGATGACAGGTGGGGGATTGGTGCTAGCTACCAAATTTGGAAATAAGCTTAATGCAAGTACATTGAGAAATGTTTGTATATAAAATGTACAGAAGGATGTCTGTTTTTATGCTTACTACAAGAAGCACCTCTGCTTATATACTAGCCCATGTAAAAGGTTCTGGTGTCTATACACGCTATACTAACTAAAAACAAGTTTTCTTTACTGGCCACTGGAGAGGATTGGGCACTACAGTAAAAGACTGAGATCCAGTTGTAAAAAGAAAAGTATTCTGATGAAGCCTTAAAGATATAGACCGATTCTATCACTCGGATTTACCAACTAAAAGGAGGTAGATAGTACTGTGCTATATGGCAAGGAGCACATATTTGATCAATTACATGGTCCAAATATGGCTATGTGGTCATATTAAATCAATGCTGTCACCAGAATGTAAGCAGGTGCAGTTAGCTAGTCTGCCACTAGGTGTCTTTGTCCTAAAATAGTATGGCAAAAGGAAAAGTTACAAGTAAGTGATAGCCCGCCTTTTAGAGAAGTCCCTTCTGTAGTGATGTCATGGGTGATCCAGGGTCCATATATAAGCCAGGTGGGGAGGAGCCTTAGGGCAGATGGGGCATAGTAACCAAGTACCCAGCACCTATTCAGATGTAGTCATCACAGCCAAGGCCCTGCTCAGAGCAGAAGTCCCAAGAGAGGTGAACACTGGGAGGGTTGAAAATAATCATCGCATCGATGCATCGCCTTGAACGATTCAATTCCGATGCTGAGGACCGACTGCATCGATGCATGGATGGCATCATCCCGGCTCCCCCCACCTTTCCAAGGACAGCCCTGCCGGCTGCCAGTGAACTCTAAAGTTATGCAACAAGGAAAACTTGGTCCCAGAATGGGGTTTAGTACAGCATGCACGCAGAGAAAGGTATATAAAAGTCAAAAAGTTTATTGTATATACATCAAAAAAATAAAACACAAACAAGGCTAGGTATGAAACCAGGCCTGTTTAAAAATACAGATAAATATACATAAATATATGTGCCGTGACACATTTACCAAATTCCCTAATACAGTAAGCCAGTAGACAGTGATTCGGAATAAGGTGATCCCGACATGTTTAGAAATCTGTTAATTTCTTCTTCAGGGGAAGTAGCACAGAAATGTCCTGAGTGTGTCTGTAGACAGTTAGGGCAAGGTCAGCATAGTCACAATCATGGGGTTACCAACAATCCTCATTTGGTATCTTCAATAGGCCTATGTGAAAATCACAGCAAGGTCTAAATGATGGTACAGGGGTCCAGAGGGAAGCCTCCAGTCCAAAAAGGTATAAAGATAGTATTGTAAGACAAAAGGAGGAGGTGAATCCTCAAAACAGAATGTTTTGTGTAACGCCACAAAGAAGGGGTCCGTAAAGGACAGAGTCCCCCCAGGGAATCATCCCACAAGGATCATGCAGATGGAACCAATTAGGAGACCGCCCAGGAGGCTAAATCCTGCAGTTCCATAGAAATTCAGCAAGGAGCCAGATGAGTGATCCTCTTAACCTCAGCAGATCAAATGGTAGCCAGGCTACAGTTCAGGAGGAACAGCCACAGCAATCTTGTCTCTGTAACGACTAAAGGACAGTCATGAGCTGGATGCATAAAGCCTAATGGGAAAGTCAGAGCCTTCTGAGTACTTATTGTGATAGGCCCAACCAGAAGAGGGGCTTTTGGAGGGGACAGATGGCTAACCTCTTGCCTACTGACTTTGGGTTCTGGTGTTTGAAGGGGGCTCTATTCTTTGGGAGGTGTGTGCCTGGGGGACCTTTGGAGTACTTTTACTTTAGATTTAAGTCCATGTCTCCCTGAAACACACAGACTCTGAGAACTGGATACAGAATTGGGACCTCTGTGTTTTGTTGGTGTATAGACAGCCCAAACCAGCATTGACTGTTTCAACCCCCTCCTAGACTCAGAGACTCAAAGCAGATGATTATATTCAGCTCAACACAACCTGATACTGAGGTCTTCTGCTGTAATCTGTTTATTAAGGGGTTATGTGTTTACTGTTACGTGTCTTTCTCTCATTGTGTGTCTCCTATGTGTAAATTCCCATTGTTCATTGAGTCACCTATTGTTTCTGTCTGTTTTCTAATCATACATGATGATGATTCGTCTCGTGGCAACTTTACCTCGTTACATAACCATTGTGGGATATTTACCCCAATGTGCAATATTTGTTTTTATGGTTCATTATGTGACTGCCCCCTATTTTTTTGAAGTATATAAAAAAAACCTGTATTTCTGTTCAATACACAGTTAATCCTTTGGTTTTTACCTCAACGTCTTGTCTGTGTACGATGCATGGGGTTAGCTATCGGTCTGCTGGAAAGGGTTTGGAGGGCAGAAGACACCGTTTGGTGGAGACACCCAGGCGGATTGCCAGGTGGTCCTTCACACTAATGACTCTGGGATCAAAAGAGTAACTGCAGGAAGCATACCTGGCTGGGTAGAGCTATGGAGTGGGACTTAAAAGGAGGGACTGGTATACTATAGAAGGAGCCTTGGTAATCTGGGCTGACAGAGTAGGATGCTTCACACTTTTCTGTATGAATAAAGCAAAATGCTGCAAATATAGTATAAAGGGGGATGAGTCCAAACACCATGGTGCTCCCAAGGAGAGAGAGAGACTGTCCAATGGAAGATGGCTGCTTAAAGTGCTGCATATGCTTTCGCATGCGACTGCTGCAGGCTGTCCACTAAATGTTATAGTAATATACTGTCAAGTGACACCAAAATGTATGTCTATATGTTGTGACTATTTTGTGCCATTTTGCCAGTACCACTAGTATAGTGTAACAACCATGTTTGTGTGTGGACATTTCTTCCTTTGAGGATATAAAGGCGAAAAGCCGGGAATGTCGTGGGAAGGCCTCTGGCAAGGAGTGAGGCACAATTTTGCAGAGGGTGTAGCCTCAACCGGAGGGTTAGTGTTCTAGATAGGGCAGGGACTTGTGCCTTGGCACCAACATCCAGCTAAGCACAGATCCCCCTCTTACAAGCATCCCCGTTCCTTTGTTTCGCACAGCTGCAGCTTATTGAGCCGATGGCCTGCTATCATGAAACAGTTTCCCACAGGTTCAGGCCAAACTGAAGTTTGGCGAAAACCTAAGCTCATCCCTAGTTTAGATGCTTTAATAAGTAGGAGTAAGGTGCAATCAGCACAAAGGGTTGGGGAGAAACTTGCCTGAATATTTGCAGCACAGAGTACCCCCTTTCATTTTGAGGGTCCTTGGGTGCCATACTGCCATGCTGCCCCTTGGAGAAAATAAATTAAAACTTTGATAAGTTTATAAGTAATAAAGTAAATAAAAAAAAACAACAACATGGTGCACATTTTGTAAATTTAATTGAAAAATAATAATGGGAGCCCTTAAAAATTAACTAATTTCTCTACTATTTCATATTATGCCTCGCTCTGTTTCCTTGGAACAGCCTGTACTTCTATCTTGTCTATCCCAGCGCACACAAAAGGAAAAAAAAAAAAAAAAAAAAGCTTTTGCACAGGATGAGCCTGGAAGACATCTTCTGGTATAATTATCTGACATCTGCTTACATACTGCCCTCTTCTTATTACTGCTAACCACCAACATCTTTCTAGATTCATCAATGTTCGTTTGTGGTAGGGGAGCATTTTCCATTATGTGCTAGCTGGCATCCCAAATTTACCTGGAAGAAGATGTGTTCATGTATCTAAAATTTAATGAGTAATCACACCAGGGTTCCTAATTTGGCAGCTGAAAGGTTAAGAGCCTCCTCCCTCCGTTATACAGACAGACCATTGTTAGACGTGTTTCATCTAGACCAGTGGTAAAGGTATCTTTGACTGTAACCTTCATAGAAGAATCCTAACTAATATATATATAAGATTGTACAACAGTACACAGGATCACATTGCACAAGACTTCCATGGACCTCTGGCTTTGAAATGGATCTGCACAACTTTACTAGAGCATGGATTTTACAATTGGTGTCACTGTTTTATGAACTGGCCATTGCTGAGAATACGGAGAGGACACAGCCCAGAAATCACACACAGGTAAGGACCAGCCTTCCTACCATCTACTTACAAAATTTGAAACCGGTGGATGATTTAACTCAACAACAGCTGATTAGCAGCAGTAATACCTACTTTTAAAGTGATAAAAAATGAAATTAATTTTAATTATGGCTAGTATGAGTACCCAAATCTGTCTTTTTATGAGCTCCCTCTAACACCTGCACAGCAGTACTTTTAGCCTTGGTTCACATATGTCCGGCTGCGGTTTCCAGTCCGGGGTCCAGTGCGTTTCTGTTCACTGGTTCAAGTGCAAATTTTGGCCTGAATTCGCATCTGAACCGGACCCAAAAAGGCACAGGATCCTTTATAAAACAGCACTGCGGCCGCCCCGGACATGTCTGAATCGCTTCTATTGAGAGTCCATAATATTCATATGTCGTGCAAATTGGATGCGATTTAAAACACATCCAATTAGCATAGATGTGAACCCAGACTTAGGTTTATTGTGCACAGGGTGTTTGTGTTGTCTTGTTAACATTTGTGAAGCTTTTCTGAAAGATTTGGAATGCAATGTTTGAATTTGATTGTATGGAGCAGTATTCATTTCATTTTATTCATTTTGCAATGCTTCACTTCTATTCTTATTGTACAAATCAACGGAAATATTACATGAAAGCCGGGTAAATGCATATTTTAAAGCAAACTATTTTTTCCTGTATGTAAAGAGCAGATACCACAGTATTCCTTAGGCTTCATGTACACGGACATTGAAAACCTCTCCTGAACGCTGGAACTTGACAGCTAGTACCCGACAGTTAAAAATGTTAGTTGTGCCGCATCTACATGCCGAGTTTGCATTTAGAAGCGTTTTTTAATTGTAAAATGGTCAGAAATGTATCCCCATTAAAAACACCTATAAACGAAACGCTTAGAAATGCGAGTTAGCGTGTTTACACGCTGTTACACAAGCATTTGGCGTTTCAAATGCCAATAAATTTTTGTCTGAACGCATTTTTTTTGTGCTTAAAAAAAAAAATTGCCACTAAACTCAACTGCCTCAAAATGACTTTAAACATTTAAGTGTATATGGACAGATAAGGTAACGGAGAAGAGTGCAGGGGCTGCTGAAAAATGCCCAACTGCTCCTAAATGTCTGTTTATCAGCAACAGTGTACATGAGGCCTAAGCCATAACTACCAAGAGACCACGTCATTTCCGTCTACTGAACCCGAGGCTTGGAACGCACATCCGGCAGTTGGCACACACGCTACTCCCAAGCGTGCACCGCGAGAGAGGAGGTTGCGGCTCCTATGCCAGACGGGCATACATTGGATTTTACTATTATGTGAGTACATGTCTTTTTCAATAATAAAGCTTTTAAAAAACAATACTACACTATCGGAGGCTCCTTCCCTTTTCTTCCACATACCCGGGTACTGCACTGGAGTTTAATATACTTATTGAGCTGACATCTGAATACCAACAAAGGAGAGAAATCGAGGTCTGGGGAGATCCTGATTGCCAGTGTGTGGGAGCGATCCCCTAAAAATCGACCCGCTGTTAACCCCTGTAGGGGTAAGGGAATCTGGTAAGCGCAGGATCCCAGGCTCAGGGGAACACTTTTCCTTCGGCCCACCCACTACACTTTGGGCTTAGAAAAAAAGAGCACCTTAACCACCATATACAGACTATACTTATTTAGGACTCTTTCTGGATCTGAAATCACCGAGATTGCACATGTGTTTGGATTTATTCATTTGATAATCTATATTGACACTTTTTTACCTTTTATACTGCCATTTTTGCACAGCTATTTATAAGAAGGGATTTTTTTCACCCTTGCACTTTTGCACACATTTATTCATTGGCAGTTATATATATATATATATATATATATATATATATATATATATATATATATATATATTAATTTCACTTATATTTATTAGGATTTTTATGATTATATCTATTGATTGTTATTTCATGGTTGCTAAGTTATTATTGGATATTATTTAATCGATATTTAATACTTATCACTTCACTCCTTATATTCACTATTGCACTTTCCTGCACATTGCACACATTGTATGTATTTGCTGATTTAATTTTAAAAGGCTTTTACTTTATGTTTGGATTTTGCACATAGACCTACTCTGATTTTACACAGTTTTGCCATTTGGTATATGATTTTAGTATGTTATATACAGGTCTGAATATAAATTATATTGCATAGACTTTTATATAAAACCCTACTCAGGAGTGTAGCAACCACAAATTGCATTCCCTAAACACCCCACTAGGCAGCGCCAATCACTTCCTTTCTTCTTTCCATAACTACCATGTGCTAGGGTTCACTGTTTTGCCCAAAAAAAAAAAAAAAAAAAAACCTGCAAGTCTCTTCCTTTGTGCATTGCCAGACTATTCAAATAAATGGACTGCTTTAAAATGCTTGCCTTAATCCAGATATGCTCCCCCCCTTCTATTTGCCTGAGCCCGATCTTGATCCAGCAATGTGCACAAGAACAGAGGCTCTCTCTCCTCATTGGGCTCGGAGCCATTGGCTCCTGCTGTTGTCAATCAGAGCCAGTGAGGAGGGGGTGGGGTAGAGCTACACTCTGTGTCTTATGGAGTTGGAGTGAGCAGGAATGAGTGTCTCTATAGCAAGTGGCTTGCTATGGGGGCATTTGGCAGAGGGGAGGAGCCAGGAGCGCCATTGGTGGGCCCGAGAAGAGGAGGATCAGGGCTATTCTGTGCAACACCATTGCACGGAGCGGGTAAGTAGAACATATTTGTTGTTTTTTTTTTGTTTTTTTTTAAAGTATCCTTTACAAGCACTTGAATGCGATGCACAGCATAACATGCATTATCATGCATTTGTTAACAAACGACAACACTGTAAATGGGGTGTATTAGGATTAGGTTAAAGGCTTTTTTTTTCTTTATTTTCATCTGGTGATTCTTTTAATAACACACTTTCTAGGATGACAACACTCATGACCTGCACTGTAAATATGGAGGGGGCAGCATTGTCACTGCCTTCGTGATTTGGATTACAAACACCTTCCCTTCCACTCATTTCCATTGAAAGGGGTGGTATCGCTTGGTAGCTCCCATAAGACAATCGGGAAAGATAATACATAACATTGTTTGAGATTTAAATTTTCTCCACAGGAAGATTCTTGAAATGATTAGCAGGTATTTTTCTGTACCTATGAATAAACCTATAAATATTCCCGCGCTTAGTGAAATAGGAACTGCTGCACCCAATTCACAATCTAGATACAAGTTGAGCATATAAAATTTAAACCAAAAATAGATAGACTGTTCCTTAATAATTCATAAATCTTCATAAATAACTCTTAAAGTGTTATTTATGAAGATTTACAAATTCTTCAAGGGACAGCACATTTTATTTTTTTGGTTTAAAACTTTCTGTACCTAAAGCTCAAAAAAAAAATAAAATAAAACAAATGCAGTCACAACATCAAAGGACTGGCAAGCTGCAGCATATACAGTTTGTGTTCATGGAGTTTATACTTTGCCTAAGGACTCATTTTTACTGTTAGATTAGGGGTTATATCAAGGTTAAAGCTGGACTAAACTCTCTCAGTCAACAGTAACTATATTTAATCCTTATGCTGTTAGGAGTAGTGAATAGATAGGAAGGTACAGTATATTATATTTTCTTGTTTTAAACTTTTTTTCTTTTCTACATTTTTTCATTTGCTTCCTGGTTTCTGGCCTAGGCCATAATGATGTCATACATCTCAGAAATTGTCATGGGCATTTTTTTTGGTGAGGCAGGCCACTTCTGAACTCAGAGTGTTTGATGACGTCACAAACAAAGGCTCTTCCCTACGTGTTTCGTTTCAACTGACATTTTCTGAGGCAAGATTTGATTTGGATTTCTCTTCTGTTTATTTACTTTCCATTTTGGCAATTGATAAAAACAAAAAACTATTAACACTTCTATTTCTGAAAGCATTCGTAATTTACAACATTTTTCACACTTGCCTAAAACTTTTACACAGTAGTTTAAATGCCTGCTAGGTAAACCCTCCATCATCTACCAAATACTGAAAAAAACTGATTATTTATTATTGCCTAAAACTTTTGCACAGTACTATGTATATTTTCTGTATATATACAGCGTGTATATACAGTACAGGGGGTAAAATATCTATTGAACATAAGTTCTGAACACGTCACCATTTTTCGAGGTAAATATATTTCTAAAGGTGCAATTGACATGGAATTTTCACCACGTGTCTATAGCAACCCATGCAACCCATACATACAAAGAAACCAAAACAAATACACTCAGAAATTAAGTTATGTATTACAAAATGGAATGACACAGGGAAAAAGTATTGAACACGCTAACTGACATTTACATAAAAATTTGATTGAGTAGGTTGGTGTGTTTGGAGGTTGCCATAGCCCTTGGTTTGTTTTTTTGATTGTAATCATGGGTATTGGGGATTTGATTTTTTCCTTTCCCTCCCATTTTGTGATGGATGTTTTGAATCAAACTTGGATGCTGATAATTTGGGGATCTTAGACCTGGAATTTCTGCTGAATGGTAGTCTTTTTGGATTAAATAAAGAAGGGGGTGAACCTTGCGCTACCAATAAGGTATAAGAAATTCAAAGTGGCAAAGAAGATGTGTGTAGTGGAACACCAGAAATAAGCCGCACATTCAGTAGTGTCACAACGTACTAAAACAAGTTATTCGCATAGGGAATAAGCACTCAATTTCTTGGGAATGGTGGACCACACAAAAAAATAAATAAGTATATAAATATGTGTTGGTAAAAACAGATGGTGATGCAACAAAGATAATAATGGTAATAACAAATGATGATGCAACAATGGTAATAAAAGCCAACAGATGAAAAAACACAGACTCTTAATAGAATGAGTGACGTGAGTAAAATAATAAGATAAAAGTGATCAGTGACCGATCATAAATAAATACTTGATGGTGAATAAAATATTCATAGAAGATAAAAGATGAATAAGGTGATCAGTGCTAGATGAATACACACTGATAACAGGCAACAAAGAAGTTGCTGAAGAGTGACAGTGATGCAACTGATGCTGGTCAGTGCATGTGAGAAAGTATTCAGTATGGTGAAAAAAGGTGCAAATAATGTGATAAGCACAATCACAAAAAGTGCTTGAGATGATAAATAACAATATATAATATAAGATATAATCAAAGACACGAAGTTCCATAAAAATAAGTGTAACAATATTGCAATATTAGCGTGCTGATATTTTCAAGTGAAAGTGGCAAAAGTCCATATATAATCCGGTGAACATAAAAAGATGATTCCAGTGACAGTCAGGTGCGATAGTATGTGAGCTAAAACATCCAACATTAAGTGCAATGGCCGCTCACCTCCATTAACACTCAAATGAGCGTTTTGGTGCAATCAATCACCATACAGGACCTCCAAATATCCTCCAACAGATAAAAGGCTTCTAGGTATGGATATATGGATCTCCACAATATAAACCCAAAGATTCCTTTTCTTTTACCAATGTCCTCATTCAAGTAGATAAAACATCATTTCCTGGGACACTCGCTCATCAAAGACAAGAGGGAGCTCTCATAGTGTAGTAAATCAGGGTAATTTTAATAATAAAGTGCAGAAGACTTACATTTAAAACTGGGCAGATGCGTGTGGAAGACAAACACAAAACCGCCGATGCGGTGTACTCCGATGCTTCCGGTCTCGGCCGTAGACCGGAAGTGACGTCACCACGGCTTCTCCCGATGCGTTGCATCACAAACACACATGACTTTTTCAAGGGTTAAAAGTATATATACATATATACATATAAGGTGTATATATATATATATATATAATGTTTAAGGGTTCTGAATAATTGTCTAACAAAAAATACTGATTTTAAACTTGTCAGAAAAAGGACAATCAGCAATTGGTTAAGAAGTAAGCTATATTGTGTTATGAATAATTCTGAGCTAAAGGTAAATTTAAGGTAAGAGGTAGGTAAGTTTAGGGTGATGATAAGCATTTGGGATGGGTAATAACTGGGAAGGCATGGGTAAATATACCTAAATCAAACCTTGCTTTGCCCATGTATGGAGGAGCAAAAGGCCATCTGAAGGCCAAAATGGCAAAAGGCTACAGAAAGCAGTGTTCGATCTGGGGAAATAAAAATCAAAAGTTAGCAGCTACAAATCCTGTAGCTGCTCACTTTTAATATATAGTCACTTAACTGTTCAGGGAGCCAGCGATGTCCACACCCCAGCCGATTTTCGGATCAGCTGCCGCCGCTAATCATTGTAGGGGAAGCCAGCAGTGAAGCCTTCACAGCCGGTGACCTACTGCACCTGATTGGTGTTCTTGGCAAGTTGGAGTTTTCGGCAGAAAAACGGCACCACGGCCTGTCTCCCGGAAGTGGGGAAGGGTACCCCCCCCCAAAAGGTGCCAGGAAGCACATCAGCGGAGGTTCCACTTTTGGGTGGAACTCCGCTTTAATGCTGACCCCACCAACTGCTTATATTTGCCTTCCCTTTGCTTCCCCATCTTGTCCTGGGGCAAGGAGAAGATTTCTTATAGATTCTACAGGGGACTCCATGTAATTGTGCTCTTTGCATGAGTATAAGCGCCAAGCACCATCACTAACACATCAGAGGAAGGGGACTGAGTTTCACTCTCCCCTTTGTGGAAGTAAGTCACTTTATTTCCTCAGGTGAGGGAAATGGTGGGGATCAAAGAGAAGGCTGTTATCTGCAACTGTGTGGGCCAACAATAAAGTAAGACCACTGCTTTGCCCTACACAGGGGAAAGAGAGGTCCACTATAACGTCACATTTCCCTACATACAAATTTCTTGTGTTGGACTGCCGATGCTGTAAAATTAAAGTCCTGAGTGGAAACTATGCACTGAATCTGTCTAATTGATAATGAGAAATGTTCCCTCTTTCTTTGCTCCACTCTTAATAAATCAGCCCAAAAGCAAACAAACTGAACCCTGGATAATCCATTGCTGGCAACTTCTAACTCAGCAACATCAACAATTATTCCTACATAGCTAATACACAAAGATTCTGCACCACCATAATTAACAGTGCTTGTAGTGGATCCGGTGTGTTTTAACTGCTGCTTGTCCAGTATCTCACAAAAGTGAGTACACCCCTCACATTTTTGTAAATATTTAATTATATCTTTTCATGTGACAACACTGAAGAAATTACACTTTGCTACAATGTAAAGTAAGTATACTCCTAAGTAAAATTGGGCCCAATTAGCCATTTTCCCTCCCAGGTGTCATGTGAATCGTTACAGGGTCTCTGGGGTGAATGGGGAGCAGGTGTGTTTAATTTGATGTTATCACTCTCACTCTCTCATACTGGTCACTGGAAGTTCAACATGGCACCTCATGGCAAAGAATTGTTGCTCTACATAAAGATAGCCTAGGCTATAAGAAGATTGTCAAGACCCTGAAACTGAGCTGCAGCACGGTGACCAAGACCATACAGCGGTTTAACAGGACAGGTTCCACTCAGAACAGGCCTTGCCATGGTCGACCAAAGAAGTTGAGTGCATGTACTCGGCGTCATATCCAGAGGTTATCTTTGGAAAATAGAGTGTTGCCAGCATTACTGCAGAGGTTGAAGGGGTGGGGGGGTCAGCCTTTCAGTGCTCAGACCATACACCGTACACTGCATCAAATTGGTCATCCCAGAAGGAAGCCTCTTCTAAAGATGATGCACAAGAAAGCCCACAAACAGTTTGCTGAAGACAAGCAGACTAAGGACATGGATTACTGGAACCATTTCCTGTGGTCTGATTGGCTCAGATGGTGTCAAGCGTGTGTGGTGGCAACCAGGTGAGGAGTACAAAGACAAGTGTGTCTTGCCTACAGTCAAGCATGGTGGTGGGAGTGTCATGGTCTGGAGCTGCATGAGTGTTGCTGGCACTGGGGAGCCATAGTTCATTGAGGGAACGATGATTGCCAGCATGTACTGTGACATACTGAAGCAGAGCATGATCCCCTTCTGGGGAATACTGGGCCGCAGGGCCGTATTCCAACATAACGACTCAAAACACACCTCCAAGATGACCACTGCCTTGCTAAAGAAGCTGAGGGTAAAGGTAATGGACTGGCCAAGCATGTCTCCAGACCTAAACCCTATTGAGCATCTGTGGGGCATCCTCAAATGAAAGGTGGAGGAGCGCAAGGTCTCAAACATCCACCAGCTCCGTGATTTCATAATGGAGGAGTGGAAGAGGACTCCAGTGGCAACCTGTGAAGCTCTGGTGAACTCCATGCCCAAGAGGGTTAAGGCAGTGCTGGTAAATGATGGCCACACTTTGGGCCCAATTTGGACCTATTGACTTAGGGGTGTACTCACTTTTGTTGCCAGCGGTTTAGACATTAATGGCTGTGTGTTGAGTTATTTTGAGGGGATAGGTATTCTCAGGGTACTTACATACTACAGTAGATGCATTGTGCATGTAGCACAGATGTTTGCAAGTTAGCATGTGTGGGAACTGCATACTGAACACAAATTCATACAGTCAGGAGCACAGTCAGCACCAAAACTAGGTCTGTGCAGTCATTTCATGGGCACAGGAACATGTAAAAATAAATATTTACAGTGAAAAAATGTAGACATAGTTCAGAAATATATTGTGACTTTAGCCAAAACTTTTTTTTTAGGTGTGGATAAAATGTGAAAGGGTTATAACCTTTGCAAGGTTTTTATTGCTTTATTGAAGAAAGAGAGGATGCTTAAAGTGATTCTAAATCGAATTGTTTTTCTTTAAAATAACAAACGTGTAATACCTGCTCTATGCATTAGTTTTACACAGAGCATCCCCAATTCTCCTCCTCTGGGGTCCCCTGCCCGTGCTCCTGGCTCCTTCCCCTACCACTTGCTATGGTGGCACTCATGTGGGTTTGCTCCTTAGCCTTGCGGTCTGTGTTTATTGACACAGACAGCAGGACTCGGCTCCGCCCCCTACCCCCTTGTCACTGGCTGTGATTGACAGCAGCAGGAGCCAATGGTTGCTGTCTCTGAGCCATTAAGGAGGGAGGGAGCAGACAAAGCCTGGTAAGTAAGTATAAGGAGTGGCTGGGGGAAGAGGGTGGACTGGATGCAGAAGTTTTTTTTACCTTTAAGGCATAGAATTCCTTAGGGTAAAAAAAAAATTCTGCCTTTAGAACCTCTATAAGGAGGAGCCCCCCTCCTAAAAAATTAGATCGGCAGCTTCAAATATTGTAGCTGCTGACTTTAAATATTAGGGCACTTACCTATCCAGGCATCCACTGCTGTCCTCGCCCATTCTTCAATCGGCTTTTGGATGCTAGCGCCTTTTGGCTTCACAGCCAGTTACCTAGTGTGCTTGCGCTAAGCGTGCTGCGCTTTGAGAAAGGGCCGCCGATTTCTGGGCCCTGTGAAATGTCCCTTAAGGCTGTGGGGGAAGGAAGGGGGGGGGGCGAAATTCAGGCTCAGTTTACTTTGGCTAAATGAGCTGGAATTGGGAGCAGGTACCTGTCAAAACCAGGTACCTGCTCCTCCCAAAAGGTGCCAAATGTGGCAGCGGAGTGGGGGAAGAGGCAGACAAGCGAAGATTCCCCTTTTGGGTAGAGCTCCGCTTTAAGGATATTATCTTGTCTGTATTACTGTGTTAAAGTATTGGCATTGTTGGAAATAATCAGGTTACCTGGCACCATATGAGACACACCACATAGTGGCAAAAAAGAGTCCCCAAAATATTCTAATGTAACTGTGTGCCTTGGAAACTAATGTAACTGTGTGCCTTGGAAACCATAATTCACTGACCATATCCCTGTTTTTAAAACCCCACGTTTCTGTGCAGTAGAGCAAGGGTCCCCAGCCCCCGGGCGGCAGAACGGTGCCAGTCCATTGCCTGTTAACCACTTTAAGAGGGGAAGGATTTGTCCCCTTAATGACCAGGCCCTATTTTGCAATTCAGCACTGCGTTACTTTAACGGACGATTGCGCGGTCGTGTGACGCTGTACCCAAATAAAATTGACGTCCTTTTTTTTCCCACAAATAGAGCTTTCTTTTGGTGGTATTTGATCACCTATGCGATTTTTATATTTTTTGCGCTATAAACAAAAAAAGAGCAACATGTTTGAAAAAAAAACAATATTTTTCACATTTTGCTATATGACATTCTCAAAAAAAAATTTAAAAATCAAAATTTTTTAACATTTTAGGCCAATTTGTTTTCTGCTACTTATTTTTGGTAAAAAAAAATTGCAATAAGTGTATTTTGCGCAAAAGTTAACGCGTCTACTAACTACGGGAAAGATTTATGTCATTTTTATTGTTTTTTTTTCTTTTACTAGTAATGGCGGCAATCTGCGATTTTTTTTTTGAGGGACTGCGACACTGCGGTGGACAGATTGGACCGCTAACTGACATTTTTGACACTTTTGGGGGGGGGGGGCCAGTGACATTACTACAGTAATCAGTGCTAAAAATATGCACTGTTACTGTAATAGAGACACTGGCAGGGAAGGGGTTAACAGTATAGGTGATCAAGGGGTTAAATGTATGGGGGTTGGGCTTCTGAAATGATCACAGAGACATGTGATCCTATATAGCAGGATCACATGAGCTCTGTGATCATCCCAGGGAGAAGGACAATCGGCTGTGTTTACAACAGCCGACCGTCCTCTCTCAACAGGGAGCGATCACGGGTGTCAGGCGGCAATTGGAGCCTTCCCCGCTGATGATCGGGGGCGGGAGCGTGCCGTCGGTGGCTCGTGCTCTCCCCCTAGCTCCTCCCAGGCGAGCGATGTAGATCTACGTAGTTTTGCCTGTACGAGCCAGCCTGCCGCAGTAAATATACAGGAGGTGGTCGGCAACTGGTTAAAGACCAGACTACACAGCAGAAGGTGAGCTGCTACCGTGGTCAGCACAGGCCTGACGCAGACCGCTGTTGCTGCTCACCTCCTGCTGTGCAGTCTTGCCCGTGTGTCCTCTCCCGGCTCCTCTGCCCGCGCACCCACCCACCCGAAGATGTTATCCTGTCAGCAGGGCAGGGGGCGGGAGGAGCTAGGATGGAGAGCTCTTTCCACCCCTTGCCCTGCTGATAAGATGATATTGTCAGCTGGGCGGCTGGAGGAGCCGGGAGAGGACACATGGCCTGAAATAAGCCTCTGCCCTGCTACAAGTGGGAGTCCTGTGCAGGGGAGGCAGAGCTTGGAATGGGGAAGTGTGATGTTAGAGAAGAAAGAGTGGGGGACAGGGGGGGCACTGGGATGGAGGAGGCTGTGATTGCTAGGGGCACTGTAATAAAAAGGGGGCTGCACTGTAATTACATTGCCCCCTTTAGAATGCAGTCTCCTTTATATCGCAGTACCCCCTTTACATCACACCCTCCCCCCCCCCCTTTACATTACAGCACCCCCTTTACAGAGTAGTAGTATCAAGTGCACTATGTCTTCTGTGATGTGATCATTCTTTAATAAAATAATTGGACGTCAGTGATGATCCATGGTGTGCTGGCAAATATGTACATTTTACCCTTTCAACAGCAGTCCCCATTACATTAATCAAGTATAAGTGGTGGTGCAAGCAGGGGATGCATTTAAAATAATGCAGTGTCCATAGAACAGTCTTTAAGACCGCCAGTTCTGTCCAAAAAATGGATGGAGCACAGTCTCTGAACTCAGGGCCAGCCTGGAAGGGTGTGGAAGCAATCTCCAAACATGCAGGAAAACAAAGAGAGCAGGCGCCTCTAAGTATAAACCATGAATAATTTAACAGTAAAAAGAAACAATAAAAACTCACATAAAGATTGTGAAAACAGGCGAGCATGCCGGTGATGCACACACAGAAGACGCTGCGGCTCAGCCTGTGGTCCAGAACTCGGCTCCACCACCTCACATCCCCTATACAGCCTGCTGTTCAGGACAGCACCACGAGTGGCATCACACAACCCAGAAGGCAGCCCTAAGCAGACTCTGACCACAGGAGATCTTCATGTGCCTGTTTTCATAATCTTTGTTAGTTTTTATTGTTTTTTTTACTATTAAATTATTCACAGATTATACTCAGAGGCGCCTGTTCTCTTTGTTTTCCTGCTCGTTACTTTAATGTAACGGGGACTGCACTGTAAAGTGGAAGTGTAATGTAAAAGGGGGCTGTGATGTGAAGGGGGCTGAGGACAGACTCTGTGAATATCTCATCCCCCGACCTGTCCACCAAAATTGGCTGCCATGAAACCGGTCCCTGGTGCTTAAAAGGTTCGGGATCGCTGCAGAAGGGTACCTTTGCTTTGTTGGCTATGGATGATGGGGTCATAAGCTATCAATGTTTATGGACCTTAGCATTTGTTTTAAAAGAGGCTTTTAGTACCCCCAAGCATTTCTGCCTCCATCCAGTCTTATTGGCTCAAGACCAGTTCATACATACTATTTACATGCAGCTTCTGATTGATGTCTGTGAACAACTATGCAGGTTGATTTTCATTCATAAGTTTTGCTTTTAAAAGGAATCAGAGTTGAGTTTAATTTTGAATAGGAAATACACTGTACATTTCAGCAGCACATACGGCATTTCACATAGAAGGGTGAACCCAGCATTTTATAGAGAATATTGAAATATTTTATTATATAAGGGATCATACCAGCTCAAATTTTGTTATCAATTTTAGTGGAAATTCGTTAAACTACCAGTCTGTTTTGGGCCCATGGGAACAAGCCAACCAGAGTATTCAGGGGAAACTTTGCCAAACACTGGGTGTCCTTTTCAATCTCCATGCAGATCACACCTCTGTTAAAAACTGAGGCGATAGCTCTAAAGGAGACTGCCGTCTTCTTGCCTCCAACAATCTGATAACATTTCTAGTTGACCTTTCTCATAGAACGTGAATATATTTTGTTGGCTTTGCTGGATTCAGCCATGGAAATCCTGACGTCAGAATATTTGTCTTAGCAGAGTCCGGATGCACCTAGATCATAAAGTTTATCCATAACTTATGTTAGATGTAAACATGGAGTGGGGCTGCTGTGCTTTCCTTCCATAGTAGAAGATTTACAGCTTGTTATCATGGATAAGTCATCTCTAGCTGTCATTGCTATGAGAAGGCAGTGAACGCTAATGTGGTGCAACATTGCTCACATTCACACATATGATTGCATTCCTCACTGGCAGGGGACGGCAAGACAAGTTGGTGGCTGATGACCATGTAGCACAACCTACTCATATTTACAATAACAGGCTATTATGGGAAGCTATGGAAGGGTGCCAGCTGCCAAGTCCTGCTGGTTGAGCGCAAACTGTATTCTAGGATGGGTTTTATGAACACTGGCATGTGACATTTACTAACTGGATACACTTTACACAGTGACAGAGTATATGTGCTTCACTATATGTAGTCACTACTCCACTGATTGCACATCATGTACATGATTTAATTTAATGTAAAAATGGGGAGTTTAGTGAAACATTGGTAGAGGGGATTCAAGAATGAATGCACTAAAGTGGTCCATGCATCAAAAAAAAAAACTAACAAACTACTAGTCAGTAGCTCCCAGACATCCCCCCATGTTAAAAACCGTAGGTAAAATTACACAAAAATTTACCATTACAATAAATTGACTAGATTTTGGCTACTGACCAGATCTTTAACCTCCCCAGAATGCCGCAGTAAAGCTGAGCATTACCGGCAGTGCCTAAGTCAGTCTTTCTCAACATTTCTACCCCAGATGAACCCTTAAAAGAAGTTTCAGATCACGGAATTTCCTTGCTAAAACCTAAAAAGCTGTTTGCAAAGGTGGTCACCTTTGCAAACAGCTAAAAATATAATTGGTGTCATTCAGCTGGATCTGTAAAGAGGCATTGTCCCATAACTATTTAGGCACCATCAAATGGGAGATAAATTAGCCACAGTTCAAGGAAGCCCTAGAAACCTCTATAAGAACTTTAGCTGAGAATGGCTCATCTGGGTGAAGAACCCGGAAACAAGGGTCTAAGTTAAGAATGTTTTACTATTCATTGGTAATGTTTGTGTTTTTTACTAGTTAGTTTACACGTGGAGACGGGGGGGGGGGGGGGGGGGGTACGGTTACCGAATAGAGGAGCCTTGTTTTTTGATACTAGGTCCACTTTAAAGGGTAATGCTTGCCAACCATGGGACAATCTTTCAAGGCTAGCTGAAAGTGTTTGAGGTTAATTAGAAAAATACACAACTGCATCATGACAACCTACCAACAACAGTTTATATTCAGGTTAACTTCATCTTTGTTATTTTTTATTTCTTAATATTTTATTATTATTCTCTATAGCAATGTAAAATGTAGACCATCAGTAATATATTCTGTTTGCCTTTGCAGGATAAATTGGACCACGGCAAAATATTTTCAAACATCACCAATCACACAGTTGAATTGTTGGTACAGCCTTTGTGTCACGGTCTTCAGCAGACTAATTTTGTGTGGACAGACTCAATGACGGATGGTCAGTTTGAGAACTTCCGATTTGGCATTGGCCTCAGCATAGAAAGCACATCCAACAACAAGATTGCTTTAGCATCCTTCCTGAAGGTGCGGGGCACAGACCAAGTATATGTTACAGTGACTGCAGAGACCAATCAGAGTGATGTCGCTCTGGTCATCACCTCATGCAAACTTGTGAGCAAGAAGAACACTACTAAGTTATATTTTATTCAAAATGGGTAAGAGTCTGAAATTCCATGTTGAGGACCTTGTCACAAATCCAAGATATATCAAGTATTTAAAAACGTATTTGTTTGGTTGAAATTATGGTTTTACCCAAAATAAAAGTAAGATGATCGGTGGATAGCCACAATCATATCTGGTTTATTTGCAATAATTGAGCTACGTATTTGATATCTATTTTTGATGACTGAATGTGACAGAGTTTTGTTTCATCAGTAGTACCAAGTTGAACATTGTAGTTCAGTTATTAACAAGTAAAGCCTCATGCACATGGGATCTGCTGCCACACAATGTAAAATGTCCTTGCATATGCAGATACAGGCAGGCATAAACACATCCATGTGTATCGATGCATGCCCCTGGAAGCAGTTGCATTCCAGGGTCTTACATCCGTAGGCATGCAGGTAAATACTCAAGTACAACAATTGGTTACCATGGACGGCTTTAAGCAGCACCTGTGGCTCTCGGGAAGCAAACTACACCCAAATGTTACATTGTATGGCCCCAGCTCACTGTGTACATCAGGCCAAATTGCGAGGTAAACTGTTACATTAAAAAGCTCAGGTCACCAAAATGATACCGAATATTTATTAGGTGGTGTACAAACAACAACGTTATGTGACTGTGGGCTGACCTTGGTAGTTCTGCCACCCCATGCCATGGACTTTGTTGGCTAATCAGAAATCTAACCCTATGTAGGGGTGATAATTCATTTTTTGGAGCCATATCCGTTTCTTTATTTTTCATTTTTAGGCTGAAATTACCAAATCTGAACAGCGTCAGACATTGCTGAATCTGACTTTACGTTTCCAGGTTGCACTAAAATCCATATTACTGCACAAAAACCTGAAACCAAGGGTTTGCTTTAAAGTGGACCTTTCACTCAATGTCAGCAGGATAAATTCCGCAACCCTATAATTTAATATAAAAAAAAAAAAAGATTCAGTGCAAAGCTGTGCAGGGTACACGCGGGAACATGTGTTGGCAGCCTTAATTTGCCACCAGCTTCTGCCAAGCTGGCTAGGGGCATCTCCCCTGCTCTCCAAAATGTAGGACTCAGGCAGGGTATGCACATCCAAGTATTAGAAAGCTATTTGATCATCATGGCTGCCCCAGATCTTCTGGTCTGAGGCACACACACCGTAGAACCCAAAGATCTCTTGTAATAAAGAATTGTCCACACCACTTGCTTTTAAGATGCTCTTTTCCTTTTTCACCATCATTTTTTAGCAACGCCATCTTTCCGAATTTCTCTAAAAAAGATCCTTATTTAAGTCCCTTCCTATTGGAGCACCTAAAGGTCTACCCCCAGGAGGAGTTCCTTTAATGCTTCCCTTTGGTCTATATGGTGGCAAAGCAGCTCCCCAGTGCAGAATCACAGACCTGTATGTGATTCTGCACTTTCGGGTGCCGGCGACCCACTCCCACTGTGTCCAATAAGCGGGTCTGATGGACAGAATGTCCGACCAATCATTCGGGAGACAGGCAAACAAGACAGATCGCCGTTCTGTGACAAGGGAAGGCTGTGATCCTGTATTTCTGCTAAGCAGGAACACGGATCTCTGCCTTCTCACAGTACAAGCACACCCAGGAACACATTTAACCCTTTGATCACCCCTGATGTTAATCCTTTCCCTGCCAGTGTCATTAGTACAGTGATCGCTGCCATTACTAATAAAAGAATTTAAAAAAAAAATAAAAAATTCCATAACTCTAACTAATAGTTTGTAGATGCTATAACTTTTGCGCAAACCAATCAATATATGCTTATTTGGATTTTACCAAAAACATGTAGCAGAATAAATATTGGCCTAAATTTATGAAGAAATTCGATTTTTTACATTTTTTTTATTGGATGTGTTTTATAGCAAAAAATGGCCCGGTCATGAAGGAGGTAAACCTTCTGGAAGACAATGGTTTTATATACAGTATCTCACAAAAAATGAGTACACCCCTTACATTATTGTTAATATTTTATTATATCTTTTCATGTGACAACACTGAAGAAATGACACTTTGCTACAATGTAAAGTAGTGAGTGTACATCTTGTATAACAGTGTAAATGTTTCTGTTCCCTCAAAATAACTCAACACACAGCCATTAATGTCTAAACTGCTGGCAATAAAAGTGAGTACACCCCTAAGTGAAAATGTCCAAATTGGGCCCAATTAGCCATTTTCCCTCTCCGGTGTCATGTGACTTGTTAGTGTTACAAGGCCTCAGGTGTGATTTCGGAGCAGGTGTGTTAAATTTGTTGTTATCCCTCTCACTCTCTCATACTGGTCACTGGAAGTTCAACATGGCTCTACATAAAGATGGCCTAGGCTACAAGAAGATTGGCAAGACCCTGAAACTGAGCTGCAGCATGATAACCAAGACCATACAGCCGTTTAACAGGACAGGTTACACTCAGAACAGGCCTTGCCATAATCGGCCAAAAAAGTTGAGTGCACGTGCTCATCGTCATATCCAGAGGTTGTCTTTGGGAAATAGACGTGTGAGTGCTGCCAGCATTGCTGCAGAGGTTGAAGGGGTGGAGGGGGGGGGGGTCTGCCTGTCAGTGCTCAGACCATATGCCATATACACTGCATCAAATTGGGCTGCATGGCTGTCCTCCCAGAAGGAAGCCTCTTCTAAAGATGATGCACAAGAAAGCCGCAAAAGTTTGCTGAAGATAAGCAGACTAAGGACATGGATTACTGGAACCATGTCCTGTGGTCTGATGAGACCAGGATAAACTTATTTGGTTCAAATGGTGTCAAGCGTGTGTGGCGGAAACCAGGTGAGGAGTACAAAGACAAATGTGTCATGCCTACAGTCAAGCATGGTGGGTGGGAGCGTCATGGTCTGGGGCTGCATGAGTGCTGCCGGCACTGGGGAGCTACACTTCATCGAGGGAACCATGGATGCCAACATGTACTGTGACATACTGAAGCAGAGCATGATCCCCTCACTTCGGAGACAAGGCCACAGGTCATTATTCCAACATGATAACGACCCCAAACACACCTCCAAGATGACCAATGCCTTGCTAAAGAAGCTGAGGGTAAAGGTGATGGACTGACCAAGCATGTCTCCAGACCTAAACCCTATTGAGCATCTGTGGGGTATCCTCAAACAGAAGGTGGAGGAGTGCAATGTCTCGAACATCCACCAGCTCCGTGATGTCATCATGGAGGAGTGGAAGAGGACTCCAGTGGCAACCTGTGAAGCTCTGGTGAACTCCATGCCCAAGAGGGTTAAGGCAGTGCTGGAAAATATTGGTGGCCACACAAAATATTGACACTTTGGGCCCAAGTTGGACATGTTCACGTAGGGGTTTACTCACTTTTGTTGCCAGCGGTTTAGACATTAATGGCTGTGTGTTGAGTTATTTTGAGGGGACAGCAAATTTACACTGTTATACAAGCTGAGCACTCACTACTTTACATTGTAGCAAAGTGTCATTTCTTCAGTATTGTCACTTGAAAAGATATAATAAAATATTTACAAAAATGTGAGGGGTGTACTCACTTTTGTGAGATACTGTATATCTGCAGTGTTTACTTATCTCTCTCCAAAGCTCTAAGTGCCGTTTCCCTCTGGTGCTTCGTTCCTCTGTTCTCAGCATGATTCACTTCTGAGAAGTTTTGTTAAAACATTTCTACATTAAACATTCAGTACGGAGCTTGTCTATTCAGAATTCCCCTTCTGCTATGTGGAAGGGGGGGGGGGTGTTCCTTTCCTCCAATCAGCTCTCACACAGTATAGCTGCAGTCTCTCTGCCCTCTCCTCTTTGCTGCTGACAGATGAAGAAAGATTTTTAACACAATCTGCACTTTTGAAAGGGTGTAGAGAGGAGAAGACGGCAGAAAAAGAAGTAAAACCTATGTAGGAGGATTTGTTTTATCTCTGTGTAACATCTAAGTCTTTTCATTTCACTTGGTATATGTAAGGGTTTAAAACCAATTTAAAGGATCTACGGCCAGAAATCGGTCATTTTCCAGATGGTATTTTTATGATTTTTTTTGAATGATGTAAATGAGACCAATTATATAAATAATAGTATTAATGAATGTTGTTTTTCACACCTTTATACATGATGATAGCCACCCTTGCTCATTATATATCTGTACATAGGCTTTGCTTCTTCCTTTGTAGTGATACACAATGGTTCTGTTTTTCTGCTCTTTGTCACAATGCCAGTCATGAGTTGGATGACTCATTGAAAACAATGCATATCCCATTTCAAAAGTAGATATCTAGCATATTTTTTTAGTTTTGGATAGAGTGGGGAAGGAATACAGTCCCTGTCAGGTTTTTACTGCTATCCTGTACAGTACAGTGTTAGAAAAGTTGTTCATCATTTATTGCCACATTGTCAACAGTCTCATCACACAGAAAGTGTGGGGAAATCTAGGACAGCGACAAAGAGCTGACTAGGGGTCCTAGTCTTCATCTACTTTACTAAACAATGCATTTTTGTTTATGCCTGTGCTGCTGTTAGGGATTTTCTAGTAAAACATTTGTCACATGGACAGCATCCAAGTTATAAGTATCCTACATTTTTCAGCAGAGGCTCTAAGAAGAGACTAGTAGCTGTAAAAGGATGTCTAAATCGCCACCTGCTGGTTGAAAAGTAAAATACAACACAATAATATACAGTATTGCAAATTTGTTGAACTCCTGACTATAATAAATGAAGGAAATATGAATGTCAAATTTTACTTCAAAGTTAAAATTGCAATAATAGCTGAAAATGGTGTGCTCACTGAAACTCTACTATGCTTTGCCTTCAAGCTCAAATTGATATTTTGGAAATTCACCAATATTGATCAATGTTTTGCTTTAGAATAATTATTCTATTTGTACAAGGTCACTGTAAGAATCTGCAAAAATCCATCAAGCAGGCCTGAAATTCTTTTATAAACAAATTTTGATAATATACTGATTCCTTTTGGACTTCTTTTTGTTCCCTCACCATAAGCTTCCTGTCTTGTTGCTCCTAAAGTCCTACTCCATAGTAGCAGAGGTTTCCACAGCTTGCATTAGTGATGGATAACAGGCAACAGACATGGAATAAATGGCTTAATCATTTTTGTATCTGTGTTATAAGTCAGGGGCTCTGGATGTTCTAAGTATGTGTGGACTGACGCAAAGCAGACACTCTAAATCAGAGCTTGTAATTCGTTATAAGCAAGAATAAAAAAAGAGGCGCTGGATGGATGGGCGGCACAGTGCTGTAGTGGTTAGCACTTTCACCTAGCAGCATAAAGGTTACTGGTTAAAATCCCAACCACGACACTACCTGCCTGGAGTTTGCATGTTCTCCCTGTGGGGGTTTACTCAGGTTTTCTCCCACACTCCAAAGACATGCTGGTAGGTTGATTGGATCTGGTCTAAATTGTCTCTACTATGTGTAAGTATGAATGTGAGCCTTGGTGTGCGCAGCCTATTGTATTAGGGTGTGCACTCTAATGCTGGCCATACACTATACAAAAAATCGTTCTAACTAATATACAAAAAATCGTTCTAACTAATTTTCAAAAAATGAACACTTGGCCGTGAGAGCAGACAATCCCTCAATCATGTAATGACCGCATTTTGATCGATAAATCGTTCATTGGACATAAAATAATCAGTTTTTTGTTAAATTTGTCACATTTGCCTAGTGCAAACTGTTCGGGCGAGAAACACATTAACCTCTAAAATTTATCGTTCGTTCGGCAGAATTTTCCAAACTGTTTCTTCGATTTTTCAGCACTAAAAAGTTAAAACCGATTTTCTATTTGTGCCCATTAACTGGACGCAAAATGAACAAACGGACCAAATGACACATTTTCAAATGATTTTTCGGCTAGTGTATGGCCAGCATAAAGCTCAAGCACACGTGTATGTATGTCTATATATACTGTGTATATGTGTGTATGTATATGTATATATATATATATATATATATATATATATATATATATATATATATATATATATATATATATAACCCTGGCACATTGATCTCCCTGACGACACAGTGAAAGAGAAGTGTGTAAACACTTCTCCTATGGCAGAGCCGGTAAGAGGGAGATCTTTCCCATCTTCCTAGTGGCACACAGAGCGGTAATGCTAATGCGTATGGGGTAATTTGGGTGTGCCTAGGCACACCCAGCACACCCTGTGCGCATGCCTATGAATGTGAGTTAGATTGTAAGCTCCTTAACCACTTGCCGACCGCCCCCTGCAGTTGTACGGCGGCAGTCTGGTGCTCCCAGGCAAAGTGCCGTACATGTACGGCGCTAGCCTGGGAGGAGCTAGGGGACGATCGCGTGCCGCCGGAGGCGCGCTCCCGTCCCCCCTCGTCAGCTGGGAAGTCAGTGCGTGTGCCCGGCGGCTCCGATGGCCGCTGGCCACTCGCGATCTCCCTCTGCAGTGAGAGAAGGGCAGACGGCTGATGCAAATACAGCCGTCTGTCATTCTCACTAAAGTAATCACAGAGGCTATGCGATCCTCTTATGTAGGATCGTATGTCTCTGTGATTACATCACAAGCCACGCCCCTTCACAGTTAGAACCACGCCCCTAGGGACACACTTAACCCCTTGATCACCAGTAAAGTTAACCCCTTCCCTGCCAGTGTCATTTTTACAGTAACAGTGTATATTTATAGCACTGATTACTGTAGTAATGTCACTGGTACTCCCAAAAGTATCAAAAATGTTAGTCAAGGGTCCGATCTGTCCGCCGCAATGTTGCAGTCCCGCAAAAAAAAATCACACATCGCCGCCATTACTAGTTAAAAAAAAAAAAAACAATAAAAATTACATAAATCTTTCCCGTGGTTAGTAAACGCAATAACTTTTGCGCAAGCCAATCAAAATACGCTTATTGCAATTTTTTTACCAAAAATATGTAGCAGAAAACAAATTGTGTGAAAATTATATACCTGGGTATATTCCACGCGCCTAGGAATAATCTAATCTAAAATTTAAGAAATTAAATAAATATGTGCAATCGGTGTAGCAGCTGCTATAGGATAAAAGATAGATAATTAAGGGTAAGTTTAAATAAAAAGGCCAACTATAGCGCTTGCTGAATAAAACTCTACTGATAATCAATAATGCAAAATTATAAATATAAAATGGGATAAATGACACATAAATCAATAATGTGTATAAAACATAAATTAATAGATAAATATCAATAAGGTGAATACATCTAGTGCATATAGTGACAAGTGACTGGTAGTGCTCCAAACACTCCAATAATCAAATGATATAAAGCCCTTAAATGGTGGTGACTGTCCAATAATATTCAAAGGTGCAAGTGCTCAAATATAAATCCGTATTTTCTGTGACATCCAATTACTTTTCACCGTGGTGTGGGTAAATTAGAGGCTTACCAGATCCAATGGGTCCTATATGCCTTACGGCATTAGAACCATTCACGCTTGGTTTGCCCCCCTGGGCTGGGATGGATTTCCCTTTAGGTATCCTGCGACCTGATATATGGCTCCTCTTTAGTCCAATGTAGTCAGATCAGAGATATATGGAAAAAGAGATAGGCTCCCAATAGTGTAGTAAAATTAATATTTTATTATCCACCAATCGTGGATTAAAAGCCAAGGTAAGTAGTAAAAAACTGTGCAGGTAGGATTCCACAAAAACCGGCTAACTGCCGTCAGCTACCAGACTGTGCGTCCTCTTTGCAGAGTATCAACCACTGCCGAGCCGAACTTCCGGTTTGCGTTTCACCTGACGTAATCACGCTGTGCGTTCCAGTCTTACGCGTTTCATCACATCCGGTGACGTCTTCAGAGATCTGCATGTGACGAAACGCGTCTTTTTTGTCATTTATCCCATTTTATATTTATAATTTTGCATTATTGATTATCACTAGAGTTTTATTCAGCAAGCGCTATAGTTGGCCTTTTTATTTAGGCTTACCCTTAATTAGAAAACAAATTAGCCTAAAATGTTAAAAAAATTAGATTTTTACTTTGTCTTTTGAGAATTTTATATAAAAAATGTGAAAAATATTATTTTTTCAAAATTGTCACTCTTTTTTTGTTTATAGCGCAAAAAATAAAAATTCGCACAGATGATCAAATACCAAAAAAAAAGGATGTAAATTTCGAATGAGCACAGTGTCGCACGACCGCACAATTGTCCATTAAAGTCACGCATTGCCGAATCGCAAAATATGGCCTGGTCTTTAAGCAGCAAAATCTTCCAGGGCTAAAGTGGTTAAGGGCAGGGACGGATGTGAATGTACAATGTTTATGTAAAGCACTGCGTAAATTGACAGCGCTATATAAGTAACTGAAATAAATACAACCTTTTGTTAAAAAAAAAAAAAAAAAAGGCATCTGAAGTGTCCTTGCACACAATACTGATGTTTGAATGCCAGATCTTTCTGGGAGAAAGATCCTGGCCAAAAAAAAAAAAAAATCACATATGGTGAGTATATGCACTTACACACATACAAATTCTTCTAGTGCCCACAATTCTAAATATAGGGGAGTTGTGTGTGTGTGTGTGTGTGTACATATATATATATAAATATATGTGTATGTATATATATATATATATATATATATATATATATATATATATATATATATATATACACATATATACACCCCTCACATTTTTGTAAATATTTTATTATAACTTTTCATGTGACAACACTGAAGAAATTACACTTGCACAAGAGAGTTAAGGCAGTGCTGGAAAACAATGGTGGCCACACAGAATTTTAATACTTTGGGCCCAATTTGGACTTTTTCACTTAGGGGTGTACTCAATTTTGTTGCGGTTTAGACATTGATGGCTGTGTGTTGAGTTATTTTGAGAGGACAGCAAATTTACACTGTTATACAAGCTGTACACTCACTACTTTACATTGTAGCAAAGTGTCATTTCTTCAGTGTTGTCACATGAAAAGATATAATAAAATATTTACAAAAATGTGAGGGGTGTACTTTTGTGAGATACTGTATATGTGTATATATATAAAAAAAATATGTGTATATAAAAAAAAAAAAAAAAAAAGAAAGAGATGTGTGTGTGTGTGTATATATATATATATATATATATATATATATATATATATATATATATACATACACATCTCTTTCTTTTTTTTTTTTTTTTTTACTGATTTTACTTAGATAGAAAAGCTTTTGAAAATATTTGGTCTACTATAGGATACATTTGGAAGTATGCAGTCACATACTGTATTGACAAAGTTGGGTATTCGGTTTGTATGTTGTCTGCCCTCCCACTGAAAAAAGAAAAGTTATTTCAAACTGACAGTTGGTTGGTTGTATTTTGTGGTATCAAAAGCTTACAATGCCTTTTTGCTATTCTAATTCCAGGTGCTTAGATACAAAAACAGTGGAGAAAATAAGTAGGGAAGACAATAAGATGGTGTTTACATTGAGACTCTCAGGAGTAACCCATGTTCCTGGCTCCTCCATGGTAAGTGGGGTCTCTTGTTTTGGTCACCTATGCCACAACCTTTTTGTTTTATAGTTCTAATGTGATTAAGTGGTAGAGCCTCTGTCATATACAGTATTATTGTCTATGCTCTCTTTTGAGAGATTTCCTCTTATGTCCTGTTCTGGTGACCACAAAGAAAGGGAGGTGAACCTCTCCAATGGGGACCCAGAACAGTTAAAGCCCGCAGTAGGTTCTAACCTCTCGCTAACTATTTTTTCCTAATCCCAATGACCACACAAGCAGTGAGAGGATGTCGCCCAATGTGGACACAGTCTATATTGTCAACTGTTTTGCCACAAATTTCACCACAATATGGAATCAAAGGCAGAATTGTGCAAATTCTGCCCTCGATTCCAAATCTCTAAGTGTAAACAGAGCCTCGCTTCTACTTATGTGTCCCCTTTGAACACAATTCTACAGGGGTTCAGTAATGGATATAAAACAAATCCTATTACATAATTAAATTACCTCTATTTACTTTTATCTTTTTCCCCTCTACAGGTGTTTTTTTTTTTTTTTTTTTTTTTTAAGGGGAAGGAGAGCCCCCAAAAAAGTTACATTATATGTGGAAGTTTAGCTTCAAGTATTTCCTTGGCAAAATATCATCCATTTGGTATAAATATAGTAGGGTATCAATTATATTCCGAAATTGGAATATATTGCTGTCCCCATAAGTTTATAAAACAGTTTACACATACACACTGTGCATTCCTTTTTTAATATGTGTAGTTTTTTAGTTATTTTTTATTTTTTCCTTCCAAATAATGCATGCTAAGAGAAAAAAAAAAAAAAAGTATTCTTTTACTATGTACAGTATAATACAATTGTGTATTTTATATTAATATTAGTATTTTTATATTCATACAAAATCAATTTTATAAAAATGTTTTACTGTAATGATTACAGGAATGTACCATTAATGTTTTCCTTTGAATTGACCTTCAGACATATTTATTTCCAATGCAGGTATTTATAAGCTGTGAAGTAAAGTTGTGTCTCAGCTCCAACTACTCAAAATCCTGTGGGTCTAACTGTTCATCAACATTAATTTCCAAACAACCAATAGAACCTCAACTAGAGACCAGGACGTACCATGTGACTGCAGAGCCTATCTATGTGATCTGGGAAAAAAGAAAGGGTCAGTATGTCCTAGGATAAAACAGCAGAAGCGAATACCGTCCGTGACCGCGCGGGAGCGTTAGCGTGCCTCCGGGGGCACGCGCTCGCTCCCTAGACCCTCACAGGCTAGCGACGTAGTACTACGTCGCTTTGCCTGTGAGGGGCTGACCGCCGCAGTAAATAGTCGTGCGGCGGTCGGCAAGCGCTTAAAACATTTTATGCAGGGAATGCATTAAGGTAAAAAAAAAAGTTTTAGCTTTAGAACCACTTTAACTCCAGATGAAACATTTTTAGTTTTGAATAGAGCAGAGAAGGGTTGGAGCCTCTGTCTGACTTTAGTTGCAGTTTCCCATTTAGGGAAATTCGCCTCATTTCTGATTGTTTGGTACAGGTGAAATAGTAAATGTGCAAAACATTTTGCAGAAATACTGTTATGTCATACTTACAGGAAAACTGTCATAGGAGAAACATGGAGGGTTCCACTGCTAACCACTTTCCTGAAAATGCTAGTTGCTTGGCTCTCTGTTATGGTACAGTGGCTTAGAATGTACTAAAGCCAGTGAATGGGTGACCATAGTAGCAGGAGAACTAGTATTTACAGAAAAACGTTAGCAGTGGCAGCCTCTGAATTTCTCTTACAACAACTTTACCACAATTTATTCCTTGCAGAGCTTTCATTAGCTATTCTCTTGGCATTTCAGTGAAAAACCGATGGATGCACATTAAATTTTATATATGATTAAATAATATTGTTCAGTAATGCATGGCACAAAGTACAGTAACAATACCAAACCATTAGGAGTCTTTTTTTTTTTTTTTGCTGAACAGGCTTTGGTAAACCGGAGATGGTATCTGATCTTTTATGTACAGTATTATTCATCATTGTATGTTAAAGCAACCTTATCACGATTGAAAGAGTATGAAAGTAAAACGGTTCTGTGAAAGCTGTTTAATTACTAACCTTACTGATGGGAAGTGTGTTGAAGCTTTGCTCTATTAAAGAGCTCTGGCCACTGCTGCTCTGACACTTCCTGGTGTGTCAAATCACTGGATAGCATTTTTTCCCACCAGTCGCTGTGGTTTTTTTCTGCCAATCCCCACATCACAACTTGAAAGAACCCCTCTAGAGTAAAGATGCACCACCCTCAGACAGTGGGGAAAATAATTATTTGACCCCCTGTGGATTTTGTAAGTTTTCCCACTTACAAAGAATTGAAGGATCTATTATTTTTATCCCAGGTGTATTTTAAATGATAGAGACAGAATATCAACCAAAAACCTCCAAAAAACATGATACAAAAGTTATAAATTAAGTTGCAGTTCAGTGAGTAAAATAAGTTCTTGATCCCCTACCAACCAACAATAATTCTGGCTCCCACAGACTGGCAACAGTTCATGTGGTACACAGATTAGTCCTGTGGATTTAAGAAGGTGCTCCTAATGACAACTTGTTATGTGTATAAAAGACACCTGGATCTTTGTTCCATTCAAACCTCACCATCACAGGCAAGACCAAAGAGTTATCCAAAGACATCAGGGACAAGACTGTAGACCTGCACAAGGCTGGAATGAGCTACAAGTCCATCAGTAAGAAGCTTGGGGAGACAACTGTTGGAGTGATTATTCGCAAATGAAAGAAATAAAAAATAACGATGCATCAATCGCCCTCGGTCTGGAGCTCCATGCAAGATTACACCTCATGGGGTAAGGATGATCATAAAAAAGTGAGGAATCAGCCCATAACTACATATGAGGAGCTTGTGAATGATCTTAAGGCAGTTGAGACCACAGTCACCAAACAAACCATTGGTAGTACAATACGCCATCATAGATTCAAATCCTGCAGCGCCCACAAGGTCCCCCCTTCTCAAGAAGGCACAGATACAGGCCCTTCTGAAGTTTGCCACTGAACATTTAAAGGATTCAGAGAAGGATTGGGAGAAAGTGCTGTGGTCAGAGACCAAAATCGAGCTCTTTGGCACCAACTCGGCTCACCATGTTTAGAGGAAGAAAAATGCGGACTATAACCCTGAGAAAAAAATCCCTACAGTCAAGCACATAGAAACATAGAATGTGTTGGCAGATAAGAACCATTTGGCCCATCTAGTCTGCCCAATATATCTGAATCCTATGAATAGTCCCTGGCCCTATCTTATATGAAGGATAGCCTTATGCCTATCCCATGCATGCTTAAACTCCTTCACTGTATTTGCAGCTACCACTTCTGCAGGAAGGTTATTCCATGCATCCACTACTCTCTCAGTAAAGTAATACTTCCTCATATTACTTTTAAACCTTTGCCCCTCTAATTTAAAACTGTGTCCTCTTGTGGTAGTTTTTCTTCTTTTAAATATGCTCTCCTCCTTTACCAAGTTGATTCCCTTTATGTATTTAAAAGTTTCTATCATATCCCCTCTGTCTCTTCTTTCTTCCAAGCTATACATGTTAAGGTCCTTTAACCTTTCCTGGTAAGTTTTTTCCTGCAATCCATGTACTAGTTTAGTAGCTCTTCTCTGAACTCTCTCTAGAGTATCTATATCCTTCTGGAGATATGGCCTCCAGTACTGCGCACAATACTCCAAGTGAGGTCTCACCAGTGTTCTGTACAGCGGCATAAGCACTTCTCTCTTTCTACTGCTTATACCTCTCCCTATACATCCAAGCATTCTGCTGGCATTTCGTGCTGCTCTATTACATTGTCTTTCCACCTTTAAGTCTTCTGAAATAATTACTCCTAAATCCCTTTCCTCAGATACTGAGGTCAGGACTGTGTCAAATATTCTATATTCTGCCCTTGGGTTTTTACGCCCCAGGTGCATTATCTTGCACTTATCCACATAAAATTTCAGTTGCCAGAGTTCTGACCATTCTTCTAGTTTTCCTAAATCCTTTTCCATTTGGCGTTTTCCTCCAGGAACATCAACCCTGTTACATATCTTTGTGTAATCAGCAAAAAGACAAACCTTACCATCGAGGCCTTTTGCAATATCACTTATGAAGATATTAAACAAAATTGGTCCCAGTACAGATCCCTGAGGTACCCCACTGGTAACATGACCTTGTTCTGAATGTTCTCCATTGACTACAACCCTTTGTTGTCTGTCACTCAGCCACTGCCTAATCCACTCAACAATATGGGAGTCCATGCTCAATGACTGCAGTTTATTGATAAGTCTTCTATGTGGGACAGTGTCAAAAGCCTTACTAAAATCTAGATATGCAATGTCTACTGCACCTCCACCGTCTATTATTTTAGTCACCCAGTCAAAAAAATCTATAAGATTTGTTTGACATGATCTCCCTGAAGTAAACCCATGTTGTTTTTCATCTTGCAATCCATGGGATTTAAGATGTTCCACAATCCTATCCTTTAATAGGTGGAAACCTCATTGGGGCTGTTTCTCTGCTAAAGGTACAAGCCAACTTTGCTGCATTAAGGGGCCAATGGACAGGGCCATGTATTGCAAAATCTTGGATGAGAACCTTCTTCCCTCAGCCAGAACACTGAAGATGGGTCTTCCAGCATGACAATGACCCGCAACATACTGCCAAGGCAACAAAGGAGTGGATCAAGAAGAAGCACATTAGGGTCATGGAGTGACCTAGCCAGTCTCCAGACCTTAATCCTATAGAAAATTTATGGAGAGAGCTGAAACTTCGAATTTCCAAGCGACAGCCAAAAAACCTTAAAGTTTTAAAGAAGATCTGTAAAGAAGAGGGGACCAAAATCCCTCCTGAGATGTGTGCAAACCTGGTAACCAACTCCAAAAAACATCTTACCTCTGTGCTTACCAACAAGGGTTTCTCTACCAAGTACTAAGTCACGTTTTTCTTGGGGATAAAATACTTATTTTACTCACCGAACTGCAACTCTATTTATAACATTTTTGTGTTTTTTTTTTATTTTTCTGGATTTTTGGTTATTTTGTCTCTATCATTTAAAATTCAGCTATGATAATCTGCAGGGGAATCAAGTAATTATTTCCCCACTGTATATTGAAATTGTATGTATAATGCAGGTTTCACACCTTTCTGTGTGCATTGTTATGCACTTGTATACGCTTTTTTATTCAGGGTGATGTGTTTTGAGCTAATTTAATGGGTTTTGTCATGCTGTGAAATGTTGAATAAAGTTATGGGAGGGGGTTTGGCACTTCTGAAACGCATGGAAATGCGTGTTACTGTGCTGTCATTGCCATCAATAGGGCCTGCAATGCGTGCTGATGTTGATTTTCAAAGAACACAGATGTAAACTAGCAATGAGAAAACTGTGTGCATGCATTCACATACATTCTAGCACACGCAATAAATCACAAAGGTGTGAACAGGGCCTTAAAGGATAAGTTCACCTTTGCAAAAAAAATAATAAATGCACATCTTTTTGCATGAAAATTGGATTTTTAACTTTCTGTAAAATCAATTTCTCTGATGCTCATTGACGGACACAGCACCTGATCTTCTTAACCATTGGGTTATACTACCCCCTACAGGCGTAGGACACTCGGCAGGAAAAAGCTAGACTACGCCTATGGGCAGTCCCGGTGGGTATTCATCCACTCAGTTTTGTTACAAGCAGTGTCGGAAGAAAGTCAACTCCTCAGAGGGGTGGGTGTTGTGTCCGTCAATGAACATCAGAGAAATGGATTTTGCAGTAAGGGCTCTTTCACACACGGAGTCCGTCAGGCGGACTCCGTTTTTCTCAGTGGGGGATCGATCCGCGATCCCCCGCTGAGCAGGCAGATGACAGCTGTGTCTCCGCGCTGTGTGCGGAGACACAGCTGTCAGGTCCCCATGACAGCTGACAGATAGGACTCTTCTATGGGAACAGTAGCTATACTGAACAGATGTATTAGTTTGCTGACTCTATACAGACCTGGATTTCCTCCAGAACAATCAGTGGGGAGACATCTGCTTGAGCATCTCTAAATTTAATCTTGGATAGTTTTGGATAAAATGTGGAAGTGTTAAAAAAAAACAAAAAAACTCAAATTACCATTAACTACTTTGTCCAAAACAAAAATTATATACAAATTAATTAGTAAACTAAAACAGTAGTTTTAATTGAGATCTGTATCTAACTGTAGATTCTTCCTTTGCAGTAGCTGTGACAAATTATCCTGCACTAGTGATCGGAATGGTCCTGGGTGGCACTGTTGTGGCCGTGGTGGTACTACTGGTGAGGAAATCATTCTCTGGAGTGCGCCGCAGGAATATTCTAGTAGATCTATGACCAGAATACAGATGGATACCACACTCCCCATATGAACGTTACATAAATAAGCACAAACTGGAGGGATGGGAAAAATCGTGTTTTCTTTTTTTTTTTTTTCTTCAAATTCTTTTGTTTCACATACAGAAATTGACATTAGCTGTGTTATGAAGATGCTTTACAGGCAGTGTATTTTACATTTATTTTATAAAAGCTAACTCTATGGATTTAGTCTTCAATATAGACAATGAGAGTTTTTAACAGATGGCTCATTTAAGAAGTGAAAAATGTATTGGGTATGAACAATTGCTACAGACCTGTATTAGTTCATCTGACTTTTCCTTTACCATAAGAGGATATACACCCTGCTCTGGGACAATGTAACAAGCATGAAAAGTATAAACTCTACAACATGTGTTAAGAATGCCCAGCATCTTTCAACATTTAGCTTGCTGATAACTGATACTGTTATTCTAATGAAATGGGTGTTATAAAAAGAACCTCTCGGTGTGAATGTTAACATACAGCGCTAGCAGCTAGGAGAGTTAATAGTGTCTGACACCGGTTCTCCCTTCACAAGCAGGCCAAAATAAAGTGTGAAGTCAAAGTGTTTTTAAAAAGGTACAAGGTTTTTTTACCTTAATGAGTTAAGTTAAAAAAAATTTCTCTGTGCAGCTCCCCCCCAGCCCCAGTCCCCCCCCCCCTATACTTACCTAAACCCAATTCTGAACCAGTGCTGTGTACAAGAGCAGCGTCGCTCTCTGCTTTCCTCATTGGACAAAGAGGCAGCAGTGGGAGCTATTGGTCATTGCTGTCAATCACAGCAAGTAAGCAGAGCGAGCCAGCACGAGTGCCCCCATAGCAAGTAGCTTGGGGGAGTGGCGAGAGTGCCTGTGGGGGACTCCAAAAGAGGATTAGGGCTGCTCTGTGCAAAACTATTGCAAAGATCAGGCAAGCATAACATGTTTGCTATTTAAAAAAATAATATCTTTTAGAATCACTTTAGAAGATATCACCTAGAAACAAAATCTTAAATATGTTTTCACTGTATATCTCATTCAGGTTGATTTACCAAATGCAAATAGGCTATTTACTTTGCAAAGGGAAATTTTCCCTTCGTGAACGAGAAGCTCTGCTGACTTCTATCATCCAATTACGTGCAATCTAAAGTAATGTTTTTTTTTCCCCTTGCATGTGGATTGGGTTTGCTTTGCAAAATGAATTTTCAACATATTCATTAAGCTAAGAGAAAATTCTCTTGCAAAGTGAACAGCCTATGTGATTTTAATCAATCAAGCCCTTTGTCTTATACCAGCTACTCAGAGAACCTGTGCCTGTTACATCTAAGGCAGGCCATAGACGATTCGAATTACGTACGATTTATCGTTCGATAAACGAAAGCGGGACTCGTGCACATCATCGAGTGTACCATCAATGTGAGCCGAAAATCGTACGACAAAACACTATTTTTTGTGCCTTTTAACCACATCTCTACCGGACACACTCCCTACTGTTCTGTGTTTTGTTAGGCGAAATCATACAACTCCCCCACTAATGATACGAAATTCGGCCGATTTTCGCAAAAAAACCCAACATGTTGGATATGTGAATTTTTGCTGTCGTACGAAAATCGAACGTTTTACATACCACACTAACGATACGAAAATCGTTCGATAACACTGCCATTTACGATTTTCGAACGAAATTCGAATCGTCTATGGCCTGCCTAAAACTCCTCTATGCCAAATGTGCAATCACATCCAATAGCAATGTGCCAGGATAGTGGGCCAACCTTAAAAATGGCACTGTTATTTTTTAGAAATATTGAAAAATGTACTGGAATTCAGTTCTGACATGCTAAGTTTGAATTCTTTGGAGAAATTTTTATGATTGCAATCCCTATACACAAGAGTGCCATTTAACAGCTTTTCCATGTGTGTTAGTGCAATTAGCCTCTGCAGAGGTTCAGTTCTTAGACAATCTGCATAGAAAGCATATTTCCTGTAAAAAAAAAAAAAATTATATATATCTTTCTCAAGAACTCTGCCCTTATGGTGGCCATTTTAAATCTTTTACTCAAAAAGACGGATTTGATTGAATTCGATCGGCATTTCCACCAAGACTAATCATCCCAATCAATAAAATGTATTTATTTGTTGATTATACTGCCCATTTTTGGAAGTTCATTTCTAAAAAACATGACTTTGAAAATGATTGTTATACTGAACAAGCTGTATTACGCAGACCAATATTTACTCAAGAATGATAGATGGATATTGAGAATATCTCTAATGTATCTCTAGCAGTTTTGGATACAATGTGTAAATGTTAGAAAAACCTAATGAGGGGCCTTAACCATTCCCTACCTTATCCAAACAACAAAAACGTTGTGGCTAAAGATACATTAATTTTGGCACCAATTATAGGAATGTTTTACCAGATAGGAGGTGAGGGAAAATCTGGAACAGTGAAACAGATAAAAAGCTTACGGGGTTCTAGTATCCCTCAGACATGAGAAAAAGCATTTTTACTTCTGTCCATATTGTTATTGGATTTTACTGTCCAGAAAAAAAAAAGTTGTCCCTGGGACAGGAAGTAAACAAAATCTATCTGATGGAGCCCCAAATAGAAGTAAAAACTAACAGGGGTTCTATACCTTCCTCACTTTATCCAAAAAACTTAGAAAATATTTTTTCCCTTTAACTAACCCATCCATTCCCATAGCTGTATACACAGAAGTTCTTAAAGCTGTGGCTCACTGCAATGTATACACTCCTGCTAGCTGGATCTTTTGCAGTCCAGCATGTGCTATAGAACACTAGAGGGTTTGCTTCTGCTGAAGGAGACACTTGGAAGCCAGCCCCAAATCCATTGAAGTCTATGGCGTTCTACCGCACTTATGGAGTCATAGGAGAAAGATCTGCCCAGCAGAATGTAAACATCGAGTGTGGGAGAAGGGTTATTTAAGCTTATAAAATGAGTATGGGTTTCAATAAAACAAAAAAATTATGATCACCAAGGTGGATACAGCATTGGTCTGATGCGGCATCTGTCTTCCATCGGCTCTAAGGCTAAGAACTGAGTGATCAAACACTGCTGATCGCTCAGTCTACAGGCTGGAGAGAGCTGGTGACTGTTAGTCAGGTCAACATACTGTACTTATGCTAAAAATTTGTGCATTTTCTGAGGGCCAAATTAACAATGCCATTACACAAGTTCTATGTGTTGTTGCGCCACATTACTTTAAAAGTGACATGCAACAGTTCTATTAATGTCTGATACATTGTGCCCAAAAGATCAAGCACTTGTTCAATGGTTCGAAGACAAAAATTGTTCTAAAAATGTACACCAAAAAGGTAAAACCAATATTCGAAAAAATGCAGAGACATATTCCAGGGAGCTACAGGCCAGTCAGACTGACATCAATAGTACGTAAATTATTGGAGGGGATTATAAGGGACTATATCCGAGAATTTGCTGAGGAAAACAGTATCGTTAGGATTAATCAGCATGGGTTTACAAAGGAACGTTCTTGCCAGACCAATCTGTTAACATTGTACGAGGAGGTGAGCTGTGATCTAGATAGGGGGAGGCCTGTGGATGTGGTGCATTTGGTTTTTGCAAAGGCATTTGATACAGTTCCCCATAAACGCCTAATCAACAAGCCAAGGTCTGCAGGCATCGACCATAATGTTTGTTCTTGGATAGAAAACTGGTTACAGGGGTGCGTCCAAAGGGTGGAAATAAATAACTCGTACTCAGAATGGTCTGCAGTGGTAAGTGGGGTACCCCAAGATTCTATCCTGGGACCTATTCAGTTTAATTTATTCATAAATGATATACTGTGCAGAGGATGGGATAGATAGCTCAATCTCAGTTTTTGAGGACGACTCAAAAATAGACAGGGCAATAACTTCACATCAGGATATAGAAATCTTCCATAATGACCTGAACAAAATAATGGAGTGGGCAACTACAAAGGCAAATGAGGTTTAATGTGGAGAAATGTAAGGTAATGTACTTGGGGGCTAAAAACAAAACGCAAACTATTCTCTAGGGGGGGGGGGGGGGGGGGAATCAAGGATGGAGAAAAATCTGGGGGTCCTAGTGGAAGACTGAGCAAAAGCATGCAATGTCAAGTGGCAGCTGCCACAGCCAGCAGCATTTTGGCATGCATAAAAACAGGGGATATACACCAGAGATAAAACTATAATCCTGCCACTTTACAAAACTCGGCCACCTGTTTTACAAAACTCAGCCATCTGGAGTATTCTGTCAAGTTCTGGTCACCAATCCTCAGAAGAGATGTGGCGGAGCTGGAGAGAGTCCAAAGAAGGGCAACAAAACTTATTAGGGGATTGAAATGTATTCTCCCTGGAAAAGAGACACCTGAGGGGGGACATGATAGCAATTTACAAATACCTTAATGGTGATCTCAGCATAGGAAAAAAACTATTCAGTCTCAGGGACTGTAAGAGGACACATGGCCACACAATGAGACTGGAGGAGAAGCAGTTTAACCTAAAGCAGCATAGGGGGTTTTTCACTGTCAGCACCGTAAGAATGTGGAACTCTTCCACAATTGGTGGTATCAGCGGGGAGTATTGATACTTGTAAAAGACTCTTGGCCGTGCATCTCAAAGAACACAATATAAAGGGATATGGGAAATAACTATCGTCACTGACACACGCCTACACAGGTTGAACTGGATTGAATATTGTCTTTATTCAACCTTAACTACTATGTTACACTATTACCATAGTGGTATAAATACTGTAGTGAGGAGGGGTGGACAGCAAGGTGCAGCATTGCAGGAGGGAGAGGAAAGGTAGATGTGTATGAATGGACAGCGCACCATTATCTGGCAACAAATTAAAGTGAGTTTAGTCAGAAAATTAAGACCTGCAAGATCAATTCATGGTGGCCCCTTTTGCAGCTATAAAAACCATTAAAAATAAGTGGCAATCATGTGTAAACTCAAGTAATACACGGTCTTACCCTGCTCTGCACATGTCTGTTGTTCTTTATTTTCCCACACTGTGCCAATCTGCTGACAGCCTAAAGCTTTAATGCTGCTCAGGGGCTCTGGGTTTCAGAAAAAATGGCAGCCTCCAGCAAGAGGAAACAGAAGCAATGCTCGAGGCAATTTACTGCACACATAAATTATTAGGCTTCGTGTACACTGGACATTATAAAAAAAAGCCAGTAGCTTTAGCATGCCACATTAACAAAGCACGTTTTTAGCAAAACTATACCCTTACAAAAGCTTATGGCTCATTAACGCGGAATAGCAGTTTTTTAGCGTTTTTCAGAGTTAGAGCGTTATTACAGCTGAAAAAACACTCTTCAAACCCAATAGTTCTGGGGTTTTTTTTTCCACCCAGAAAACACCCCTGGCAAAAAAACGCTGATAAAAGCCTATGTGCGCATGGCCACACAGGATAACGTGCTGGGAGAGTTAACTGGCTGCAGAAAAAAAAAAAAAAAAAAAACACCTAAAGCCAAGAACAGCAGCTGTAAAAACCTCCAGTGTGCATGAGGCCTAAACGTGGAATGTATGTTCCTGGCTAAGGAACATTATTTTTTAGCAAGTTGTTATGGGTAAAGTTCCGCTTTACCAAATTGATGTGTGACCTATAAAAATCTAAAATAAGTGTGCCTATAGAAATTGGTGCATTTTTCCCCACGCATTAATCCTTGTTAATCCCTCTGAATAGGTGTATATTTTGCAATCTGAGATGGATAATCTATTGAGTGTATATATATTAGATGGAAAATAGGTCCATATATAGTTAAACTAGATGAGTTGTATTGCTTTGTCTTTTCTAAACTACTGAATAAATAATGAAAAGCTAAAATGGACAAGAAGTCCAGTAAACTGTAAACCTCTATTGAACATGATCAAAAGGAAACATCTGGTTTTGTGTGTGAATCATTTTTCAGTTTCTTTAATCTAAAAAAAATTCAAAACAGAGCATCAAGAAAATGGATAACAGTCATTTGTGTTTAAAAGCACTGTTTACTGAACTGTCATGTACTACGTCCAGTCTGTGTGCATAACCTGTAATACGGCAATTTACAATTCCAAATGGACTTTTGCATGCTGCAAGCATCAGCTATCTACACAGTGCCAGCTTTGTGCGACTTTACCGGATAACACTGTCACTTGAATCTATGCTTAGTTTCTACCCCACTCTATAAAAAAAGGTCTTTTTGTTGTGGTTGGGTCCATTTTGGAAGATTAACCACAGACCTCATAATTCAAAGGGAGAGAAAAGCTTTTCAAAATACATGGATAGGATCAGAAAAAGTCTGCTTTTCTATGGCTCTGTAGTCCAGGTTCCGGATACAAAGCAGCAATTCTCAACCTAAACCCAGAGGAACCCTTGAAAAAAAGAAAACCTCTGCTAATAATTACTATATTTACAGCTCACATGAGTGTGAACAGTAGGTTATAATATATACTATATATAATCTAATGATTGGAATAAATAAGATAAAATAAGGAATGGGACTTAGCATATTTGAAACCCAGGACTGCTCAATATAACAAAACTCTTTCAGTAATAACGAGGTAAAACAAATAAGGGCTCTTTCACAAAAGCGCTCCGATCAGATCCGCCTGTCAGTTTTTTAGGCGGATCTGATCGGATGCTCCATGCATCCCTATGGGGCAGCGGATACATGTCCGCTGACACCCGCATCCCATCCTGTCCGTGAAATCCGGACGGATGGAAACCCTATTTTGCATCCCTCCAGGGGATCGGATCGGATGAGAGTGGACAGGCGTTCCGCTCTCATCCGATTCCCCCATAGAGATGCATGGGGCTCTGACACCTCCTTCTCCGCACACAGAACGGATTGGAAGCTGTCACCTTCCTGCTCAGCGGGGATCTGTGTTTACGATCCCCTGCTGAACAGCACGGATCTGCCTACGGAGGCGGACCGTGTGAAAGAGCCCTAATTGTTAATGTCCAGAAAGGAATGCAGACAGATAAATGTAATGCCCCTTTTCATTGGAGGTCCGTGGAGAAGACCTCACTTACACTGGTGTTCTGTGTACTGTCTGCTAACATTGATTGTCAACAGGAGAAGAAATCCCTTATATTGGTGGTCAGCGGTAGAAGGGATCCCTTACATTGGTAATCACTGGAAAGAAAGCTTTTTGTATTGCTGGTCAGTAGATAAAAACTAAAAAATTGGCGTCAGTGGTTACCTCTCAGAGTCAGAAATTGCTTAAGGAATCCCTAGCAACCTATGGAGGAATCCTTTTTGAGAAATGAGGAGTTAGGACAAACGCTACATCTTCCGCCCTTTGGGAGACACAGTTTTAGAAGGAGTGTATTTATTGAAATGTTTCAAATATACATTACAATAACTGCATTGAACTAAGAAGAGGGAGAATGGGGGGGGGAGGGTGTTTTAAAGAGTCAATGGGGATTTACTAAAGGCAATCTGACTATGCACTTTGCAAGTGCTGTTGTATTCATTTTCTCCAGAGCTTGGTAAATGAGGTGAAACTTCACTTTGTGAATACCCCAAGTGCAAGGAGAAAAAAAAAAAAACCACAGCATTTTATTTGCACATGGTTGGATGATGCAAATCAGCAGATCTTTACCACATTTACTAAGCTCTGGGGAAAATGACAGCACTTCCAAAGTGCCCACAGTCTGTTTGCCTTTACAAAATTCACTCCCGTATGTTGACATCAATTTAAGGGTAGTGAATTGAGGACTTTTTGCCACTTGTAGTGACACCCATGAAATGTTAAAGACAGGAGTGGCTGGCTCATATAAAAAAAAAAAGTACAGACCAAAAAAAGTAAAAAGGTGTTTGCCCATAGCAGCCAATCAAGCTTTTCTCCTTAGCACTCAGATAATGAAACATGAAGATTATTGGCTGCTACAGGCCAAATTTCTATTCATCTTCATTGCAGTAAATAAATGCTGTACATTAGAACAGTAGTCAGAACTGTTCTCTGCAATCACAGTATGAGGCTGAATAGATTTACAGTCCACAGTACACATTCCTGCTCTGATCCAGATTTCTCCATTTTGTGGGTCCGTCAGCACAATGCTGCAAGGATGGAATGCTTTTAATCTCTTCATGATGCTGCTGGCCACATCCAATCAGACTTCAGTTCTTCCCACTGATTGTTCATTTGGGTTCAAAGAATTATGAATTCTCTGTCGTAACCTCATTTCCTAAACACAAACAAATGTAAAAAGAAATGTAAAAGCATTCATTTATTGATGATAAACATTTAAATTTAGCGTTGCTCTGCTCCATTTATTGGTGGAATTTCCAGTCATACAGGAAACGGTGGTTCCTAAATACATTGTAGTTGTGGTCTTCTGCATTACAAATATGATCATTTATTCCTTCCTTTTTCCTGTAATACGGTGTCCACAAATACATTTGTTATGGGCACCCAATCAGTGCTACTTCCCTCAATCTTAAAAGGTTTTACCCCACCTACAGATTGTTGCTTTCACATTGTCCCTTGAAACAAGTGCTATTTGTCAGTTTTTTTATTCAGTTTTAATACAAAAGCCAGGATGACTCTCTACCTGTTTTTATTTTTATTTTTTGCCTCAAAAAATGAAACTGCAAAAAGACCTAATCAAACAAAGCAACTGAGTTTTATCCATTTCATAATGGAATATTATGAGTAATGTAAGTTTACAGATGGAGCCAAGCTACCTAAAATGAATATGTTGATTCTGCCTAGTTACCTACTGGTTGTTTGTGAAGGTGCATCTTCAGGGACTGTCATCTTTATCTGGAATGAACTCCTTTATGAGTAACTGGGCTTGATTTATTACAGTAGTAGAGCATGGACACTTTGCAAAGGTAACTTTCATTTAGCTTTGCAAAGAATACCCAACCATGTGCAAAGAAAATTAACCGGATTCTGCATTCACATATTCTGGTGGTGGAAGTCAGCAAAGCTTTACCTCATTCACTCTGCTAAAGCTACCCATACACCGTCCGCAGGCAGAAAAAGAGAAACAATGGATTCCTCCATTCCCACCAAACAGCATGGATGGAGGAACCTACACTGCCAGCTAATGTATTCAAGCAAAATGGAAATAGTGGTGCTATACTGGTAAAAGTCTAACGTGCTGTGCCCTTCCAATAATGGGAGTATAGCTAGGGGTGAGATAACATACAATGAGGAAAAATGCTAATGTTCATAAAAGGAGACGTATGGTCTCAAAGTCTTATGGCGGTATTTTAAGTCCATCCACAAAATGGCAGCTTCCTAGTTAAGACCCTGAAGCCGATTCCAGCAGTAGCTAAAAACATAAAAGGGAGAAGCGCCTCTAAGTGTAGGAGTAAAACCACTTTGAGTAAAAGGACAATTGGAAACTCACACAGCAAGTAAATCAAAAGGCATATCGCCATAAAATCATCATATGAAGCTGACATCAGTGGCCGTCTACCACAACCCTGGCTCCCGCTATGAAATTCTTCCACTCGTTACCCGGAAGTCGGCCGGGGGGTGGAACGTGTATCAAAAGGGAGGCTTGGGGAGCTTGTGGAGCTTAAGCTTGATAAAGGAGCACGGCTGCTATTTCATTCACAAGACTCATGCTCAGAAACGCATCGCACACTAAGTGACATCATCCTCCGCCATGTGCCCCTAGCCTCGCTTTGATACCAGTTCCATCCCCTGGCCGACTTCCAGGTAACGAGTGGAGGAATCTCACGGCGGGAGCCAGCTTTGTGATAGACGGACACTGATGTCAGCTTCATATGATGATTTTATCGTGATTTACCTTTTGATCTGTGTCTGTCTACCACAACGTTGGCTCCAGCTGTGAAATTTCTCCACTCGTTACCCAGAAGTCGGCCGCAGGATGGAACGGGTAACCACTTAAGGAACTCTGCACGCAGATATACTGTGGCAGGGCGGCCCTCCTGCGCGAACCAACGTACTTGTGCGTCAGCTCGTGCTCTGGTGCTGGCGCAATGCTGCCAACCCACTCCCGCTGTGATTGGACACAGCGGGAGCAAATCGTGGGTCAGGCGGATGTGATGTCTGCCAGGACCCGCCGATCGTTCACAGGAGAGGCAGAATGGCGGGCTGCCTATGCAAACTAGGCAGACCGCCGTTCTGTCAGAGGAAGATGGAGATCTTGTGCTTCTGCTAAGCAGAAACATGAATCTGTCTTGCTCCAGTTAGGCCATCCCCCCCCCCCCAGAGTTAGAAAGTACTCCCTAGGAGCACACTTAACCCTTTGATCTCCCCTTATGTTAACCCCTTCCCTGTCAGTGTCATTAGTACAATAACCGTGAATTTTTTTTTAACACTGATCCCTTAATTGGCGTCACTGGTCCCCAAAAAGTGTCACATTTGTCTGCCGCGATGTTCCAGTCCTGCTAAAAATTACCGATCGCTGCCATTACTAGTAAAATAAAAAAAATCCATAAGTCTATCCCATAGTTTTTACATGCTTTAACTTTTGCGTAAACCAATCAATTTACGCTTATTGGGATTTTTTTAAACCAAAATTATGTAGCAGAATACATATTGGCCAAATGAATGAATAAATTAGATTTTTTATTGGATATGTTCTATAGCATAAAGTAAAAAAAAAAAATGGGATTTTTGACTTATCGTAAAATCCATCTCTCTGTGTTCATGGACGGACACAGCTCTTTCGGATTCTTGACCAATGGGTTATACTACCCCCTACAGGAGTATGGCACTTGGCAAAAAAAAAAAAAACTAAACTACGCCTATGGGCAGTCCCAGGAGGTTTACTCCCCCTCTAAACAGCAGCCTGCAAATCACTGCGGCCAAAAGAAGCATCTGCAGTTCCCAAACCTCCACTTTATAGAATTTGTGGTGTGCACCGACGACAGGTGGCCGCCTTGCAAACCTGCGTCACTGACGCCTGATGACGGAAGGCCTAAGAAGCACCAAGCGCCTGAGTAGAGTGCACCTTTATAAAGAAAGGACAGAAGAAAGCGGACAGTCCTTTTCTTGGCCCATCAATAGCAAGTCTGATTTCCGAAAAGACTCCGTAGCTGCCAGGTATACCCAAATCGCCCGAACCGCTTCCAGGGAATGCAACGCAATTTCCTTAGGATGGTTTAGCCTGGGACACAGGGAAGGCAACACGATGTCTTCATTCAAATGGAAATCAAAGACTACTTTAGGAAGAAATGACAGACATCCGAAGAACCACCTGATCTTTGTGGACAACCAAGTAAGGGCTGCGACAAGAGAACACAGTTTTAGCAGGGGACTATCCCTAATATTTTTAAAGGGAGGCTTCTTGAGTACTGAAAGCACCAAGTTCAGATCCCAAGGCAGTAGAGGAGACCGCACCGGTGGAGTCAAATGTCTAAACCCCTGAAAAAAAAGCTACAAGGGAGTGCATGGCCAGGGGTCGTTGATAGAAGATCGCCAAGGCCGACACCTGGCCCTTGATTGTACTCAAGGACAATTTCTGCTAACCACCCCCCCCTCCTGAAGGAAGGTCAAGACCCGAGTCACCGAGAAAGAGCAAGGGTGAACACCAAGCAACTCAATGTACACTTTCCACGTACAATGGTAGATCTTCCTAGAGGTAGACTTCCTAGCTTTCAGCAGTGTCGGAATCAACGACTCAGGCAAACTTCTATCCTTCAGCAACTGGCTTTCAACATCCAAGCTGTCAAAACCAGCGACTGTAAAGCAGGTTGGAAGATTGGCCCTTAGTACACCAAATCTCCCTGAGAGGCAGTCTCCAAGGGATGTCGGCGACCAGCCGCACCAGGTCAGCGTACAAAGACTGGCAAGGCCAGTCTGGGGCCACTAGAATGACCGGAATTCCTTCTGCTCCAATCCTGCGCAGAAGCCTCTGCAGAAGCTTGGGAGGAGGGGAAGGAGTAGATCAGACGATACTGGCCCCACGGGGCCACTAGCACGTCTGTGGCGTCCGCCAGAATATCCGGTGACCGTGCCACAAACCTCTGAACCTTTCTGTTGAGCTAAGACGCCAACAGATCCACCTCAGGGATGCCCCACTGGAGACATATCTGATGAAAAACGTCTGGATGAAAGGACCACTCCCCTTGGTCTAATGCCTGCCGATTGAGATAATCCACCTGTCAGCTTTCCACCCCTGGAATGTGTAGGATGAGGAGGGCCAGAACTAAGAGTTCTGCCCACCGTAGAATGCCGGCTACCTCCAGAGCTGCCAACACATTTCTTGTTCCAACCTGGTGATTGACATAAGCCACGGCCGTGGCGTTGTCTGACTGAATCCGCACAGGACACGATCCGTCCAGTGATCCAGGCACAGCCTGATCGCTCTGAGTTCCAAGACATTTATCAGTAGTCTGTACCATTCCTGTGTCCAAACATCCTGAGCGAATCTCTGACCCAGGACACCTCCCACCCAGACAGACTGGCATTAGTGGTGACCACTGTCCAATACAAGGGGACAAGAGCTGGAGAGCCAGGCCTCCAAACCAGAGACCCTTTGGTTTCCCGGCTCAGCCGGATGTGATTGTCCAGAGACTTCGGACACCTGTCCCATTATTAGGCTCAGGACCCGCATGCAAGTCCGGAGGGATGACAATCTGCTGGACAGCAGGAGATGAATCACAGCATGCAACTTCTGGAGTTTGTCCAGAGGAAGGAACACTCTGGCTAGAGCAGAGTCCAGAGTCAGACCCAGATAATCCAATTTTCTGGATACAATCAGAGCAGACTTCTGGTAATTCAGAAGCCAGCCAAACTCCCTCAGGGTCTGTATAGTGATCTCCACATCGTCCACCAGAGCAGCAGAGGACTGCGCTCGCAGGAGGAGGTTGTCCAGGTAGGCCAGTATTGGAATTCCCCCGCTGACGTAGCAACGCCAGAACCAGAGCCAACACTTTTTGAAGACCCGAGGAGTGGAGGTGAGACCAAAGGGTAACGCCGCTTACTGATAATGCTCCTCTCCTACAGCAAAGCAATGCAATGGTGACAGGCACAGATTGGAATGTGCAAATAAGCATCCTTGATGTGGACAGAGGCAAGAAAATCCCCCTGATGGAGGGATGCCACTACCGTGCGAATGGACTCCATCCTGAACTTCCGTACTTGCACAAAGCAGTTCAGGGCCGTGAGATCAAGAATTAGACACACCTTGCCCTCTTTCTTTGGGACCGCAACCAGGTTAAAATAAAAACCCTGAAACTTTTCCGAGATCGGAACTGGGACAATCACACCCTGAAGCAGCAGGTCTTGCATCACCCCAAAGAGAGCTTGCAATCGGTCCAGGGACATGCGCACATTGGAAGGAAAGAACCTTTCCGGAGGGTAAGAACGAAACCCAATCTTGTAGCTGGACCATATTACTTTGTGGACCCACTTGTCTTGCACATGCCCGGAAACCAGCAAAGACGTCCCCCCCCCCCACCCCAGGCACAGGTGAGGGTGCACCTTCATGCTGAAGGAGCCTTGTCTGTGGGTCTGGAGAATCCTGCTCTCGGCTTGCCAGACCAAGGCCGCTTGGAACCTCCCAAAGAGGACTTAAAAGGTTTTGAACCGTGAGGAACGAAAAAAAACTTCTTGTGAACCTAGGACGGACCACATCTACGACGAGGTTCCTAACCCTTACCAACCTGCGGAAGAAACGTACTCTTCCCCCCCGTCAGACTCTTAATGAGGTCATCCAGGGTAGTCCCAAACACACGATCTCCCTAAAAAAGTAGATCAGTTAAGGCCTTTTTTAGAGGTCTGGTCCGTAGACCAACATTTAAGCCACATTACATGCCTAAGTACCACTGCTGAAACAGAGAGTCTAGAATCAGGGGAGCCGCATCCAAAGAGGCATCACAGATAAACTGTAGTCCCTGGACCAATTGGTCCGCAAGCTCAGCAAAGGCAGGGAGGAACTGCTTACCCTCCAGGTCACGGCGCAAAAGTTTTGCCCACTCAGTCAGAGTTTGCAACACCAGGGCAATGGAGAAGACAGGCCTAACCTCCAAACCCGCAACAGTGAACATATTGCGGGCCACAGGCTCCCCATTTCTGTCAGCTGGATCCTTAAAGGCCAGCAATTTCTCAACTGGAATCATGGTCGCCTTATTTAATCTGGAAACAGAAAGGGGTCCACCAGCAGTGGAAAAGTCCACTTTTAAGAAGGGACTCTTCAAAGGGGTACCTCATTGCAAAGCGTTTAGTGACAATTTGGATGTTCCCACTCTTATGCGACATATCTGTCAAAATAGGAGGGAAAAGGAAACACCTTCGACGCTCTAGACTGTTTTTATGTGCCAAAGTGGACTGGCGCCTCCACTGCAGCTGCGTCCTCCATTTTTAAAGTTTCACGCACAGACACAATCAGTGCATCCACCAGCGCCTTTTCGTGCACAGCTACAGGAGTGGAGGAATCGTCCTTACTATCCGCAAAGTCAGGGAGTGTGGCCGCAGACCCTGCAGGGTGGGCCACGTCTGCGGCGGCCGAATTAGATTCAAGATCTGAGGAGACAGATGAGGCAAGAGAAGACAGGGGACGCTTTTTGCTAGCCCGCCGCCCAAAAGCCACCTCCACCCGGGACACAAAGGACTTCAGGACCGCCGTCGGTGCATCATTGGATTGTTAAGACCCAGAGGGCCCCGCAGCCTCTGAGAGGGGGTCAGGTGGGGAAACGCGCTCCAAAGTCTCAGTGAGTAGATAGAGGGACCCCACAAAAAGTGTCAAACACTGCTAAGGGACACCACCACCGCACTGGTAACATGCTAGAAACAGAGCACCCCACGATCCTGCAGCAGAGAGAGGGAGGACACGCACCAGACTCACCACCCCACCAGACAGGCACTGGCAGCACCAGGATAAACTGAATTCCTGGGAAAGAAGAGACCTAGGAGTCAAAACCAGGGGACAAGGGGGGGCTCCCACAGCCAAAATCGCCACCCAGAGGCTCCTGTGTAATGGCCACCGCTTATTCCTATGCCAAGCCAACGAAAAATGGCCGCCAGCCTATACACAACATAGGCCACGACAAAATGCGGCCCCACACAGCTCCATGAGTCTCCCAGGGACCCAGGAGGGATCCCTGGGGCCCAAGAAAGGCCACAGAAGGAAGGGGGGAACCGGGCACAGAGGGGAGGGAAATCTGGGGGTTTGACCATCCCAGGGAGGGTCCCGCATCCACCCCAAAACCCTCCAGGGGGAGAGGGGGGACAGCTAGTCATCATACTGTGAACCAGACGGGCACCGCTCCAGAAAGAACCTCTCGCCATCTAAATGGGGGGCTGTCGGCCAGGAGCAATGCTGCAACGCAGGCTGAGGCATGGTTGTATGAGACCTCGCAAGGCCTTTAACTTGCAGGCAAGCCCCCGTCCGGGCTGGCCTGCAAGTTAAAGGCCTTGCGAGGCAGCTGATCTGCGGTCTGCACACGCTTGCTGGCCAGACTGGGGTGACCACTGGATCTAGATTATCCAGCCCGTCGCCCAGTCCGGCATTTGATTGTAGATCTCACAGGAAAAAAAAAAAGGGAGAAAAAAAAGCTATTTAAAAAGCAAAAATTGCCAGGACCAGTGATCCCAGCAAGGAATTAGGTCCTTACTCCTGACTAGGCACCTATAGAGTACCTAGAGCTAGAGTACCTATAGCGGGGGGGAGTATACCCCCTGCCGATAGGGGTAGTCGAGATCTTTTTCTGCTTAGTGTTCTACTCCTGTAGGGGGCAGTATTACCCACTGGTCAAAAATCCTAAGGAGCTGTGAGGAGGAAAGAGAAATATTGTTTTTTATTTTTTTTTCAAAACGGTCGGTCTTTTTTTTTTTTTTTTGTTTATAGCGCAAAAAATTAAAACCGCAGAGGTAATCAAATACCACCAAAAGAAAGCTCTATTTGTAGGAAAAAAAGGAAAGGCATGTTCTTTGGGTACAGCGTTGCATGTCCCTGCAATTGTCAGGTAAAGTAACGCAGTGCCGTATCACAACAAATGGCCTGGTCATTAACCACTTTACCTCCGCTCACTTTGCTGCTACTGCAGCAAAGTGGCTCGTTCCTGTCCAGCGACGTACACCTACGTCGCTGGACTCCGCCCCATGTGGGCGGCGCGCTGTTTTCAGTCACAGCGGGAGTCGGGCCAGGGGAGGAGCAGCAGCAATCGCCGCTGCTCTTACCCGATCGTCGGGGATCGAGTCTGGAGATCCGCCCGCTGTGTGTAAACACAGCGGGCGGATCTCTGAAGTGACAGGCAGGGTCAGATTGCAGGGTTCAGCATAGCTGAACCCTGGATCTGTCCTTGTGTCACTCAGTCACCTCCCCCCCCCACACGTCAGTAAGCACCAGGCATACATTAACCCCTCCCTCTCCAATAAAATTAACCCCTTCCCTGCCAGTGTCATTTTTACAGTAACAGTGCATATTTATAGCACTGATTACTGCAGTAATGTCACTGGTACCCCCAAAAGTGTCAAAAATGTCAGTCAAGGGTCCGATCTGTCCGCCGCAATGTCGCAGTCCCGCAAAAAAAAAAAAAAAAAAAAAAAAAAAAAAAAAAAAAAAAAAAAAAAAATCGCAGATCGCCGCCATTACGCGTTAAAAAAAAAAAAAAAACACCAAAAATGACAGAAATCTTTCCCTTAGTTAGTAAACGCAATAACTTTTGCGCAAACCAATCAAAATACGCTTATTGTGATTTTTTTTACCAGAAAACAGCAGAAAACAAATTGGCCAAAAATTTAAAAATAATTTGATTTTTACATTTTTTTTTTGGGGGGGGGGGGGGGATTTCATATAAAATTTTTTTAAAAATATTGTTATTTTTTCAAAATAAACGCTCTTTTTTGTTTATAGCGCAAAAAGTAAAAATCGCACAGGTGATCAAATACCACCAAAAGAAAGCAAAATCCTCCGGTGGTAAAGTGGTTAAGGGGGTAAAACCTTTCGGGCTGAAGTGGTTAAACAAAATTGGCAGTGGAAGCTTGCACGTGTATGCATACATACAGATTGCCATTTATAATAGTGATTTTATTATCCACTTGCCGACCTCGATACACTGCGGCAAGTCAGCTCTATTGTGCGAATCAACGTACCTGTACTTCGTTTTGTGCAATAGCCAGTGGGGGTGCGCATGCACTGATTAGCCAGAGGGGGAGCCAATCAGCGGGTCCAGCAGACGCAATGTCTGCGATCGCTCCCCAGAGAGACAGAATGATGGTTTTGTTCTGTTACGAGATGAACATAGGGATCTTGTGTTCCTGCTATATAGAAACACGGATCTCTGTGTTCATCCAGTGAGTCCATCCCCCACACAGTTATAAAGCACTCCCTGGGGACACACTTAACCCTTGATCGCCCCTGGTGTTAACTCCTTCCCTGACATGTTTTAGCACTGATTACTGTAGTAATGTCACTGGTCCCCTCAAAAGTGTCAGGTGTCCGATCTGTCCGCCACAATGTCGTAGCCCCGCTAAAAAAAAAAAAAAAAAAAGCTGATCACCGCCATTACTAGTAAAAAAAAAATAAAAAATTTGATAAATCTATCCTATAGTTTGTAGATGCTATAACTTTTTCGCAAACCAATGAATATACACTTATTGGGATTTTTTTTTACCAAAAATATGTAGCAGAATACATATTGGCCTAAAATTATGAAAAAATTTGATTTAATTTTTTTTATTTATTGGCTGTGTTTTATAGCAGAAAGTAAAATATATTGGTTTTTTTTCCGAATTGTCGCAACATTTTGTTTATAGCTCAAAAAATAAAAACCGCAGAGGTGATTAAATACCGCCAAAAGAAAGCTCTATTTTTGAGAAAAAAAGGACATCAATTTTATTTGGGAACAGCGTCGCATGACCGCGCAATTGTCAGGTAAAGTAACAAAGTGCTGTATCGCAAAAGAATGGCCTGGTCATTGGGGGGGGGGGGGGTAAAACCTTCCAGGCCAGAAGTGGGTAACAATCATACTTCCCATTAATAAACATTGAAATATCAGTATGACTGAATCAAAATAATTGCAGTCTAGCCTTGGTGAATATCAGATGGTTTCTGGCAATCATAAGCTTTTATGAGTGTTTCATGTCATTAGAGACTGCTGAAAGACAGCTCCTTGCACAGTCTCATTCTCAGACAGAACCCATCTAGAAGACTTACCGATAAGAAGATCGGTAGCCCTTATTGCTGCCCCATGTGCTAATAGTACACATACATAAATATTTTAAACATCAGGCAAACAATGATTAAATGTAGGGTTAAAAAGATTGTAAACCGTGGGGGGGGGGGGGGGGTTTGGGAGAGAGAGAGAGAGAAAAAAAAACCCTGTAAGAGAGAAAAGGCATAATGAGCTAGTAGCCATTCCATACTAGCTCATTATGAAATACTTACTTAGAACGATGCTGTCTCAGCGGTGCCCGCACACCCGAGACAGCTGACATCTGCCCCGGTGTTTCTTCCGGCTTCGTGGGCTCCGGCGCTGTGAGTCACTCCCGGGCAGGTGCACAGTAGCCGCTGTTTACAGCGCGGGCTCCGATGGTCCGGCACAGTAAGCCAGACCTTCAGAACACATGAGCCGATTACATCAGCGGCTGTATGCACTCTGAATATTTCCTAAACTGTGCAAGTTTAGGAGATGTTCACAGTATCTACAGGTAAGCCTCATTATAGGCTTACCTGTAGGTTCAAGTAAAAAAGTAAAAAAAGAGTTTACTTCTTTAAATTACATGCATTTCTAAAAGGACATTAAAATACTTTATTTCTTTAAAATGCTTGATTACACCGAAAATATCAGAATATTGGTTTGAGCAAAAAAACAAAACGCTGGCACCCACCTTCCATTGCTCAGCAGGATCAAATTCTGAACAGCAGCCATTGTGGAGTTTTCATTCTGTCCCGTTATCAGATGTCTGTCCAGAACAACATGAACAGCATCTGGCTCACTTGCTGAATGCAGAAAAGTCGGTCAGTTACGATATTCAACGAAGCCAATTTTATTTCACTATGCAAACATCTAGCAAGGTTTTTAACTTTCACATTTATAGGCTTAGCAATTTAAATGTCTAAGTATACTGGTAAAAGGTGATAGTTCTTGAGATTTAGGCACAAAATAAAGGTGCAAAGCTATCCTGATCTACTGATAAGGCATACTCAGAAGCTGGATTAAAATGCCAAACTGCACCCAATTACATGTTCTAATTCTAGGTAATCCCAAATTTCGTCCCCAGCAGTAAAAGATCATCATGAAAGTTACAGACTCAGCTTCCACTTAGAATATGATACAATAATTTTAGTCAATTTCATCATACACCCATACTGCTAAATGTTTTCCAGCTAAAGGACGATCGCATACATACACCTATGCAGTCATTGTACATCTCGTCCAAGCACACAATAATAATTGGTGATGCATGTAATGATATCCCATACTGGACAGACGAAAAGCTGAAGCAAGCGGCCATGTTTTTTAATTATTATAGGTCAGCCATGACAGTCTTGCAGAACAGTTACACATTGCCGCAGTGATTAACCCCTCCCTCTTTTAATTCATGGAATGCATAGGGTTTACACTTCAAAAGAGCTGTTATCTAAACTCAGACATCAGAAGCCAGCGCTTAGGCCTGTGCAGAGCTGTAAACAGCTAATTGAGTCCTGGCAAGATGTCTGTTTCTGCTGTCTAGGCATATCGTAAAACTATGACCAAATCCATTAAGGATACCTGGAACTAATGGGGATCGTAAAAGGCAATCAGAGAGCTCTGCCCAATTCAAAACTTAACAAATCCACACACGATTCATAAACTCAGACAAGAACATGACACATTAATAAGTATATATTTGAATGAGAAATGTTGTACTGAACGAAATTAGGTCATATATGACCACAGTAGCACATATAGAAGGGAAGATAGCTGTCAAGATGCCTCCTGGTTGACAGGTTTCTCTGAGCTACCTTGTGTTTAGTATTCCTAAATGCGAAATTCAATGCTGAACAATAATCTATCAGTTTCAAGAATGCAACCGGTACATATTGGAAGATATAAATACTGGTATAAAACTGTCCATAAAGGGAGGAACCAGATATTGTCATAAACCTAGGACAGCCCATGGACACTCAGTTTTATTGGTCAGGGGCATCAACTACAAGTATTCTTCCTCATCAATTTTACCTTATTTTTCTATTGCTGAATTATGTCTCTATTGCTTTGGAACACCTTGTTTCTATAAATATTTGCACCAACTTTGACCTTTTCATTATTAAAACCATATATTGAAAATGGTTAACCTTGTCCCTAAGCTCTTAATGCAAGCTAACAAAGAACCGGTCTCTTGAAGAGTGCTACTGTATAGAATAAATCCTATAAACATACCTCTCTGTGGTGACAGTGTGTCGTACAGACGATTATTCTAAAATCATAAATGTTACAAGTGTCTAGTGGCAGTTGAATGGTTAATTGCTTAATTAGCCCATTGATAAATTGCTCTCAGCCTGCTGGCACCTAGATTGTGGTCCCGCGTGCAGGAAAATCTTTATGCAGGGTACAGCTGAGATTGGCATTGTTATGTAAGTGACAGCGTGGTGTGAGATTGGCTGGTCCTTTGTCACGAGTTACTGAGAAGGGCAGGGATCTAATAGCCATGTCTGTCACAGTGCATGTGTAAAAATAGTGTAATTGTGCTGTCCGCAGGACAAAAGCAAAAGCTTCACTCAACGGTCTTCAACCCAAGCTGCACACAAAATACTTTGTTTTGCACTGCAAGCACTCCATTTGGGTGGTGGGAGCAAAGTGACAAAGCTGAAGACTTTCTCCCCACCCCAATGTGACACTGCTGGGTACCTGATCAGCCAAGCACGTCATGTGGAGGGCAAATGAGTGAGTCACATGCTGCCCATACCCAGAAGTACCAGGTATTTCTCTTTGATAGCCAAATCAGATCAGCAAGGGAGCAGCAGAAGGGGAGTATTTGTAGCTGGAGATGGAAGCAGTACAGTGAACCCGCCGCTTTGCCATACATAAACAATGTATGGTCATTTTAAACAAGATCTTTTAGACCTCTGTTAATAACCAGAACCACAGCTACTTTCAAGGGTGACCTTGATATTACATGGCTGGGATATGACATGCCATTATTAGAGAAATACATCTGTATTATGCAAACACAACAGCTTGCACATTCAATTCTGGGATCACCTTTTCTCAACCCCATAATCCATTGGCCACTGGGACTTTCCTTCATATTTGATGGCCATAAGAAAGGTGCAAGGGCAGAAGAAAGCGAGCCAGGCATCAACCATAGAAGCTGTTGTGAATATCGGCATAACAGAGCACCCAACTTTTGATACCCCAATGATCCAAAGAAAGCACAAGGTGCTTTTTCTATGGTTCTGAGATTATAAGGTGAGCCCACAGGTACACTATAATAAGCTTTAATGTGCGTTTCTATTCTTACCACTAAATGTTGCTCCAGCATCTTTAGCAAAATCTTCTAGGATAAGAGGCAGGCTGCCATAGTCAGGCTGACGGACCAGCTCATATACAGAAGGCTGATGTAACAAAAATAATAGACCAGGAAAGAAGAAGAGTAACATGCATAAACATTATATAAAATATTTAACTATATACATAATAGATTGTGAAAAGCATGAGGATGGGTGTCATGATTAAAGGTCAAAGGCAAAATCTGGTGCAGCTGTGCACAGTTGCCAGCTTCGAACTTCAGCTTGTTCTTTTAACAACATCCTGCCCAGCCTATAGCAAAATGACAACCAGGAGATGGTTAAATTGTTGTGACTGGACATCGTATGAAGTCCTTCACAACATGCCGCAGCACTGCAAATAGTGGTGTGGTATGTCACTCGGACCCACTGCATCTCTGATCACAGTAAAGAGCCTATGACGTAGGTGCTTTATCATGTGATCAGCTGTGCCTAATAACAGCTGATTACAGTGTAAATAGGAAGTGGCGGTTATCTGCATTTCCCTACTCAAGCTGACAGCACGTGAGTAGAGGAGAGCCGATGAGCAGCTTTCCTGACATGGGGATCTGTGCTGATAATCAGTGCGATGATTATCAGTGCAGCCCCATCAGCGGTGCCTTTCAGTGCCTCCTCATCAGTGCCGCCTATCAGTGCTGCATATTAATGCCTTCTCATTAGTGCCACCTCAAGAGTGCAGCCTCATCAGCACACATCAGTGAAGAAAAATGACCAGTACTTATTTACAACATTTTGAAACTGAAATTAAAAACTAAAATTATTTTTTTCTAAAAATTTTCATTCTTTTTTCATTTGTATAGCAAAAAATAAAAAAGTATTGAATAGCATAGCCGGACCCCCTCTGATGCAACTCTAGCCGACCTCTCTGCGGCTCGATCCCAACTTAGGGACCTATATGTGGCCTCCGCCCACACGTATGACCAGAAGTTGGCTCTGCACAGATACAAGTTTCAAGACAAATGTGGTCGACCATTAGCTGGCGCTCTCCACCCACGCACTGCCTCTACATTTATTGACCGGATTCGTGACACCACAGGATCCCTAGTGACGACCCCGAAGCTAATTGGTCAATCCTTTGCGACTTACTATCAGTCGCTTTACCACTTGTCTGCGTCGTTGCCCCAGGGTGCCCCTGGGGCTTCCCTCGATGACAAGGCTGCGTATGTGTCGACTACTGCCCTCCCATGCCTGCCTGATGAGACCGTCTCGGACCTGGAAGTGCCGATCTCAGTTGACGAGGTTATGGCGGCTATTGCATCTACCCCTTCCGGCAAAAGTCCTGGCCCTGACGGCTTTACTGCCAAATTTTATAAGGTGTTCGGCACTCTGCTGGCCCCTTTTCTGGCTCGGGTCTTTAACTCCATTCCTGACGGCTCGGATTTTCCCCCTCAGACGTTGGAGGCCCACATATCTCTAATTCCAAAACCAGGGAAAGACCCCACATCGTGTGCCAATTACAGACCTATCTCTTTGATTGGAATCGACCTTAAACTTTATGCTAAGATCCTAGCGACCCGACTGAAACCATTATTGCCGGACCTTATTCATATGGACCAAGTGGGCTTTGTCCAAGGCCGAGAAGCTAGGGACAATACCCTAAAAACCCTCCTGCTTACTGATTATGCCCGCTCCCGAGATATACCTTTGTGCCTGCTGACGGTGGACGCAGAGAAGGCCTTTGACCGTGTTGACTGGCATTTTCTGCGTCTTACCCTGGAACAAATCGGTCTCGGCCCGATGATGCTCGCTAGAATTATGGCCCTCTATAAAAGTCACCTTCCGCTAGGCTTCGGATTAACGGCTCCTTGTCTCCTACCTTCAGTATACACAACGGTACACGTCAGGGTTGCCCCCTATCTCCGCTTCTCTATGTACTAGTAATGGAACATCTGGCTGTTGCTCTTTGTAATAACCCCAATGTTTGCGGACTGACCATTGGCCCCATACATTCTAAACTAGCGCTATTCGCAGATGACTTACTCCTATACGTTACCTCTCCTCAAAGGTCCCTCCCTGCGATCTTAGCCGAGTTCCGCGACTTTGGTCTTATGAGCAACTTTAAAGTTAATCATTCTAAATCGGAGATACTAAATATCTCCATGCCTAAATCGACCCGTAATCGTATCTCGGACTCGTATCCCTTTAAGACGGGATCCTCCTCCGTTCGCTACTTGGGCGTCAATCTGCCTTCTGACCCGACACGCCTCTTTACTGACAATCTTGTTCCACTCTTCACTAAAACCCTATCTGACCTGTCTACGTACTCCACGAAACGCTTGTCTTGGTTTGGGAGGATCAATGTTCTAAAGATGGACATCCTGCCTCGTTTTTTATACCTCTTCCAAGCGCTTCCTGTTCACATACCTGCATCCTTCTTTGACAAGCTGCGTAGAACGCTTTCGAGATTTGTATGGCTCCATAGCCGACCCCGCCTAAAGTATGCGACTCTCACCCTTCCGAAGTCTAGAGGGGGCACCGGTATCCCGGACTTCGCTCTCTACCACCGGGCGGCGACCTTGACGCGCTAGGTGGATTGGTTTCACAATGCTCCCACTAAATTATGGGTGCAACTTGAACGTTTTCTTGCCCCTTTTGATCTCGGGGCACTTCCCTGGACTCCGGTACATCTTCGTGGCCACGTGTCCTCTTTCAACACTTTAACACACCAGACCTTGTGGATTTGGGATTGCCTGAATAAGTCGGGCCGTCTCTCAGGTCCTCAGGGGCCCATGACGCCCTTCTTTGGCACCCCAGCGTTCCCCCCGGCAGCCTCGTGTTCTAGATTTGGACCCTGGACTGCGACGGACCACCGACGGGTTTCCCAAATTCTACGGACTGACCCGTCCTTGTTGACGACTCCTACTTCCACCACATCCGACGGTGCTCCTGTGAGCTGGCTGCAGCGCGGCCAGGCTCTCTCCTATTTACGCTCCCTGCCCTCACTGACTGCTGTTAGTGGTGACCCTTCGGAATTTGACTCTATCCTACTCCAGGATGATCCCCCCACGCACACGATGTCTCTCTTCTACTCCTTACTCCTCCGCGCCCTTCGCCCTGACCTGCCGAACTATACTGCTGCCTGGGATGGGGACCTGGGGCGGGGACCTGGGGCGAGCCCTTTCATCTAACAACTGGTTCAAATGCTTCGCGTTGACTCACTCGCTGTCTCCGGCTACACAGGTTCAAGAGAAGGGGTTCAAACTCTTGAGCAGATGGTACAGATGCCCTTCCTCGATTTCCTATATTGACCCACTTCAGTCGGACCAGTGCTGGCGTTGCTCGTCATCTAGGGGGACGCTCCTACATACTTGGTGGGAATGTCCGCAGATCCACGAATTGTGGATTGGAATTATTGCTCTCTACTGCAGGCTCCAGGCAACTACAGTCTCCGCGACACCGCAATTGGCCTTGTTGTCCCTGTTGCCCGGTTCCTTCCGGTCGATCAAGAGAGACGTTCTGCGTTTTTTCTTGGCGGCTGTTAGGACGGTAATACCCAGACACTGGAGAACCAAGCACGTACCTTCTAAACTTGAGTGGGCTTTGGAACTAGACAGACTTAGGGATATGGAAAACCTGCTGGCGCAAGAAGGGGGCAAAGAGGATCGGTTCTCTGCTGCATGGATGTCTTGGGACATGTTCCGGTGTTCGGATGACTTTAAATCCTGGCTCGAATCACCTGTACTGCCGGGTGATGGGGAACGGCAGTAGGACGTGGGCGATCTTCTCTGCTTTCCTCATCCTCTTGGCTTATCTCTGTTTTCGCTCTCCTGCTTTATCTCACCTCCCTTCTCTTTATCTCTTTGGTTATGCCACTGGCGCCACACGGCTGTCCTTTTTGCGCTCCCTTGCTGTTTTTGAATGCTTCTCAGCGTAAGACCTGAGTATTTACTAGTGCCTTACACACTTCACAGCATTTTCTAATATGATGCCAACTGTAGCAACGTCTCTACCAGTGTTATCCTTTAGTTGTCCTCTCTCTTGCTTATGTTGACCCATGTTACACCAGGCTGCTGTTTGTTAAGTTGCGACACCATTGTCCTCCAACGGACTTGGTAGTTTATGTTGCCTTCCGACACTAATATTAATTGCAGTAGACGCTTACTTGAAGTGCATTATGTGATATGACTGTGGAAAAATGTTTTTTTTTCTGTTTGTTACTTGCTCCTTCGCTTTCACTCATATTTTGTAAAATCCCTCTTTCTCAATAAAATCAGATTGAACTAAAAAAAGTATTGAATAAATACTACCAAAAGAAAGCGCAGTCTCAAAAAATAAATGATAAAAATATAGTTTGGGTACAGCATTGCATGACCGCACAATTGTCATTTAATGTGTGACAGTGCTGAAAGCTGAAACATGGCCTGGGCAGAAAGGGGGTAAAAGTGCCCTGTATTGAAGTGGTTAAGCTTTAATAATAGAAAAAAAAAAACACCTGGAAGCTGATTGGTTTATATGCAGAGCTGCCCCAGATTTTGCACTGTCCAGTTTTAGTAAATCAACCACTATGTCTCTCATGAGATTTACAACTGCAGTGTGTCCAGATCCATGCACCTGGTCCAGCCTGCATGTCAAAATTTGACATGTGATTGTGTCTGTGTCAGCAATGCGTGTGCATCCACTTCAATGGGCTCTGCCTGCACGCAGCTCAGAGATGCTACAGCCAACTGTTCTGCATGGAAAATGGGCATAATCACCCATCTGAATGAGCCCTTAGGGTGTGCAGGACAGCACACTCTTGGGAATTTAATTTGCATATTTAGTGGTTCGTTTGGAGACACGCCATTACCTTTTTTTTTTAAAAAGTTGTCATGAAGAAGACAAGTAAGATTTTGAAAATGTTTGTTAAATTCAGCTTTTAAACATTATATATCACATGTTTCAGGTTACCCCTGTAAGACTGTAGTCTTGAAATATCCAGGATTTATCCTCAGCGATACCACAACACAAGGCAGTCACACCATGACCAATGGCACAGACAGGTTCTATGGATGAAAATCATCAATTAGCACTCACTTCTCTTTTAGCAGACAAGTATATCAACTGACAAATGGTTTTCCATCATGTGTTATACAGTTATCATGTACTGAACAAATACGTTTATTAGATCCAAATAATGAATTTAGTACATGACAAAAGGTAATACCTACTACCCCCCTAAACTAAACCCCTAAAAGTGAACTATTCTATTCCTCTTACTACACATGCTAAAAATACCAGTTATCCCGTTGTATGCTCCCTCTTTACAGTTCTCTAGCAATACCTGGGCAGCAGCTGCAAAAACTGTGTAAACATGGAGTTTACTTCAAAAGTCTAGTTTCCAGTCTGTGTTCAATCTACGTAATCCTTCATTTTCTAATCAGTTGTAAATTGGTTAAATAGAAGAAAATAGGAGGAAAGGAGGGATGAAGGAATAGAAGTGAAAGTGGATTGAGTTGGTTTTACGCAGTTTGCACAGTTGCCATCTAGGATTTCAAGAGAGCTGAGCAATGGGAACAGTAAAAAACATAACCGCCTCAATGCAAGGGAACTGTTAGATGGGATAACAAATGGAACTGCATAAGACTAACTAAAGTCTACGTTCTTAGGACTCCTCGATGTTTGTAGCTCTAGACCCTGTTTTCTCAGGATGTTAGAAGACCTTGCTAAGACCTTGTTTTACATTTTAGAATTTTTTTTTAATATATAAAACTTTATTTAAAGAAAAATTTTCAAATTTTACAAAATGAAAATGAAGAAAAAAAAAAAAAAAATAAATAAAAAAAAAAAAAAAAAAAAAAAAAAAAAAAAGAAGGAAGGAAGGAAGGAAGAAGATTCAAGAGACACATACCATGAGTCTCAGAAATCACTGCAGTATAAAAATGTACAGGTGGACTAATATAGATGCTCCCATGGGTATTCTATACGGCGTAATGTCCCCCCCCCCCCCGACCATAGACACAGTAGTTCCCGATATGGGGTGTCTGGGGGGGGGGGGGCAAGGGGGAGGCAAACCCTGGTTAAAATCGTGCCTATTGCCCAGTAATGACCTGTTTGAACAAGTTCACCCTATTATTGTTGTCACTTATATACCATACGCAGTTCTGTTAACAATGTACTTGATATTGTACGTGTATTGTTGATCTTTGTTCATGCTTGTTTATTATGTTCTCTTTCTTGAAAAACCAATAAAGACGTTTTTGGAAAAAAACTGTACAGGTGACAAAACAGAGTGGGTGAGCACCACTTCTCACATAATGAAAATAGCAAAGGGGGTGACCCACTGTGAAGCCACAACAGGAAGCCCAAAGCGGGCCACCCCATACTAAAACATGCAACACACTAGAGAACGAGAACAAAAAAAAAACCTTGTAAAGCGTGATATCATTATTACAATGCAGTAACATGGTACAAGTACATACAGCTGCAAGAAAAAGTATGTGAACCCTTTGGAATGATATGGTTTTCTGCACAAATTGGTCATAAAATGTGATCTGATCATCATCTAAGTCACAACAATAGACAATCACAGTCTGTTTAAACTAATAACACACAAAGAATGAAATGTTTCCATGTTTTTATTGAACACACCATGTAAAGATTTACAGTGCAGGTGGAAAAAGTATGTGAGCCCCTAGACTAATGACATCTCCAAGAGCTAATTGGAGTGAGATGTCAGCCAACTGGAGTCCAATCAATTAGATGAGATTGGAGGTGTTGTTACAGCTGCCCTGCCCTATAAAAAACACACACCAGTTCTGGGTTTGCTTTTCACAAGAAGCATTGCCTGGTGTGAATGATGCCTCGCACAAAAGAGCTCTCGGAAGACCTAAGATTAAGAATTGTTGACTTCCATAAAGCTGTAAAGGGTTATAAAAGTATCTCCAAAAGCCTTGCTGTTCATCAGTCCATGAAAAGACAAATTGTCTATAAATGGAGAAAGTTCAGCACTGCTGCTACTCTCCCTAGGAGTGGCCGTCCTGTAAAGATGACTGCAAGAGCACAGCGCAGACTGCTCAATGAGGTGAAGAAGAATCCTAGAGTGTCAGCTAAAGACTTACAAAAGTCACTGGCAAATGCTAACATCCCTGTTAGTGAATCTACAATACGTAAAACACTAAACAAAAATGGATTTCATGGGAGGATACCACAGAGGAAGCCAGTGCTGTCCAAACAAAACATTGTTGCACGTTTACAGTTTGCACAAGAGCACCTGGATGTTCCACAGCAGTACTGGCAAAATATTCTGTGGACAGATGAAACCAAAGTTGTGTTGTTTGGAAGAAACACACAACACTGTGTGGCGAAAAAGAGGCACAGTAAACCAACATCAAAACATCATCCCAACTGTGAAGTATGGTGGTGGGGGCATCATGGTTTGTGGGCTGCTTTGCTGCGCCAGGGCCTGGACGGATTGTTATCATCGAAGGAAAAATGAATTCCCAAGTTTATCAAGACATTTTGCAGGAGAACTTAAGGCCATCTGTCTACCAGCTGAAGCTCAACAGAAGATGGGTGTTGCAACCGGACAATGACCCAAAGCATAGAAGTAAATCAACAACAGAATGGCTTAAACAGAAGAAAATACGCCTTCTGAAGTGGCCCAGTCAGAGTCCTGACCTCAACCCGATTGAGATGCTGAGGCATGACCTCAAGTAAGCGATTCACACCAGACATCCCAAGAATATTGCTGACCTGAAACAGTTCTGTAAAGAGGAATGGTCAAGAATTTCTCCTGACCGTTGTGCACGTCTGATCTGCAACTACAGGAAATGTTTGGTTGAAGTTATTGCTGCCAAAGGAGGTTCAACCAGTTACTAAATCCAAGGGTTCAAATACTTTTTCCACCTGCACTGTGAATATTTACATGGTGTGTTCAATAAAAACATGGCAACATTTCCATTCTTTGTGTGTTATTAGTTTAAACAGACTGTGATTGTCTATTGTTGTGACTTAGATGATGATCAGATCACATTTTATGACCAATTTGTGTAGAAATCCATATCATTCCAAAGGGTTCACATACTTTTTCTTGCAGCTGTATGAGAGGAAAATATTGAAGAACATTAAAGGATAGACAAAAGGAATAAGGTATCAAACTCCCGAGAGAGAGGAAAAGAGAAGCCACTCGGTATGCCAAAGCCCAAGGAGATTAAGAAGGATTGTAAAAGGCAGAAGGTTTTTTTTTTTTTTTTTTTTTAAGATAAGAAGGTAGCCCCTCAGCCCCTGTAATACTTAACTGAGCCCATCTTTATCCAGAGATGTTGCAGGGGTGTTTTAGCTGCCCAGGACTCCCCTTCCTCATTGGCTGAACAGCACCACGGCCAATTGGCTCCCACTGCTGTCAATTAAAGTCAGTCAGCCATTCAGGAGAGAGAGGGGCGGGGCCGAGCTGTGGCTCCGTGTTTAAATAGAAGCAGGGAGCTGTGACTCGGCTCAGGTGCCTCCACAGCAAGCTCTTTGCTGTGGGGGCACTCAACAGGAGAGAGGGGCCGGGAGCACAGAAGAGCGACCTGAGAAGAGGAGGATCTGGACCACTCTGTGCAAAACCAACTGCACGGAGCAGGTAGGTATAAACAGGTTTGTCATATAACAAAAAAAAATAAAATAAATAAAATAAAAAACGTCAACCACAAGACTTTACAATCACTTTAAGGAGCATGAAGGGCCACGTAATCATTCCAAGCATCCCAAATGGCAGTAAATTTAGCTAGGGTATTGCACAATCTGGTCGTAAGGTATTCCATGAACTTCTAACCCGTTGTAGAAGGGCAGAGAACGTCAGGGGGATGTCGGTTTCCACCGAGCAGTAATTAAACATATAGCTGCTTTGAGAATGTGCATCATTAACTTTTTAAGGGTTTTTCCTAGCTCCCACACAGGAAGGCCCAAAAAAATATGTGGACAGGTCTGTTAACCACCTCAGAGAGAAGCGAGGGAACCTCCTCCCAAAAGGGTATGTATTTTATGTAAAATTAAGATTAAATTTGGGCCAACTCGGGTACGAGGTGAATCATGCTCTCGATTTTCTGTTTGACTATAGCTAAATATGGCGTTTCGATATTCTATTTTGCCTTGTATGGAAAAAAGATCTCATGGTAAAAGGATCTGTTTGTAGTACATTGTGTTGTACTCCTAAAAGCATAAAAAAAATAATAATAATAACCTTCAGGATAACTAAAGGCAATTTTTTGGTGAGGGGGTTAGAACCACTGTCCGGTTCTTTGTTGCTGTCTGTGTCCCTGTCAGGGAGAGTCACTATTAATGTTCTGATCACCAATGTCACTGGGAATAAAAGTAAAAGGTAAATACACTTTTTACCATTAAATACATTTTTGGTTGCCACTAAAACACAAATAAAAGAAAAAATTTCCAACAGGGGCACTTGTTACCATGACAACAGGAGATCTCTCTCACTTTGAAAATATATTCTCTCCCATCCTATTGAGCATACAGAACAGAATATCCTAATTTCCTGTTGAGGCTGCACAGCAGGAAGTGAAGTTAAAGTGGAATTCCAGTCCAGATCTAACTAAGCTTAAAGCGGAGTTCCACCTAAAAGTGGAACTTTCGTTTTAGGTAGTAATAACCCCTTGACATGCCACATTTGGCATGTCATTTTTTTTTGGGGGGGGGGGGAGCAGGGTACCTAGTTTTGACAGGTACCCGCTCCCACTTCCCCTCGGAGCGCCGCCCTGAACGGAAGTTCTCCTCTCCCCCTCCCTCCCTGCAATCTTCTGGGACATGTCAGAGGTCCCAGAAGATTGAGGGCCAATCAAGACGCGCATGCGCAGTGCGTACCCGGCTGTGAAGACACAAACTGTCACAGCCGGGTGCCCACACCAGTGATGCCGGCGCCGCCGAGACCAGAGGGAAGAGGATCGAGGCTTCGGGCGGCCGCATCCCTGGACCGTGGGACAGGTGAGTGAAAAGGCTGGAACTCTGCTTTAAGACTGCTTCCACCCCCTTCTAACACCTATACTAACTACCCTGTAGAAGAAAGATGCCTATACTTACCTACTCTCAGGGCACTCTGGACATGCGATTGTCTCCCAGTGGCTGGCTTCAGGGGAGAGGACAGACAGCCGGCAACAGATGCCCCAAAGTAGGCATATGGGTGATGTCACAACCGAGGCATTCCCACCATTGTCGGTGCTCTCCCCGGAATCCAGCCACTAGGGAGATCATGTGACTGGAGTGCTCTGAAAATAGGCAAGTATATGCATCTTCCTTTTACAGGGTAGTTGGTATAGGAGTTAGAAGGGGGTCAGAGCAGATTTAAGCTTAGTAAGATCTAGACTGGAATTCTTCTTCAACCGCTTCTCATCCGGCCATAGTACATAAACTGCCGGATAAGAGCAGCGCTGATGCGGGTGGACATACCCCGACACAGCCAAATTATCAATCGTTGTAGCGGGCCACTGTGATTGGCCCTGGTACCATGTGATCACTGTGACGAATCACAGCGAGAACATGAACAGTAGTAAACAATGCTGTCATTGTTTACTAAAGTGTGAGCGGTGTGATTGGTCACAGTGATCACATGGTAACAGCGCCAATCACAGTGGCCCTGTACCATGGGATAGCTGTGGTGTCTTCTACCAATTGCTTATTACAGTTATCACTGTAAAAAGCAGTCACAGTAATAATTACTGTATATATATATATATATATATATATATATATATATACACACACACACACAGTACTTAATGCATTCATAAAGTATTCAGACCCCTTTCACTTTTTCAAATTTGTGATGTTGCAGCTTGATACTATAGTAGTTTAAATCATTAATCTACACTCAGTACCCCATAGTGGCAAAGTAAAAACAGAATTTTAGAAATGTTTGCAAATGTATGAAAATGAAAAAACTGAAATATCACCTTGGCATAAGTATTCAGACCCTTTTCAACAACACTTGTAGCTCAGGTGCTTCCCATTTCTCTTGATCATTGCCAAGTTGTTTCTACACCTTGATAGGTGTTACAGTGCCCACGATCACTGCCACACCAGTTACAGCATTTCTGATCATTATTAGATATGCAATTTATGCCCCTAGATAGCCTGTAGGTGCTCCTTGGATTTAGGGCTTCCCTATGTGGCTAGGCTGTGAAAAAGTCTCACATGTGGTATTGCCATACTCAGGAGGAGTAGCAGAATGTGCTTTGGGGCATAATTCCAACTACGCCTATTGTGTGTGTTAGAAATTTCTTATTGACAACTTTGTGTAAAAAAATACATTTTCGTGTTCTTTGTAATTTTTTTTACCACAAGCGCTTGAAAAATGTAGGATTTTCGAAAGATTTACGACGCCTTTCAGAAAAAAACCTTGGAGTGTTTGCTCATTGTTGGTCATTTTGCTAAAATGTTGGTCATTTTGTGTTTCTACAGTCCTGGTGCTCCAGGCCCTCCAAAAAGGTGATAGGTAGTCCAGGAATTTGATGTGCAATTTATGCTTCTGGAATGCCTAAAGGTGCTCCTTGGATGTTGGGCCCCTCTTTGCGGCTATGCTGTAAAAAAGTTTCACACATATGGTATCCCCATACTTAAGAGGAGTAGCAGAATGTGTTTTGGGGTGTAATTATTATATATTACGTATGCCTATGCTGTGTGTGAGAAATAACCTGGTAAATGACAAGTTTGTTTAATCCACGCCACCCCTACCTCCATAAAAGCATATAAAAGCAGCATTACTCCACATCTTCCTAATGCAGCATACCTATATTCTGGAAACAAAGTAGCTGCCCTGCTTTATGAGATTGGCAAAGAGAGGTGGAAAGGATCATGGAAGCAGAGAGATGGGTTCACATTACTAAAATAAGGATTAACAGTTGTGACATCTTGCCTCGTTGCATGTACTGTTCATTAGAAATTGACAAACTCTTGACAGCGCCTTTAGCCCTATACACCCTTTACGAATAAGGATGTAAGGGCATTTTTCCCTTGGGAGGAAACACCCTGCTGCTTAACCACTTATTTTCTAATTGATCTCAGAACTTCACCAGGACTATTAGTAGATCACTGACTAATGTACTACATTGAGCTTTTAGAGTTAAAATGTAATTGCCTTTTTTTCTCTCATGGTTAGTGGTTTGTCATCTACTCACTCTGACCATCCATTATACCGTACAGTTTTCCAGAGCAATGTAATGTCTAATGAACATAGATTTAGGTGCTTTGCTTCCCACACATCTCTAACTATGTAATCCTTGTGGATCTTCTAGTCTCAGTTTTCGATACTCAAGATGCTGATCTCCTGTTTATTTCTATCTTTTTTATACTGGTATACAGTGGATAAAAGAAAAAAAAGTCTAAAGACCCCTGTTAAAGTGCCAGGTTTCTATGATGTAAAAAAATGAGATAAAGATAAATAAATAACGTCGGAACCTTTTCCACCTTTAATGTGACTCAATAGGGGAAAAAAAAAAAAAAGAAATATTTTTTTTTTTGGGGGGGGGGAGTCAGTACACACCTGCCATCATTTAAAGTCCCTCTGATTAAAAGCATTTGTCCCCCCCCCCCCCAAAAAAAAAAAATCCTGTCCCCTAAAGCATGTTATACAGTGCTTGGCTGTGCAATTTGGCCTACCCCTATCACCTAAAAAACCTGCCTGTTCCTGCCAGTTTCTACCCTCCCCCCCTGTAAACTGACCATGGTTTATCATGGCTGCTGAGCCCTGACACCGTGGTCAGTTTACATGCCTTCGTCATTCAGCAGCTCTCTGTCCTCCTCTCTACTCCCCCCCCCCCGCATGTCTGCTCCTCTGTCAGAGTCCGTCCCCTCCACTCCTGCTGCTTTTAAAACTTTTATTGTCCTATACAATCCTCTGTGTACCCTGATTAAAAGTGCTTCTGTCTCTGTGTTTGATAAAAAAAAATGCCGCCTTTACCGTATTTCAAAGCGGCTCCTGGCGATCATGGGACCGGCTGGCTCGCTCTCTCCTCTCACCCCACCTGAGGGTCAGCAAGGCAATCTCGGCCCCACAGCCTTCATCTGTCAGCGGGGGGTCTTCTCCTCTGTCAGAGTCCGTCCCCTCCACTCCTGCTGCTTTTAAAACTTTTATTGTCCTATACAATCCTCTGTGTACCCTGATTAAAAGTGCTTCTGTCTCTGTGTTTGATAAAAAAAAAAAAAAAAATGCCGCCTTTACCGTATTTCAAAGCGGCTCCTGGCGATCATGGGACCGGCTGGCTCGCTCTCTCCTCTCACCCCACCTGAGGGTCAGCAAGGCAATCTCGGCCCCACAGCCTTCATCTGTCAGCGGGGAAAGGAGAGAGCTAGCCGGTCATGCAATTGCCAGGAGCTGCTCTGAAATACAGTAAAGGCGGCATTTTTTTGTATAAAAACACAGACAGGAGCACTTGTAATCAGGGTACACAGAGGATTATATAAAGTTGTATAAGTGGGTTAACAACCACTTTAACCCCAAATAAAAGTTCAGCTGTTCTAGTAGGTCTTTCCTGACATTTTTTAGTCACATCCTACAGCAAAAGCCATGGTCCGCAGAGAGCTTCCAAAGCATCAGAGGGATCGCATTGTTAAAAGGTATCAGTAAGGATAAGGGAACAAAATTTTCAAGGTATAAGATATACCATGGAACACAGTGAAGACAGTCATCATCAAGTGGAGAAAATATGGCACAACAGTGACATTACCAAGAATTGGACATCCTGCCAAAATTGATGAAAAGGCGAGAAGAAAACTAGTCAGGGAGGCTGCCAAGAGGCCTACAGCAACATTAAAGGAGCTGCAGGAATATCTATCAAGTACTGGCTGTGGTACATGTGACCACAATCTCCCGTATTCTTAATATGTCTGGGCTATGGGGTAGAGTGGGAAGACGGAAGGAAGCCTTTTCCTATGAAGAAAAACATCCAAGGCCGGCAGAATTTAGCAAAAACACATCTGAAGTGGTATGGTCTGATGAAACCAAGGTTGAACTTTTTAGCCATAATTCCAAAAGATATGCTTGGTGCAAGATACACTGCACATCACCAAAAAAACACCATACCTACAGTGAAGCATGGTGGTGGAAGCAAAACCTTCAGGCTTCTGCTAGAAAGCTGAACATAAACAGGAATTTTCAGCATGACAACGACCCAAAGCATACAGTCAAATCAACAAAGGAATGGCTTCACCAAAAGAAGATTCAAATTTTGGAATAGCCCAGCCAGAGCCCAGACCTGAATCCGATTGAAAATTTGTGGGGTGGTCTGAAGAGGGCTATGCACAGGAGATGCCCTTTGCAATCAGATTTGGAGTGTTTTTTGCAAAGAAGAGTGGGCAAATATTGCCAAGTTGATGTGCCATGCTGATAGACCCATACCCAAAAAGACTGAGTGCTGTAATAAAATCAAAAGGTACTTAAAGTATTAGTTTAAGGGTGTGCACACTTATGCAAACATATTTTAGTTTTTTTTTATTTTTACTTCCCTCTACCTAAAAGATTTCAGTTTGTTGTTCAACTGAGTTGTACAGTTTATAGGTCACCTTAACCACTTCAGCTCCGGAAGGTTTTACCCCCTTAATGACCAGGCCATATTTTGCGATTCGGTACTGCGTTATTTTAATGAAAAAATTGCACGGTCATGCGAAGCTGTACCCAAATACAATTGATGTCCTTTTTTTCCCACAAAATAGAGCTTTCTTTTGGTGGTATTTGATCACCTCTGCGGTTTTTAGATTTTGGGCTATAAACAAAAAAAGCGTGCAAATTTTGAAAAAAACAAACGCCATATTTTTTAATTTCTGCTATAAAACATTCCCAATAAAAAAAAAAAAATCTAATTTTTTTATCAGTTTAGGCCAATTTGTATTCTGCAACATATTTTTGGTAAAAAAAATCCCAAAAAACGTATTTTAATTGGTTTGCCAAATGTTATAGCGTTTACAAACTACGGAAAATAATTTTTGGAATTATTTATTTTTTTTGTTTTTATTAGTAATGGCGGCGATCAGCATTTTTTTTAGGGGGACTGCGACATTGCGGCGGACAGATCGGGCCCCTAACTGACATTTTTGACACTTTTTGGGGACCAGTGACATTTTTTTTTTTTTTTTTATTTTTTTTTTTTTTTTTAAAAAGATTTTTATTGAAGTCCAGCATAAACACACAGTCCACAACAGTACAACACAATGAAACATTATAACCATCACTCAGCATTCTCCAAGGGGCACATGGCAATACAGTCAGGAACAGTAGAAAAACAAAAGATTATCCCCTGGATTTATAAACTTCAATATCCCTTGGACCGAGCGAGTAGCCGGACCCCATTTTTATTTGAAACACACTACCTAATAAAAAAACTTTCCCTTGTCCCCCAAACAGAACCAACACCCCAGTCGCCTCACTGATCCCCCCGAGGAAGAACCGGCGGGCGACCAAACGAGCAGAACTCCGCCCATCTCCCCCCCCCCCTTCAGGTGACCCCCCCAGAGAACCTCTCTACAATAACATTCCCAACCTAGCCGGGCCCGCAGTCGTCTAAGAAACCCATGCCTGAAAAGTGTCCAGGGCCCCCAACCCCCCCCAAGTACAGGTCCACTGTCCTCAAAGTCGGTCAGAAGGCGTAGCCACCAAAGTAGCATCGGAGTCCACCCAGCGGTACCAAACTTTCCTAAATTTCTTAGGGGACCCCCTAGCCTCATAAGTCATCTTATATAGCACAATGTCCGCATTCACCACCCTCTTCCACATGTCTAGGGACAACACCTCAGTATAGATCCACCTCCTGGCGATTAACTTCCGCGCACAAAAGAAAAGGATGCGGATAAATAACTTAGTGGCCATATCCAGTCCCTCCACCTCTATTACCCCCAGAAGGCACACCAGGGGCGAGCAAATATTCGGGAGTCCAAAGTTCTCCTCCATAAACTTCGTAATTTGAGACCACAAGGGTCTCACCTTAGGACAATCCCACACCATGTGCAAAAGGGACCCCCTACCCCCTGAACATTTATGGCACACCGCAGAATCCCTCTTGCGCATGGAAAACAGGCGGGCCGGAGTGTAATATGTCTGATGAAGATATCGCAATTGGATCATCTTATCAGTAGACGAGATAACCGTACCAAGGTACGTCTCCAAAACCTCCTCCCAGCGTTCCTCCGTCAATTCCGGTATAAAAGCTAGCCATCTAACTCTGGCCCTATCTACCACCCCAGGACCCCCAGAACCCAGCGCCCCATAGAATCTAGAGATCCGTTTCAAAGGCTCCGGATCCAGCAGCACAGTCTCAAGAGAGGGGTTAGCCAAGACCACCTCCCCCCCCCCGAACTGCGCCCGCACCGCATGCTGGAGTTGCAGATATCTGAAGCGCCACGGGGGACCAGTGACATTAATCGGTGCTAAATATTATGCACGGTTACTGTATAAATGACAATGGAAAGGGGTTAACACTGGGGGTGATCAAAGGGGTTAAAAAGTGCCTAAATATGCTTGCTCACTGTGGGGTGGGGTCTGCGACAGGCACAGAGAGATCGGGGTTTCAGCTTAGCTGAAACTGCTGATCTCTCCCTGCCTGTCTGACAGAAGACTTGCCTGGTTTGTTTACATAAGTAGCCGGGTCTTCTGTCAGTTTATCCGATGATCCCGGGAGGTCGGCGGCAATCGCCGCCGCTTCTCCCGCGTCCTGCCTTCCACTGTGTCTAAACACGAAAGTACTACCTGATTTTGCACAGCCGAGCCGCCCTGCCGCAGGAATACTACGGTGGGCGGTCGGCAAGAGGTTAAAGGTGGGAAAAGGTTGTGAAATTATTTATCTTTCTCTCATTTTTTACATCACCGAAACCTGATATTTGAAAAGGGGTGTGTAGACTTTTTATATTAACTGTAATTACTACTTACTGGCTTCATGTTACTAACTCTATACCTCTGTACAATCGAAGACCACTGTTTTTTGTATTTTTCGTGAAACACAAAATAAAAAAAGTTTTGTTCATTCAACAATAGTGACAAAAAAAATTTCAACTTCAAAAAATTCACCATGCCCCTTACTAATTTGATTGTCTACTTTCCAAAAAGGGAGCCATTTGGGGGGCATTCGTACTGTTCTTGCATTTAGGGGCTCAAGAAATGAGATAGGCCATAAGTACATCAGGGCTAAAAGTGATCCTAAAGCCTTTTTTTTTTAAATAACAAACATGTCATACTTACCTGTTCTGTGCAGTGTTTTGCACAGAGCAGCCCAGATCCCCCTCTTCTCGGGCCCCACGCCCACCCTCCTGGCTCCTCCCTCCTGCCGGGTGCCTCCCACAGCAAGCAGCTTGCTCTGGGGGCACTCAAGCAGGCGTGCTCCCACCCCGCAGCTCTGTGTGTCCATTCACACACTGAACCGGAGTAAAGCAAAGAACAAGCGGAGCGCCTCTAAGTGCAATACGTTTATGGAGTCTAGGCATACAGTAAATGGTAACTCACTAGAAATGAGATGAAAGTCGGCTCAAATGCGAAGTCATGAGGTCAACTGTCCGTGATGCTGCTGCAGAGAGGAAGGATGTGAAGGAAATCCTATCTGGTAGATAGATAACGGGGAGATGCCGGCCCTCTCTTCCGGGACCAGCTCTCGAGGCAGGCTGGGACTCAACGTTGACCACGTGACGTAAGCAGGGTCAAGGTGCACACTACGCGTTTCAGATCATGCGCCAAGCTCATGGGGAGAGTGCGCGCTCTTTTCTCAAGTGTAAATGCCCACACTGTGTAAATACACACTGAACCACGCTGTGGTTCAGCCATGGCCCCTCTGTCTCCTGATTGGCTCACTGGCTGTGATTGACAGTAGTGGGAACCAATGGGTAAAAAGCCAAATCAGAAGTGCGAGTACCAGGAGAGGCAAGGCTCTTGTGGACTTTGCTGGATCGAGAGGGGGGCTCAGGTAAGTAATAGGGGGGTCTGGGGGGCTCCTGCACACAGAAGGTTTTTTACCTTGTGCCTTTACAACCACTTAATCGATTTTTCTAATACATCTATATATCAGACAGCAGACTCTATAACTTTTACACAGACAAAATAATAAACACTGGATTAGGGTTATTTTTGACCAAGTAAATGTAGCAGAATACATTTTGGCCTAAATTTCTGAAATAAAGATTTGCACACTTTTATAAACAGAAACTAGGAAAAAAATTATTTTCAAAATGGTCAGTTTTTTCGTTTATATAGCAAAAAATCTCAGTGGTGACTAAAAGTCACATAAGGAAAGCTCTATCAGTCTTATAAAATGATAAAATATTTATACAGGTACAGTGTTGCATGCCTGCGTAATTGTCATTCAAAGTGTGACAGTGCTGAAAGCTGGCCTGGACTGGAAGAGGGGTGAAAGCGGTTAAATCTCTTAAAGCGGTAGTATCCCGCTTTTTTCACTTTTACCTACAGGTAAGCCTATAATAAGGCTTACCTGTAGGTACAAATAATATCTCCTAAACCGGCACGGTTTAGGAGATATTTACAGTGCATGCAGCCGCTCGCACGAGCGGCGCATGCGCTCTGAAGGCCCGGGGGGACCTTCAATTAACTTGCCGGGAGCTTGCCGGAAAAATCACTCCCGCGCGCATGCGCGGGAGTGATGTCATCGCGGCTCCGGCCAATCAGCGCGCCGGAGCCGTCTCTTCCGGCCAATCAGCGCGCCGGAGCCGCCGAACCCGGAAGAGACGACGAGGGATCATGGCAGCGCCCGCATCGATGTCCGGGGGTCCGTGTCGGGGCTTCGTTTTAAGGTAAGTTACACATAATGGGCTAGTATGCGATGCATACTAGCTCATTATGCCTTTGTCTTGCAGGTTTTTTTTTTTTATTTTTTTTTTTATAGGGTTTACAACCGCTTTAAACAGGACACATGATATATTGAAAAAAAAAAAAGGATAAAAAGACAGCAGCAGTTTTAACTTTTTCCTATTTTATCTATAGTGCATAAAAGGTTTGGCTTTAGTTATATACTTTAACCCAGTGTTTCTCCACCTGTTTTCAGTCAATGCACCATCTAGAGGCACCCCAGCATTCACACACGTAGGACACCGAACGTTAAAGGGGATTTATTCCTCCTAAGCAAATACACTTTTGAACACTGGTATGGACTACTATTCTAGCATTTATCTTCTTTCTCAGTTTCTCTCCCTCAACTAACCCCAGTGCTGACAGAGAGAGGCAGGGGTGGGCCAAACAAGATGCTGTTCAGGCGCCCAGCGCCCTCCTTATCAACGAATGATGTCACTGGTTGTTAGAACGCGGGCATGGGCAACAGCCTGTTCTCAGCTGATTCGGAGTCACAGGGCAGCAAAAGTAAGTGCACTCCTGTGACCCACCAGGAAAGTATAGCCAAAAAGGTTTTGGCTATACTTCTTCCACAGGTGGTAAAACAATGTAACAAGAAAGATTAAGCATTGGAAGGATTTCCAAAGTGTGGAATAGTCCTAAATAAACACATGACCGTTTCATTTCCTCAAGAAAATGCATTTATTTATTAGCTACACTAATAACTGCTTGTGCCAAGAAGAAAAAGTAGGAAGCATTGTTGCATCTATGAATATGATCACAGAAAGGTTTGTTATAACCTATCACTATTGATGAAAGATCTGATTTTCCAGCAGAAGCCAATTTTTTTCCTTACACAAACTACTGCCTGAACCATGTACTATAACCCCACCCCTTTCCTCTCAACTGAGCGCAAGTACAAAGACAGACAGACAGAGTAAAAGTAAATCAACAATTGTACTATGCAGTGTTCTACTTTTCCTCCCAACTTACTCTTCTCTGCTTTGAAGTGCTGCAAAATTTTAGCCAGATAGCCACTGTTTGCTAAGTCAGTCATAGCCCCGGGGCAATGTGGGATTAAAAGTGCATGATAACGAGAACCTAATAAGGAAACAAAATTAATTTGGGTCAAAATGATTTATTTTTCAAAGAGGAGTATAGTCAATACACAGCAAATTTCTTCCCTGCAACCTATGAAATTAGCTCTATTCCCCTATCAACAGAGATAGAGTTGACAGAGGAATCCCTCCCTCCGGGCCATTGTATTTTCCCGGAAGGAAGCTGCCCCTGCTGGGAAAAGACAAGGATTATTGCTAGTGGCTATACTAGCCGCTAGCGATAGTCACATGCAAAATCCGGCAGGTTGGTTGTACCCAAGTTGAATGATCAATTTGGTACATTTAGCCTGCCCATACATGGTTGGAATCTCAGACGGTCGTCTATGGCCGGCCTTAGGCTTCACCCACATTGGTCAGAAAACACTGGTTGTTAAAGTGCAGTGATAAGGTGTCCTGGGAGGAGGTTTATTCGTAAACTCCAAGTAAACTGCTCTATGAAAGAGCCAGTGCACCACATTTTACATATGGTGTGTGGATGTGGCAAACTGCACTCCAGTGTGGGCAGGTAAAAAGGGACTTTAAATAGTATATTTGGAGGGAGAGCATTTTAGCATTATTTTGGTAACTGCATCAGAAGTCATCCCTTAACAGAATAATTTTTTATTTTTTGACTGTTGGCTGGTGATTTAGATTCTGAGTGCGTAGAGTACTTTTATACAGTTTACAAAGTAGGAAAGTTTGTGACTGGGGGATAATGTTGGCCACAAAAAAACCTTTTAGTGGTTCATTTTAATATTTCAGGCCAATGTTCAAGTGTTACTTTATGTTCCCTGTTAAAGCCAATGAAAAATTACCAGTGCAATATTAAAATTAAAAAGTAAAATGGCCAAGCTAGCCTGTTCATCTCATTATTTGCTTTTATCCATTATTGTATTGATTCAAGCAAATGCACTTAAATAATAAAAAAAAAAGTAAAGTCTTACATCTCAGAGCCATCTCAATTGCATACCCATTTTACCAGTGCAATGTTACTGGCTGTGTGTGGTTTGTACGTCTGCTAAAAATTGGGGGACTTATAAAAAAAACTGTGTTAGTAACAATACAGTGGAGCTTTTGCTCAGTTTTTGTTTCCCAAAAAATTCCAAAGTAATAAAATAGAGAAGCTGCTAAGCGCTATTTTTTACTTGGTTCCGTTTTCAGAAACTGTCCTGTGTATATTCATGGAATAGAGCAGTGATGGCAAACCTTGGAACCCCAGATGTTTTGGACCTGCATTTCCAATGATGCTCAACTACACTGCAGAGTGTAAGAGCATCTTGGGAAATGTAGTTCCAAAACATCTGGGGTGCCAAGGTTCACCATCACTGGTATAGAGTGATATCGGCACATTAAACTTCTTACCATCTATAGATTCCAGCTTTGCTGGGTTGGCATACGGCTTTAACTGAAACTCCTGGAACCATCTTGTGTCAGATTCATTGATTCCCAAAAAATCCAGTGCCTTCCCCTGTGAAGAAAATTATTAGGTATTTTATAGATTTCTTCTGCTGTATCGTAACATACTTTATAGCCTGAAAAAAATCTACATAGCTTCTTGACCATTGGGTTATGCTGCTCCCTACAGGAGTAGGACACTAGGCAGAAAAAAGTTTGTCTACGCCTATAGGGCAGTCCTAAGAGGTATACTCCCACTTCCTGCTATAGGACTACAGTTTTGTAACAAGCAGTGTCAGAAGAACATATAACCCAACTCAATAGAGGGGGGGTGCTGTGTCCGTCAAAGAACATCAGAGAAAAAGGACATCAGAGAAAAAGGATTTTACAGTAAGACAAGAATCCAGTTCTCTTTTGTTCATTGACGGACACAGCGCCATATCTTCTTGACCATTGGGACGTCCCAAAGCAGTGTCAACATGAGGGGTGGGAAGAACACAGCAATAAACATACTCCCCGAGGCTAAACCTAGCCAACCAGGTAACATGGAGCTAAACCAGGAACAACTGGAGCTCACTTGAAAATACATCAAAGGAGGACACGTCCTCTCAACAGTAGCCTGCAAAAACCTTGCTGCCTAAAAGCATGCCAGCACACCTACTTTGTAGAATTTCGTGAAAAAAGTGTGCACAGATGAACAGATGGCCGCCTTGCAACATGCATCACAGACACCTAATGGTGGAAGGCCCAAGAGGCACTAAGCGCCCACGTAGAATGTGCCTTAACAGGGAAAGGAGGAACCTGACCCTGAATGAATAGGACTGCACCACCGTCCGTCTGAACCATCTGGAGTCGCGGCAAAAGGTGGCCAAACCCTTGCGAGGTCCATCCATAAGGACAAATAGCAAGTCTGATTTCCTAAACGACTCAGTAGCCAGCAGGTACACCCTGAACGCCCGAACCACATCCAGAGAATGCAAGGCAATCTCCATAGGATGCCTAGGCTTAGGACACAGGGAAGTCAATACCATGTCTTCATTCAGATGGAAACCAGAAACAACCTTAGGAAGGAACGGCTGACAAGGACGAAGCACCACTTTATCTCCGTGAACCACCAAGTAAGGTAAACAGCAAGACAAAGCTGCCAGCTTGAAAACTCTACATACAGAGGAAAAAGCCACTAAGAAGGCTACCCTCTGGGACAATGTAAGCAGAGGATCCTTGCAAATATTTTCCAAAGGCGGTTACCGAAGAACCAACAGCACCAAGATGAGATCCCACAAGGATCATGGAGACCACACTGGGGAAGTCAAGTGGCGAACCCCCTGAACAAAGATGCGAACCAAAGAATGTGCGGCTAAAGGACGTTGAAAGAAAACCGCCAAGGACGAACCTGGCCCTTGATGGTACCCGAGGCCAGATGCTGCTCAACACCTTGTTGGAGTAAAGCCAAACTTCGAGTCACCGAAAAGGATCGAGGGTGAACCCTAAGAGATGCACGCTCCTCAAACGCGATGGAAAGTCTTCCTAGAAGTAGATTTACTAGCTGCAGCAGTGTGGAAATCACTGATTCAGACAACCCTCAATCCTTCAGCATCAGGCCTCCTGACAGCCAAGCCGTTAAGCCAGCGACTGTAAGGCAAGATGAAAGATTGGCCCTTGGGCCAAAAGATCATCTCTAAGAGGAAGTCTCAAAGGAGCACTGGTGACCAATCGTATCAGATCTGCGTACCAAGACCTGCGAGGCCAGTCTGAAGCCACTAGGATGGCCGTAATCCCTTCTGCCTCAAACCTACACAGGAATCTTGACAGAAGTTCTAGAAGATGAAAGAGGTATAGCAGACGATACTGGCCCCAAAGGAGCCACCAGAATGTCTGTGGCGTCAGCCAGAGGATCACGAGACCGTGCCACAAACCTAAGCACCTTCCTATTGAGATGAGACCAACAGGACCACCTCGGATTCCTCACCAGAAACAAAACCGATGAAACACCTCCAGAGTAAACGTCCAGTATAGCGATCCTTCGTCTGGATTCTTCCCCCTAAGCACAATCTATGCCAAAAACGCCACCCCACTCAGACAGGCTGGCATCTTTAGTGACCACCGTCCAGTACAGGGGAAGGAAGGAAGATTTTCCCTGTTGAAGCGCCGAAAAGCGAAGCCAACAAATCAACCCTCGCGTTCCCCGGCTCAACAGGATCAGATTGTCTAAAGACTATGGATTCTTGCCCCACATGGCAAGAATCTCTCTTTGCAGAGGTCTCGTGAGGAACTGTGCAAATGGAACCGCCTCAAAGGTAGACCCCCATCAGACCCAGCACCCGCATGCTAGTCCTGAAAGATGACTGACTTCTGGACAACAGGAGCTGAATTCATCCGATTGTGAGACCGGATCACCCCTTGTAGTAGCAAGTGTTGCATCGCCCTGTAGAGACCTCGCAGGCCTGGGGATAAATGCAGGTAGGAAGTAAAGAACCTCTCTGGAGGATAAGCCCGAAACTCAATCTTGTAGCTGGATGGAATCAGCTTGGGGACCCACTTGTCTTGAATCAGGGAGGTCCACGGGTCCGGAAGGACCCGCTCTCGGCTCACCAGACCAGGTCCTATTGGAACCTCTAGAGGAGGTCTTTACAGACCTAGACTGATATCATCCAGGGAGGATCCAAACAGGTGATCCCCCAGAAAGGGAAGATCAGATAATGCCTTCTAGGAAGTCTGGTCCGCAGACCAGCATTTCAGCCATATCCTGCGCCGAAGGACCACTGCTGTCACGGACAGCCTAGAGACTTAAGCCCCGTACACACGTACCGATCGGCCGTCTTTTGTCCGACGGCTGTCTTGTCTGTTGAAAACTGCAAAAGACTGCACACAAATTTTGTCGGCTAACAACAGCCGACTGCAGAAGTGATGTCATGTGATGTTAACTTTCCTGGTCTTTTTTCTTTTCTGAGCATGCCCAGTCTTGCAAATCTGCTGTCTGTCGGCCGAATTCTGTACTGACTGGCGAACAATCGGCCGTTCTGGTGTTGGCCAACAAAAATTTTAATGCTTGCAAGACAGATTCTTTTCGGCCGAAAGTGCGCTGTCGGCAGCATCATACTAACAAGCCGAAAATCGGCCGATCGTTCGGCGGCCGAATATTTTTGGACGACAATCGGTACGTGTGTACGGGCCCTTAAGGGAGCCGCATCCAGAGAGACATAACAGATGAACTGCCACCCCTGGACCAACAGGTCCGCCAGCTCCGCAAAGGCAGGGAGAAGCTTTTCCCCTCCAGATGCTGGTGCAAAAGCTTTGCCCCCTTCGTTAAGTCTGGGAAACCAAAGCTATATGAACACCACCCTAAGGACTGAACCGGCCACAGTAAACGTGGCGGACCAAAGTCTCGGCTCTCCTGTCAAAAGGATCTTTTAAAAACCGGAGACTCCTCCACCAGAATTAGGGTGGATTTATTCAGCTCGGAGAGTCAACCACAGGTGGAGCTGCCCAATTAGTCAACAGAAACTCCTCAGGGGATACTGTCTATTGAAATGCTTAGGCACCGCCATATAGCGTTTAGGACAACTCCACTGACTCGCGACAATTTTGTCACAGTAGGTGGGAAAATCTTTGCCGCTTTAGAGGATCTACGGGCACCAAGGGGACTGGCGCCTCGGGGGATGCAGCAGCTGCATCCCCCAAGTTTAAAATTTCCGGCACCAATACAATCAGTGCATCCACCAGCGCCTTTTCATGAGCATATGCCCATTCACAAGAAAGGTAGTAGGGAGGAATCGAGCAACTATAGACCAGTGAGTCTGACATCAATAGTAGGCAAATGAATGGAAACCCTATTAAAAGGATAGGATTGTGGAACATCTTAAATCCCATGGATTGCAAGATGAAAAACAACATGGGTTTACTTCAGGGAGATCATGTCAAACAAATCTTATAGATTTTTTTGACTGGGTGACTAAAATAATAGACGGTGGAGGTGCAGTAGACATTGCATATCTAGATTTTAGTAATACTTTTGACACTGTCCCACATAGAAGACTTATCAATAAACTGCAGTCATTGAGCATGGACTCCCATATTGTTGAGTGGATTAGGCAGTGGCTGAGTGACAGACAACAGAGGGTTGTAGTCAATGGAGAACATTCAGAACAAGGTCATGTTACAAGTGGGGTACCTCAGGGATCTGTACTGGGACCAATTTTGTTTAATATCTTCATAAGTGATATTGCAAAAGGCCTCGATGGTAAGGTTTGTCTTTTTGCTGATGACACAAAGATATGTAACAGGGTTGATGTTCCTGGAGGGAAACGCCAAATGGAAAAGGATTTAGGAAAACTAGAAGAATGGTCAGAACTCTGGCAACTGAAATTTAATGTGGATAAGTGCAAGATAATGCACCTGGGGCGTAAAAACCCAAGGGCAGAATATAGAATATTTGACACAGTCCTGACCTCAGTATCTGAGGAAAGGGATTTAGGAGTAATTATTTCAGAAGACTTAAGGTGGGAAGACAATGTAATAGAGCAGCACGGAATGCCAGCAGAATGCTTGGATGTATAGGGAGAGGTATAAGCAGTAGAAAAAGAGAAGTGCTTATGCCGCTGTACAGAACACTGGTGAGACCTCACTTGGAGTATTGTGCGCAGTACTGGAGGCCATATCTCCAGAAGGATATAGATACTCTAGAGAGAGTTCAGAGAAGAGCTACTAAACTAGTACATGGATTGCAGGAAAAAAAAACTTACCAGGACCTTAACATGTATAGCTTGGAAGAAAGAAGAGACAGAGGGGATACGATGGAAACTTTTAAATACATAAAGGGAATCAACTCGGTAAAGGAGGAGAGCATATTTAAAAGAAGAAAAACTACCACAAGAGGACACAGTTTTAAATTAGAGGGGCAAAGGTTTAAAAGTAATATGAGGAAGTATTACTTTACTGAGAGAGTAGTGGATGCATGGAATAACTTTCCTGCAGAAGTGGTAGCTGCAAATACAGTGAAGGAGTTTAAGCATGCATAGGATAGGCATAAAGCTATCCTTCATATAAGATAGGGCCAGGGACTATTCATAGGATTCAGATATATTGGGCAGACTAGATGGGCCAAATGGTTCTTATCTGCCGACACATTATATGTTTCTATGTTTCTATATGCGGTAAAAAAAGAAACATCCTCACCCTAAGAGCACTCGTAGGGTCACTATATACTAAGCTCACCCTGAAAACATAACAAGCAGGGGAGGCCGCTGACCTCAGTCCTGCAAGGAAACGCTGGCCAAAGGTCCACAAAGGATCACCTACTGGAGCCCGCAAAAAAGCAAGAGGGTCGCCCTCCATGGAGGGCTTAATAGGACATAGCCCACACAATAATGGCTGCTACACTGTCACTAAATATGAAGCGCCACCACAGCGCCACCCAGCTAAGGGGAGGCGTCAGGCTGACCATATGGCCCAGAAGGTCGCAAAATACCCACAGTGACTGTTTGGGGGGGCTGGAGGAGAACCCGGGGGTCCGACAATTCCAGGGAGGGGCCCAAGTCCACCAAGTGGGAGGAGGGGCGACACTACTTACCACACCGTGGAAACTGGGTGGGCACCACTCCAGGCAGACCAACGCACCATCTTGGAATGGGGGTGCTGTGGGCCAGAGGCACGCTGCGACTCAGGTCATGCCCAGGGTCGTGACCAGGGCTATGCGTCCTCGTGAGGAGTTTAACTCGCTGGCAAACCCCCGTCCAGTGTGGCTATGTCGCGGCTGACCTAGCGTGGAGCTGAGGTTGGGTCGCGCTTGCTGGCCGGACTGGGAAGACCATAAGGATCTAGGATATCCAGTCCGTTGCCCAGTCCAGCAGTTGATTGTAGTTCTCACAGGAAAATATTTAAAAAAAAAAAAATGGATTTTTGTAAGAACTTACCGTAAAATCCTTCTCTTGAGTCCATTGACAAGACGCAGCTCTCATACTTCTTAGACCATTGGGTTATGCTGCCCCCTGCAGTAGTAATACTAGGCAGGAAAAAAAAAAGCAATTCACCATGCCCACGGGGCTGTCCCTATGGGCATAAACCCACACACCCTGCTCCAGCAAAACAGTTTTGTTGCAAGCATTGAAAGAAGACACGAAACCATCCCCATCAGTTCAAGACCGAGTCAGCAAAGGGATAACGGCGTTTAAAGCACTTTTGCACCACCAGCATGTGCTTAATGCGCCGCCATTGTTCATTCACAATATCGTGAAAGTCCTCGGGACAAGGAAACACTTGACCCCCATTTCTGGGCTTTGTGGGAGCCAAAAAAAAAACACCCACGTTCCTGACTGTGTGGGCTCATCAGTAAATTGTAAAATTTTCCTCACTGAACAAATCAGTGCTTCCACCATAGCGTGTTCCCGCGCTGCGGCTGAGTAGGACAGGTACTCTTCGCCTGCGAGGACAGGGATCCCTCAGAGAGGGGATTGTCTGTGGTGACCATATCAGTCTCTGAGTCAGAAGACAGAGAAGGTAGCTGCCGTTTGTGGCTAGCAACTTGTTTCATGACAAGATCAAACTTTGATGACAGACTTTCCAATTCTGCATAAAGACACTATGGACTGCGAGCCGGACGTAACGGCAGTCGCACTGAGGGGGTCTGATGGAGAATTTACCACCTGGGACTCCATTTTGCAATGTTACAAAATAAACGTGCACTGCCCCTTTAATTTCGCAATCACGGTCCGCACCGCCTAATCTCGCTGTACTGGGAGTTACCCTTTAAACAGTGGCAGGTAGCAGAGTACACAGGGAATGCCCAGAAACGACCCCCAATACTGTACCACCTCACAGAGGAACCAGCAACGTCTGCAGCATGGAGAACTGAGCACAGGAAGCAATGTCACAGGAAGTGACATCAATCCACAAGAGGCCAAACTGCCTGTATAGCTCCCGGCTACAACAAAATGGCGCCAATACAACTGTATAGCTGTATAGGAAGCCGAGGGAAAATGGCCACATCACCCCACACAGAGGGAGCCGATGCCCACACCCAAGATGGCAGCCGAACGCTGCCATGAGGTCAGGACCGAGATACAAGGCCACACCAGGGATCTACATAAAAAGACCCCACAGGATAAAGTACCGCTGTATCCCCCCCCCCCACCGGGCGCTGAATATAGCGCCCCCATGCGGGAGCAGGGAGGGCAAGGCTGGAATCCTGATAGGCCAGGGGGATCTTTTAGGAAAACGGGGTACTATTCTCCCCAGGAGTGGGCCCACATCCCCCCCAGAGGCCACTAGGGACATGGGGGTCCAGTTTGTTCACCATACCATGGACGAGGTGGGCTCCGCTCTGGACAGCCAAGGGGTACGCTGCGACTCAGGGCATTCCAGGTCGATGCGTCCTGGCAAGACATCTACTCGCAGGCTCGTCCCCATCCAAAAAGGGGCTCCATCGTGGCGACTATAACCTGCACACGCTCGTAGGCCAGGCTGGGAGACCTTAAGGATCTAGATCAGTCATGTCCAAAGTCCGGCCCACGGGCCAGTTGCGGCCCGTCCTTTAGTTTTCTACGGCCCTCTGAGACACTGCTGACTTTTGTCAATGCCTTTTCTCTCTGAGACTCCTCACATCGCATAGGCATCGGGGCGGGGGCCTCTGGCCTCCCTCGGCAGCTCGGCTGCTCCCGAGTCCCGCTCCGCCCCCCCGCTCGGCTCTATCTGCCCGGCGCCGCCCACGACTGCGTGGGAGTGCAGAATGAATTTGAAAATTGCATGCTTTCTCTCCTTCACTGCACACAGCCACCTGTAGGAGCGGACCGAGGATCTTGTGAAGCTGACCGAGGAGATGTCACTTCTACAATCCTACTGCCTGTTTCTGCAAGTGTGATATATGTGTGTGTGTATGTATGTATGTATGTGTATGTTTGTATGGAGCTGACCGAGGAGGTGTCACTTCTACAATCCTACTGCCTGTTTCTGTAAGTGTGATTTTATTCATAAAGTACTGATGTTTATTAGTTCCTCTGTCTGTGTGTGTGTGTGTGTGTATTTAATTTTAACGGTTCAAATGTCAGGCAAAATGTTTGGCCTCACGCATGTTCACTACATCAAATCTGGCCCTCTTTGAAAAAAGTTTGGACACCACTGATCTAGATTATCCAGTGCGAAACCTCGGCATTGCTTGTAGATCACCAGGAGGATCCCCCTGAACACTAACTAGCAAAGTGAGTAAGACCGAAGTCCCAGCAGGAAATTTAGGTCCTACTCCTTCACTAGGCAGAAACAAACTGTTTTTTTGGAGCAGGGTGTGTGGAGTTATGCCTAAAAGGACAGCCTAGTGGGCGTGGTGAATTGCTTTTTTTTTTTTCCTGCCTAGTACTACTAACCCAATGGTCTAAGTATGAGAGCTGCGTCTGTCAATGGTTACTGCTGACTAGACTGAAAAAAAAACTAAAGTCCTATAGCAGGAAGCGGCAGTATACCCCCTAAGACTGCCCTATAGGCGTAGTCAAACTCTTTTCCACCTAGTGTCCTATTCCTGTAGGGGGCAGCATAACCCAACGGTAAAGAAGATATGAGGCTGTGTCCGTCAATGAACAAAAGAGAAAAAGGATTTAACCCCCCCCCCCCCCACACACACACACACACACACACCACTCCCCACCTCTGTAACAAAAGCACATATCTTTAAGCTGCGTGATCTGCTGTTTGTTTACATAATGGCGCCCGTATGCCAGTTTCTGTGAGTTAGGTTGCCTCCTGTGAGATCAGTGATGTATTAGATTCTCATAGGAGGGGAACCCTACTTTCAACTGCTCATGCGCCAGTTGTAGGTTTCCTGCTCCCTAAAAATCGAATGCCGGATGTCTGCTGATCTGGCTGAGGCGGTAGCACTGGGGAGAAGCTGCATAGATTATATATATATATATATACATACATACAAGTTTACACATATACATATATATAATAAAAGGGTCCTTGCACACGAACGGTCCAATCAGATCCGCTTGTCAGTTTTTCAGGGGGACCTAATCGGATGCTCCATGCATCCCTATGGGGCAGCGGATGTCAGCGGAGACTGCTCTGCATTTGCACTGTGTTTTGAAAAGTCCTGCATGCTGCATCTTTGGTACGCTTTTCAAAGGCGCACCATAGATGCACCTTCCTTTTTAAATCAAGAACGCCTCAAATGTGCATTGCACCTGTGTTTTTGGTGGTTTTGAGTCACATGACAATATTTCAGGTGCATGCTGGGCGTCAGGCAAACAGAAAGGGCACCAAAAGCACATTAAAAACATGAAAGGGCCCTTAGATATTAGTTCTATCATCCCTTACAGCTGTCCACTCACCCAGGGAGAGGCCACTTGAAGATTGAATGCTGAACTTGCTAGAGTGAATGTCTGAAGGAAGGATTGCGCTGAAACACCTTCAGGAGAAAAATTTGAAGAAACATTTTCATTAAAAATGAGACTCTACACAACTTTCACTAAAATGTTTATCAAACCAAGCCTTCAGAAAGCAATTATTCACTGATGTAAAAGTACAAGTTATTTACCCTGGTGCTCTGAAGATGCTATGGAACTATACGTATCAGTAAGACTTTGGGGCACATCACCCAGCACGCATGACCTACTGTAGGGACTACATTTTGCTGATAATTATACATTTCAGGAGATATAAAGATCTACACTCCAGTACTACTTGCATTTTATGTGGAAGAACAGAAAACCAAAACCAAGCTGAGCATCTCAAAAAAAAAAAAAAAAAGGTATGGACGCTTCCATACCTGGACAGGCTGGCATCCGTGGTGACAACTGCCCAGTAAAGGGGGAGGAGGATTTCCCTGTCGAAGGCCCGGGGAATGAAGCCACCTGTAGAGGGACTGTGGATTCTTGTCCCATGTCACCAGAATCTCTTTTTGCAGAGATATCGTATGGAACTGTGCAAACAAACCCGCCTCAAAAAGGTAGACATCATCAGGCCCAGCACCCGCATGCCCGGAAGGATTACTGTCTGCTGGACAACAAAAGCTGAATTGCCTCCTGCAATTTTTGTAGTTTTTCCAGAGGAATCAACACTCTGGCTGGGGCCAAGTCCACCCAGATAGTCCAGTTTTGTGGATGGCACCAGAGCAGACTTCTGAAGGTTCAGATTCCAACCGAACGCCCTCAGAGATTGCAGAGCAATCTCCAAGGTGTCCATCAGAGCAGTCGGAGACTCTGCTCACAGAAGATCGTTCAGGTACCCCAGTACCGCGATCCCTCACTGATACAACGATGCTAGCACCAGGGCCAGCACTTGTGAAGACCTGAGGAGTGGAGATGAGACCAAAGGTAAAACGCCACAAACGCATAATGCTCCTCGCCCATTGCAAAGCAGAGTAAGCGCTGGCGACTGCCACATATTGGAATGTGAAGGTAGGCGCCCTTGAGGTCGATAGAAATGAGAAAATTCCCCAGATGTAAGGACACCACTACCGTGCAAATGGACTCCATTCAGAACGTCTGTACCCGCACCAAGCAGTTTAGCGTCTTGAGGTCCAGAATTGAACTTACCTTGCCTTCCTTCCAGGAAACTGTAAATAGGTTTGAGTAAAACCCCTGAAAACATCCTGAAGCCAGAACCAGGACAATGACCCCATGAAGTAACAAGTCTTGCACTGCCCCAAAGTGACCCCGTAAGTGATCTAGGGACAAGTGCAGGTTGGAAAGGAAGAACCTTTCCGGAGGAAAATACCGAATATCGATCTTGTAGCCGGACCAAATGAGTTTGTGGACCCACTTGACCTGTACCAGAGAGGTCCACGGATCCGGAAAACAGCGAAGACGCCCTGCACCGCAGATATCGGTGAGGGTGTCGCTTCTATAGAGGAAACCTTGTCTGCAGATCTGGAAGAGCCCCTTGTGGCTTGCCAGACCAGGTCCTCTTGGAACCTGCGGGGGAGGCACTGAAGGACTTTTATCCCTTGAGGGACAAAAAAGGCATCTTATGAGCCGAGAAGAATGGCCTCTTTGCCCTTGATAGCCTGCGGAAGAAGAGTATTCTTCCCCCCATGTGAGACCCTTAATGATGCCATCCAAGGAAACTCCAAACAGGCGATCCCCCACAAAGGGGAGACCAGCATTGTCAGCCAGATAAGGCGCTGAAGGACCACTGCTGATACAGACAGCCTAAAATCAAGGGAGCCACATCCAAAGAGGCATCACAGATAAACTGTAGCCCCTGGATCAACTGATCTGCCAGCTCCGCATAGGCGGGGGGGGGGGGGGGAAGAGACTGTTTCCCTTCAGTTCTTGGCGTAAAAGTTTAGCCCACTCGTCAGAGTTTGCGACACCAGGGCAATAGTAAGTACCAGCCTAAGCCGAACCAGCCATAGTGAAACATATGGTGGGCCAGAGTCTCTGCTTGGAAACTGGCGAGTCTACTACAGGTGGGACCGTCCACTTTTTAAGCAGGGAATCCTTACAAGGATACCGAAAAGCAAAACTCTTTGGAGGTAAAACATAATCAGGGGAGGGCCGCCTACGCAAGGGGGACGCTGACCCATGATCCACGAATGGACCACCTATTGGACCCCACAAAAAAAAAAAAAAAAACCAAGGGGCCGCCCTCTGAGCCCCTCCATATAGGACAGCACAATAGGAAATAGCCCCCTTAAAAGAGAGCTACCTGTCGTGACACGGACACGCAGACAGGGTATCCTGATGGTCCCGCAGTGCTAAAAGGGGTAGTAATAGTGGCATGGTTGCCATCAAAAATTAAACCACCCCCACAGCTCCAATTACTTCCAAGGAAGGTGCCAAGCTGGCCGCATGGCCTAGTAGACAGCAAGCCTCGGCCTAAACTTTTGTGAATGCCCACCATCCCAGGGAGGGGCCTACGTCCACCCCAAAACCCTCCAGGGGTAAAGAGGGGAGCAGCTACTTACCATACCAGGAACAGGCTGGGCACCACTCCTGACAGACCACCACTCCATCGGGATGTGGGTGGCTGTCGGCCAGGAGGAACGCTGCGACTCAGGCCGAGGCCAGGTCGTTTGCGCCCTCGCTAGGCGTTTAACTCTAAGGCCAGCCCTCGTCCAGTGGGGCTATGTCGAGGCTGACAAAGCGCGGAACTAAGGCCTGAGCACGCTGGCCAGACTGGGGGGCCCTCTGGATCTAAATTATCCAGTCCGTCGCCTAGTCTGGCAGTTGATAGTAGATTCTCACAGGAAGAAAATAAAGATAGGAAAAATAGATTTAAAAGGAAAAGATCCCAGCAAGGAACTAGGTCCTTACTCCTGACTAGGCAGAAAAAAAACGAAGTGCCTATAGCTGAATGTGGGTGTATAACCCCTGGGACTGCCCATAAGCGTAGTCAAGCTTTTCCTGCATAGTGTCCTACTCCTGTAGGGGGCATTATAACCCAACTGTTAAGAAGAATTAGGAGCTGTGTCCGTCAATGAACGAAGAGGATCAATAAAGGCTTTAGTTGTCTCCATAACCAAGGTAAATCCTCCAGCCGATTCCCAATGTGTCCTTACTGGATGCTGTTCCCATCCACTCACAGCCCGTTAATTCTTGTGCAGCATATAAATATTATCACAAATGCATTCAGCATGCAGGAAAACTCCACTTCAGTACAGATTCCAAGCCCAACAAAAAGGCAGGCTCAAGTTTTTCCAGGCTGAATGCAGGTCTCCTTTCTGTAGACACCAATCAATTGTTTGCCCAGAGCAGCCCTGATCTTCTTCTTCTGGGATCCAATGCCAGTGCTCCAGGCCTTTCCTCTTCATTGGGTGCACCCATGGGAAGCCAATTTCCCTGGGGGCACCCATGCGGGCTAGCCTCCCGCTCCCGTGTCACTGGATTTGATCTACAGCAGCGGGAGCAATCTGTCCAATGAGGAGAGAGACAGCAGCTGAAGCCACTGCGCTCATGCACATCGTGGGATTGGATAGGGTCAGGTATGAAAAAAGGGGGGGGGGGGTCTGCAGCACAGGTTTAGGTAGGTGTACATAAAAGGCAGGTAGGTTTATTTATTGCAAAAGGGGAACTGCATGTCTATTCTGCAATGAAGTGCCTGCCTGCTCCCTGTGTTTTACTATGAGACTTTACACCTGGCTTGCTGGCCCTCCCATTTTAGTATTTGAGGGAGACCAACCTGCAACTTTTACCTTCATTCAGCCCTAGAAGCACACTGCTGGGTTGGGGGTATGTACCAATGGCCACTTTGTGTGGGTGTTTATAATTCATTGATAAGTTGTAATGATGACATTACCATCTGCCTGAACACAGGTAACCCCACCTCCCCCTCCTATACAAAGGTCTCCCCCATCACCTCCTACCATACACAGGTCAACCCCACCTCCTCCTCCTACCATACACAGGTCACCCCCCCCCTCCTCCTCCTCCTACCATACACAGGTCACCCCCCCCCCTCCTCCTACCATACACAGGTCACCCCCCCTCCTCCTCCTACCATACACAGGTCACCCCCCCTCCTCCTCCTACCATACACAGGTCACCCCCCCTCCTCCTCCTACCATACACAGGTCACCCCCCCCCTCCTCCTCCTACCATACACAGGTCACCCCCCCCCCTCCTCCTCCTACCATACACAGGTCACCCCCCCCCTCCTCCTCCTACCATACACAGGTCACCCCCCCCCTCCTCCTCCTACCATACACAGGTCACCCCCCTCCTCCTCCTACCATACACAGGTCACCCCCCCCCTCCTCCTCCTACCATACACAGGTCACCCCCCCTCCTCCTACCATACACAGGTCAACCCCACCTCCTCCTCCTCCTCCTCCTACCATACACAGGTCACCCCCCCCCCTCCTCCTACCATACACAGGTCACCCCCCTCCTCCTCCTACCATACACAGGTCACCCCCCCCCTCCTCCTCCTACCATACACAGGTCACCCCCCCCTCCTCCTCCTACCATACACAGGTCACCCCCCCCCACCTCCTCCTACCATACACAGGTCACCCCCCCCACCTCCTCCTACCATACACGGGTCACCCCCCCCCTCCTCCTCCTACCATACACGGGTCAACCCCCCCTCCTCCTACCATACACAGGTCACCCCCCCTCCTCCTACCATACACAGGTCACCCCCCCTCCTCCTACCATACACAGGTCACCCCCCCACCTCCTCCTTCTACCATACACGGGTCACCCCCCCACCTCCTCCTACCATACACGGGTCACCCCCCCCACCTCCTCCTACCATACACGGGTCACCCCCCCCATCTCCTCCTACCATACACGGGTCACCCCCACCTCCTCCTACCATACACGGGTCACCCCCCCCCCCATCTCCTCCTACCATACACGGGTCACCCCCACCTCCTCCTACCATGGACTGGTCACTCCACACCTTATTCTCCCATACACGGGTCCCCCTCACCACCTATACACAGGTCACCCCACCTCCTATGCACAGGTCACCCCCCTCCTCCTCCTATACACGGGTCACCCCCCCTCCTCCTCCGCCCATATACGGGTCACCACCTCCTCCTCCCATACTCGGGTCACCCTCACCACCTCCTCCTATACACGGGTCACCCCAACTCCTCCCATACATGGGTCAACCCCACCTCCTCCTCTTATACACAGGTCACCACCTCCTCCTATGCATGGGTCACCAACACCTCCTCCTCCTATGCACAGGTCACCAACACCTCCTCCTCCTCCTATGCACAGGTCACCACCTCCTCCTATGCATGGGTCACCAACACCTCCTCCTCCTATGCACAGGTCACCAACACCTCCTCCTCCTCCTATGCACAGGTCACCAACACCTCCTCCTCCTCCTATGCACAGGTCACCACCTCCTCCTATGCATGGGTCACCAACACCTCCTCCTCCTATGCACAGGTCACCAACACCTCCTCCTCCTCCTCCTCCTATACACAGGTCACCAACACCTCCTCCTCCTATACACAGGTCACCAACACCTCCTCCTCCTCCTATACACGGGTCACCCTCACCTCCTCCTCCTATACACGGGTCAACCCCACCTCCTCCTCCTATACATGGGTCACCCCACCTCCTCCTCCTATACATGGGTCACCCCACCTCCTCCTATACATGGGTCACCCCACCTCCTCCTACTATACACGGGTCAACCCCACCTCCTCCTCCTATACATGGGTCACCCCACCTCCTCCTATACATGGGTCACCCCACCTCCTCCCATACATTCGTCACCAACACCTCCTCCTACTATACACGGGTCAACCCCACCTCCTCCTCTTATACACAGGACACCCTCACCTCCTCTTCCTATACACGGGTCACTCCAACCACCTATACACAGGTCACCCCACCTCCTCCTATACACGAGTCACCCCAACCTCCTTCTCCCATACACGGGTCACCCCCACCACCTATACACAGGTCACCCCACCCTAGGGTTTCCACCTCATCCCTTTAAACCAGGACACACATTTTAACACAGGTTCTGTGGCTGATTAAGGTGGTAATTAAACTCAGTGCCTTATGTGCATTATATCAGCCTCAGAACCAGTGTAATTAATGTGTCCTGGATTAAAGGAATGATGTGACAACCCTAGCCTAGGCCCTCCTCCTATACACAGGTCAGCTGAGAGTGCACAGAGCGGCAGTCACATGACACAGCCTTCTCCATACATACACACACATGATCACATGACCTCCGCCTCCTTACCCCCGCTCACAGCGCTGCACACGATCAGACAACTGGGTTTGGTGAGCCGATCAGTGAGCGCCCCGGAGCCCGGCATCCCCTGCTTCTTCATGTATGGAAGCCTGGACACCGCTCCTCACTGCACGCATGCGTGTTGGAGCAGACTCCCCCTCCTCGATCATGTATTGTCAATAAAGATTGTTTTATTGAAGAGGCGGGGCAGTGATGTCCTGAGGAGGGATATTTAAATATGATCCTCGGCCAAGTACATAGATATGGAGGGGAATTTACTAAGGCTGTCAAAGAAGGAAGCTGGAGCAGCTGTGTATGGCAACCAGTCAGCAGCTAGCTTTCATTTTCAAAGTTTATCTGAACTAGCTGGAACAAGAACCTGATTGGTTACAGTTCACATCTGCTGAAGATTCATTTTGCTCCAAACTTAGCAAATCCGCCCCAAGTGCCATATACAAGGATTGGCCAAACATTAAAGTGGAATTAACCCCTTAAGATTGCATAAACCCCCCAAAACTTATATACACTGCTCACAGGGCTGGCCCAAGACATTGTGCTGCCTGGGTCTGAGAATGAAATGCTCCCCCCCCCCCCAAAAAAAAAAAATTCACGCCCTCCAAGAGGCCCCCACATTCTATAGGACTATGAAAGCAGTCAGCAGAGGGGTGTGAGTGTGTACGGAGTGACAGCAGGAGCAGGACAGAGCAATAGACACTGGGCAGATGAGCGCACCAGGCTTTCTACTGTCAATAGTGCCACAGTGCCCTGCAGGGCTGCGGGCATGGTACAGAAGAATGCAGGGCTGTAGGCATGGTACAGGAGAATGTAGGGCTGTAGGCATGGTACAGAAGAATGCAGGGCTGTAGGCATGGTACAGGAAAATGCAGGGCTGCGGGCATGGTACAGGAGAATGCAGGGCTGCGGGCATGGTACAGGAAAATGCAGGGCTGCGGGCATGGTACAGGAAAATGCAGGGCTGCGGGCATGGTACAGGAGAATGCAGGGCTGTATGCATGGTACAGAAGAATGCAGGGCTGTAGGCATGGTACAGGAAAATGCAGGGCTGCGGGCATGGTACAGGAGAATGCGGGGCTGCGGCATGGCACAGGAGAATGCAGGGCTGTATGCATGGTACAGAAGAATGCAGGGCTGTATGCATGGTACAGAAGAATGCAGGGCTGTATGCATGGTACAGGAGAATGCAGGGCTGTAGGCATGGAACAGGAGAATGCAGGGCTGCGGGCATGGTACAGGAGAATGCAGGGCTGTAGGCATGGTACAGGAGAATGCAGGGCTGCGGGCATGGTACAGAAGAATGCAGGGCTGTAGGCATGGTACAGGAGAATGCAGGGCTGCGGGCATGGTACAGAAGAATGCAGGGCTGTAGGCATGGTACAGGAGAATGCAGGGCTGTAGGCATGGTACAGGAGAATGCAGGGCTGTAGGCATGGTACAGGAGAATGTAGGGCTGTATGCATGGTACAGGAGAATGCAGGGCTGCGGGCATGGTACAGGAGAATGCAGGGCTGTAGGCATGGTACAGGAGAATGTAGGGCTGTGGGCATGGTACAGGAGAATGCAGGGCTGTAGGTATGGTACAGGAGAATGCAGGGCTGTAGGCATGGTACAGGAGAATGTAGGGCTGTGGGCATGGTACAGGAGAATGCAGGGCTGTAGGTATGGTACAGGAGAATGCAGGGCTGCAGGCATGGTACAGGAGAATGCAGGGCTGTAGGCATGGTACAGGAGAATGCAGGGCTGTAGGCATGGTACAGGAGAATGCAGGGCTGCGGGCATGGTACAGAAGAATGCAGGGCTGTAGGCATGGTACAGGAGAATGCAGGGCTGCGGGCATGGTACAGAAGAATGTAGGGCTGTAGGCATGGTACAGGAGAATGCAGGGCTGTAGGCATGGTACAGGAGAATGTAGGGCTGCGGGCATGGTACAGGAGAATGCAGGGCTGTAGGCATGGTACAGGAGAATGCAGGGCTGCGGGCATGGTACAGGAGAATGCAGGGCTGTAGGCATGGTACAGGAGAATGTAGGGCTGCGGGCATGGTACAGGAGAATGCGGGGCTGTAGGCATGGCACAGGAGAATGCAGGGCTGCGGGCATGGTACAGGAGAATGCAGGGCTGTAGGCATGGTACAGGAGAATGTAGGGCTGTAGGCATGGTACAGGAGAATGCGGGGCTGTAGGCATGGTACAGGAGAATGCAGGGCTGTAGGCATGGTACAGGAGAATGTAGGGCTGCGGGCATGGTACAGAAGAATGCAGGGCTGTAGGCATGGAACAGAAGAATGCAGGGCTGTAGGCATGGAACAGGAGAATGCAGGGCTGCGGGCATGGTACAGGAGAATGCGGGGCTGTAGGCATGGTACAGGAGAATGCAGGGCTGCGGGCATGGTACAGGAGAATGCGGGGCTGTAGGCATGGTACAGGAGAATGCAGGGCTGCGGGCATGGTACAGGAGAATGCGGGGCTGTAGGCATGGTACAGGAGAATGCGGGGCTGCGGGCATGGTACAGGAAAATGCGGGGCTGCGGGCATGGTACAGGAGAATGCGGGGCTGTAGGCATGGTACAGGAGAATGCAGGGCTGTAGGCATGGTACAGGAGAATGTAGGGCTGCGGGCATGGTACAGAAGAATGCAGGGCTATAGGCATGGTACAGGAGAATGTAGGGCTGCGGGCATGGTACAGAAGAATGCAGGGCTGTAGGCATGGAACAGGAGAATGCAGGGCTGCGGGCATGGTACAGGAGAATGCGGGGCTGTATGCATGGTACCAGAGAATGCAGGGCTGCAGGCATGGTACAGGAGAATGCGGGGCTGTAGGCATGGTACAGGAGAATGCAGGGCTGTAGGCATGGTACAGGAGAATGCAGGGCTGCGGGCATGGTACAGGAGAATGCGGGGCTGTGGGCATGGTACAGGAGAATGCAGGGCTGCGGGCATGGTACAGAAGAATGCAGGGCTGCGGGCATGGTGCAGGAGAATGCAGGGCTGCGGGCATGGTACAGGAGAATGCGGGGCTGTAGGCATGGTACAGGAGAATGCAGGGCTGTAGGCATGGTACAGGAGAATGCAGGGCTGCGGGCATGGTACAGGAGAATGCAGGGCTGCGGGCATGGTACAGGAGAATGCGGGGCTGTAGGCATGGTACAGGAGAATGCAGGGCTGTAGGCATGGTACAGGAGAATGCAGGGCTGCGGGCATGGTACAGGAGAATGCGGGGCTGTAGGCATGGTACAGGAGAATGCAGGGCTGTGGGCAAGGTACAGGAGAATGCGGGGCTGTGGGCATGGTACAGGAGAATGCAGGGCTGTGGGCATGGTACAGGAGAATGCAGGGCTGCGGGCATGGTACAGAAGAATGCAGGGCTGCGGGCATGGTGCAGGAGAATGTGGGGCTGCGGGCATGGTGCAAGATAATGCTCATTTTGCGCACCCCCTGATACCCCCCACCTTTTCCTTCTCTCTCCCTCATCTTGTGCACCCCCTGATACCCACCCACCTTGACCTCCTCTCCACATCATCTTGTGCACTCCCTGATACCTCCAAACCTTGTCCTCCTCTCCCACTCATCTTGAGAACCACCTGATACCCCCCCCCACCTTGTCCTCCTCTGCCCCTCATCTTGTGCACTCCCTAATACCCCCCACCTTATCCTACTCTCCCCCCTTCGTCTTGATCTTGTACAGCTTCTTAATCCCCCCCCCCCCGTTGTGCACCCCCCTCATAGTGTCCTTCTCTACCCACCCTCACCTTGTGCAGCTTCTCCCCCAAAGTTTTTTGTACCTCCCCCTTTCCCTTCACCCTCACCTTGTGGAGCTTACCTATGCCTCTGCCTTCCCCCCGTCCTTAAGTGTTCCCCCCCTCACCTTTTGCAGCTTCCGCATGGACCCCAGAGCCTTGACTTCTTGGCTGTGGTGCTGGCCCTCCTTCAGACACTGGTAACACATGTGGGTTGTGAAATGGACACTGTACATGCTTTAGTTCTTATTGCTCATGGTTGGCACATGTGGAAACATTCTGGAAGCTCAGTCTCAGGCTCACCCAGCCCTGGACAGGTGGTAGCAGGTGGTGTTTGGCCAGATGTCCCCGGGGCAGATGACAGCAGAGGCGGCATGACTCATATTAATAGAGGTCAAAATGCCTAAACATGACAGTGGCCTCCTTCGGGCTGTTCTAGCCGCGGCCGGCCTGACATGCACACTGCGCATGCGCCGCAGCTCGGGAAAACTCCTTCATGTTCAGCTATTTCCGGAAATAGCCGAACGTTTGCAGGCTTTCCCGAGCAGCGGGGGCGCAAGCGCAGTGTGTATGTCAGGCCGGCCGCGGACCTTTTTTTTTTTTCTTAAATAGCCGAAGAAGAAAAGAGGCGGCCGGGGGCCGCCCCTCTCTAAGTGCCGCCTGGGTCCCAAGGTCCCACCGGGACCCATGGTAGGGCCGGCCCTGACTGCTCAAAGAAATGAAAGGAACACTTTGAAAACACATCAGATCTCAATGGGGAAAAATATCCTACTGGATATCTATACTGATATGGACTGGATAATGTGTTAGGAAGAAAAGGATGGCACATTGTTTGATAGAAATTAAAATTATCACCCTTCAGAGGGCTGAATTCAAAGCCCCCCCCCCCCCCCCAAAAAAAAATCAAAGTGAAAAAATGATGCAGCGGGCTAGTCCATTTTGCTAAAATTTCATTGCAGCAACTCAAAGTGGTACTCAGTAGTTTGTATGGCCCCCATGTGCTTGTATGCATGCCTGACCATGTCAGGGCATTCTCCTAATGAGACAAGGGATGGTGCCCTGGGGTATTTCCTCACAGATCTGGACCAGGGCATCACTGAGCTTCTGAACAGACCAAAGCCCCGTACACACGTAAATATTCGGCCGACGACCGATCGGCCGATTGTAGGCTTGTTAGTATGATGCTTCCGACAGCCGACAGCGCATTTTCGGCCAAACAGAATCTGTCATGCAGGCATTAAAATTTTTGTTGGCCAACACCAGAACGGCCGATTGTTCGCCAGTCAGTACAGATTTCGGCCGACAGACAGCAGATTTGCAAGACTGGGCATGCTCAGAAAAGAAAAAAGACACGGAAAGTTAACCATCACATGACATCACTTCTGCAGTCGGCTGTTGTTGACCGACAAAATTCGTGTGCAGTCTTTTGCAGTTTTCAACAGACACGGCAGCCCTGGACAAAAGACGGCCAATCGTTCGGCCGAAGATCGGTACGTGTGTGCAGGGCTTTAGGTGCAACCTGGCGGCATTGGATGGACCAACACATATTGTCCCAGAGGTGTTCTATTGGATTTAGGTCAGACGAGCATTGGGCAATTCCTTCATCCTCCAGGAACTGGCTGCATACTTTAGCCACTGCACCAGCGTAGGGTCTGACAATGGTCCAAGGATTTCATCCCAATACTTAATGACAGTCAGGGTGCCATTGTCTAGCCTGTAGAGGTCTGTGCGTCCAGCCATGGTTATGCCTCCCAGACCATCACAGACCTACCATCAAACCAGTCATGCTGAATAATGTTACAGGCAGCATAACGTTCTCCGTGGCTTCTCCAGACCCTTTCACGTCTGTTATATGTACTCAGGGTGAACCTGTTCTCATCTGTGAAAAGCACAGGGCGCCAGCAGCGGACCTGCCGATTCTGGTGTTCAATGGCAAATGCCAATCAAGCTCCATGGTGCCGGGCAGTGAGCACCAAGCCCACTAGAGGACGTTGGGCCCTCAAGCCACCCTCATGAAGTGTATTTCTGATTGTTCGGTCAGACACATTCACACCAGTGGCCTGCTGGAGATAGTTTTTCAGGGCTCTGGCAGTGCTCATCCTGTTCCTCCTTGCACAAAGGAGCAGATATCGGTCCTGCTGATGGGTTAAGGACCTTCTACAGCCCCGTCCAGCTCTCCTAAAGTAACTGCCTGTCTCCTGGAATCTCCTCCATGTTCCTGAGACTGCTGGGAGACACAACAAAACTTCTGGCAATGGCATGTATTAATGTGCCATCCTGGAGGAGTTGGACTGCCTGTGGAACCTCTATAGTGTCCAGGTATGGCCTCATGCTACCAGTAGTGACACTGACCCTAGCAAAATAAAAAACAAGTGAAAAAAAATACAGAAAAGATGAGTGGGGGAGAAAATGTCAATGGCTTACACCTGTAAAACCATTCCTGTTTTGGAGATTGTCTCAGTGTTGCCCATCTAGTGCACCTGTTGTTAATTTCATAAACACCAAAGCAGCTGAATTTGCTTAATAACCCCCTTCTGCTACTTAACTGACTAGATCAATATCCCAGGAGTTTAATTGACTTGATGCTTTATTCTGATTAAAAAGTGTTCCTTTAATTTTTTTGAGCAGTGTGTATATTAGAGATGGGCTCGGATGTATTCAAGTTTGCATGTGCTCGATCCCGCTAGGAAGTGGACACTGCAGTCCGCTAATCACAGGCACTGAGACCTTTCCTGATCTGAGCAGCTGCGGATCGGCAAATGACTCACTGCCTGTGATTAGCGGACTGCAGTGTCCGCTCCCTAGCGGAATCGGGCACATGCAAACTTGAACATACCTGAGCCCATCTCTAATATATATATATATACACTAGATTACCAAAAGTATTGGGGGACCTGCCTTTACATGCACATGAAATTGAATGGCATCCTGGTCCGTAGGGTTCAATATTGAGTTGGCCCACCCTGTGCAACTATTACAGCTTCAACTTCTCTGGGAAGACTGTCCACAAGGTTTAGGAGTGTGTCTATGGGAATGTTTGACCATTCTTCCAGAAGCACATTTGTGTGGTCAGATACTGAGATTGGACACAGGCCTGGCTCGCAGTCTCAGCTCAAATTCATTCCAAAGCTATTCTATCGGGTTGAGGTCAGGACTCTGTGTAGGCCAGTCAAGTTCCTCCACCCCCAAACTCGCTCATCCCTGTCTTTATGGACCTTGCTTTCTGCACTGGATCAAATCATTTGGTGGAGGGGGGATTATGGTGTGGGGTTGAGCTTGGCCCTTTAGATCCAGTGAAGGGAACTCTTAAACCGTCAGTATACCACAATATTTTGGACAATTTAATGCTCCCAACTTTGTGGGAACAGTTTGGGGATGGCCCCTTCCTGTTCCAACATGACTGCGCTAGAGTGCACAAAGCAAGGTCCATAAAGACATGGATGAGCGAGTTTGGGGTGGAGGAACTTGACTGGCCTGCACAGAGTCCTTACCTCAACCTGATAGGACACCTTTGGGATGAATTAGAGCGGAGACTGCGAGCCAGGCCTTCTCGTCCACATCAGTGCCTGACCTCACAAATGGTCAAACATTCCCATTGACAAACTCCTAAACCCTGTGGACAGCCTTTCCAGAAGAGTTAAATCTGTTATAGCTGCAAAGGGTGGGCTAACTCAATATTGAACCCTACGGACTAAGACTGGGATGCCATTAAAGTTCATGTGCGTGTAAAGAAAGGCATCCCAATACTTTTGGTAATATAGTGTGTATATGTTTTCTAAAAGCAGACACCTTAGAGAATAAAATAGTGGTAGTTCCAGTTTCTTTTTAACCACTTGCCTACCGCCCTACACAGATATACTGCGGCAGGGCGGCTCTGTCGCACAAAATCAAGTAGATCTATGTGATTTTGTACACGTGTGCTCCGCCGGAGCCGCGCTCCTGCTGTGATTAGACACAGCAGGAGGAGTGGCGGTGATCGGGTCTCCCTCCCAGCCTCCTGCAATCATCAGTGAAACTGACAGAAGACCCGCCTGCTTATGTAAACAGTGTTAACCCCTTCCCCGCCAGTGTCATTTATACAGTAACAGTGCATATTATTTAGCACTGATTACTTTATTAATGTCACTGATTCCCAAAAAGTGTCAAAAATGTCAGTTAGGGGTCCGATCTGTCCGCCGCAATGTTGTAGTCTAGTCCCGCTAAAAATCCTGATTGCCGCCATTACTAATAAAAACAAAAAAATAAATAAAAAGTCCAAAAATCTAGTATTTTGTAAAAACTATAACTTTTACACAAACTAATTAAAATACGCGTTTTGGGATTTTTTTTTTACCAAAAATATGTAGCAGAATACAAATTGGCCTAAATTGATAAAAAAAAATTGATTTTTTTTACATTTTTTATTGGGAATGTTTTATAGCAGAAAGTAAAAAATATGGCGTTTTTTCAAAATTGTCGCTCTTTTTTTGTTTATAGCACAAAATCGAAAAACCGCAGAGATGATCAAATACCACCAAAAGAAAGCTCTATTTGTGGGGAAAAAAAGGGCATCCATTGAATTTGGGTACAGCATCGCACAACCGCGCAATTTTTCATTAAAGTAACGCAGTGCCGAATTGCAAAAAATAGCCTGGTCATTAAGGGGGTAAAACCTTCCGGAGCTGAAGTGGTAAATGTTACACAATATTAGCAACACTTCAGTAAAAATTAAACTGAAGTTAATTTTAGGGCACACAAACACAATAGATCACTCAATTTTTTGGTAAAATATAAAAGATGAGGATGCACCAAGTAAAGATACAAACATGGCAAACCTTAAAATTGCATGCACCCATAAAATGGCGACAAACCTCAGTCCTCTATATTTTGCATTGGTGAAACTTACCAATCACGTACAGGTCATCAGTTTAGAGTTATGCAGAAGCTCTGGTGCTAAAATGATTGGTTTTACTCTGGCATGCGCAGTGATATGTGGCATGTGCGTTTAAGTTTGTACATGCGTGTATGTGGGTGTGGGGGGGGGGGCCTCAACATTTTTTTAGGGGGGATTTTTTGTGCTTGGATGTAACTCTTTATGTTTTTACATTTTTTTGTAATTAGCTTTTTTTTTTTCATCATATAGGGCAGGGGTCTCCAAATTTTCTAAGCAAAGGGCCAGTTTACTGTCTTTGAGAGTTTAGGGGGGCATGACTGTGGCCACTTGGAGTAGAAAAGGTCCTGATATCAGTCGGGAAAAACATAATGCCTTATCGTTTGTTTCAGTGGAAGTAATTGTGCCTCCTCATTAGTGTCAGTGGGGGGAATCATGTCCCATTGCTGGTGTCACTGGGAAGAATTGTGCCCCATCATTGGTGCCATTGGGCCCAATTTTTTGTGTCATTGGAAGAAATTGTGCACCATCGTTGTTGTCATTAGACCCCATTGTTGGTCTCATTGGGAGGAATAGTGCCCCATCATTGGATGCCATTGGGCCCCATTGTTGGTGTCATTGGGAAAAATTGTGCCCCATCATTGGTATTAGTGGCAAGAATTGTGCCCCATCATTGGTGTCATTGGCCCCATTTGTTTGTGTCATTGGGAGAAATTTGTTTGTTTCAGTGGAAGTAATTGTGCCTCATCATTGGTGTCAGTGGGGGAATTGTTTCCCATTGTTGGTGTTACTGGGAAGAATTGTTCCCCATCATTGGTGTCATTGGGCCCAATTGTTTGTGTCATTGGGAGAAATTGTGCCCCATCATTGGTGGTCTCATTGGGAGGAATAGCGCCCCATCATTGGATGTCATTGGGCCCCATGGTTGGTGTCATTGGGAGAAATTGTGCCCCATCATTGGTATTAGTGGGAGGAATTGTGCCCCTTCATTGGTGTCAGCGGGGAGATTTATGGCCCTAAGGACCAGATAAAAGCAAGCAAAGGGCCACAGTTTGGAGACCACTGATAAAGGGGGAAAAAGCCCCCAATGTGATGACTTTTTGGTGAGGTCTAAAAGACCCACGATGTCCAATGTTCTACATTATATTTCTCCATTGCAAAATGGGCTGGGGAAACTGCCACAGGGACCTAGAAGTGATGTTTTACTTCGCTACTTTACCGTTGCTTCCGGGGCAGCATGAAGGGGAGGACAGTGGATGTATGTCTACTCGGCTCCCACCCCATTACCCGGTGGCACCAGCCATGCCAGTCCTAGGTTCTGTTGTTGGAGCCTGGGATGTATGGCAGGGGCGCACGCAGAAGCGATTGGGCGGCTGCCCAGTTGCTTGATCACCTCCATTTAAAAGGGAAAAGTAATTGTGGGGGTTTGCTATAGGCCACCTAAACAAGGGGAGGAGGTAGAGCTGGAATTTTTAGCACTTTTGGGTAAAGTGGCAAAGCTAGGATCAGTCATCATATTGGGGGACTTCAATTATCCCGACATTGACTGGGGAGAGGGGACTACACACTCACATAAGGGCCGTCAATTCACGGAAACCTTACAGGATAATTACATGTCACAGTTGGTGGATTCCCCTACCAGAGAAAACACAATCCTGGATCTATTGATCACTAATGACCCAGACCTAATCTCGGAGGTAGGAGTCCAGGACAACCTGGGCTCTAGCGATCACAGGATGATCACATTTAGCGTAAATAACAATATAGCAAGGCAAGTGGGGAACATAAGAACCCTTAACTTCAGAAGGGCAAACTTTCCAAAATTGTACTCATTGATGGAAAGGGTAAACTGGGACCGAACCCTGGGATCCCTGACCACAGAGGAAAAATGGGAATGCTTTAGGAACATATTAAGCAAAGGCATCTTGCAGTGCATTCCTATGGGAAATAAATTTAGAAGGGACAAAGCCAAACCTGGCTGGCTAAACCGGAGCGTTAAAAAACTTATTAGGGGAAAAAAATTGGCCTTCAGGAAATATAAATCAGAGGGCACAGTATTGGCTTTCGACCAATACAAGGAGGCAAATAGGAAGTGTAAACACAAAATCAAGATGGCTAAAATAGACTTTGAGAGACAAATAGCGGAGGATAGCAAAAAAAACCCAAAGAAATTCTTTAAGTATATCAACAGCAAAAAAACTAGGGCAGAGCATATTGCACACATAATTAACAATGATGGGAGGATGGTTACAGAGGACACTGAAAAAGCAACTGTACTGAATGCTTTTTTCTCATCAGTCTTTACACAGGAATCGGAGGGGTACACTGACCATGACTGTATAGTTAGTAGTAATACACAGGACTTGCCACTATGGCTAACAGAGGGTGAAATCAGGGAAAGGCTGGATAAACTCAACACAAACAAATCACCAGACCCGGATGGCGTACATCCGAGAGTACTCAAGGAACTCAGTAAGGTTATATCCAGACCACTGTTCCTGATCTTTGCGGACAGTATTAGGACAGGAGATGTACCAGGGGAGTGGAGGAAAGCTAACGTGATTCCGATATTCAAAAAGGGTCAGAGGCATATACCGGGAAATTATAGGCCTGTCAGTCTGACATCAGTACTATGTAAACTTCTGGAGGGGATGATAAGGGACTATATCGTAGAGTTTGCTAAGGACAACAGCATCATCAGTAGTAACCAGCACGGGTTTACAAATGGGCGTTCTTGTCAAACCAATCTCTTAACATGCTATGAGGAGGTGAGCTGTGAGCTAGATAGGGGCAGACCAGTGGATGTGGTGTACCTAGATTTTGCTAAGGCGTTTGATACAGTTCCCCACAAGCGCTTAATTTATAAAATAAGGTCTGCAGGTATCGACAGCAGGGTTTGCTCTTGGATACGGAACTGGCTAAAAGGGCGTGTCCAAAGGGTGGTAATAAACAGCGCGTACTCAGACTGGTCTGAGGTAGTAAGCGGGGTCCCCCAAGGCTCAGTCCTAGGACCAACCTTGTTCAATTTATTCATAAACAGCATTGAGGACGGGATCAGTAGTTCAATATCAGTTTTTGCAGATGACACAAAATTAGGCAGGACAATAACAGCACAGCATGAAGCAGATATCCTACAGAATGACCTGGACAAAATAACGGAGTGGGCAAAGACATGGCAAATGAGGTTTAACGTGGAGAAATGTAAGGTTTTACACTTGGGGACTAGAAACATAAAAGCACAATACACGTTAGGAGGGGAACCCTTGGGAGAATCAAAAATGGAGAAGGATCTGGGAGTCTTGGTTGAGGATAGACTAGGCAACAGCATGCAATGTCAAGCGGCAGCTGCCAAGGCTAGCAGAATATTAGCATGCATAAAGAAAGGGATGTATTCCAGAGATAAGACTATAATCCTTCCACTTTATAAAACTCTGGTCCGACCTCATCTGGATTATTCGGTCCAGTTCTGGTCACCAGTCCTCAGAAGGGATGTGTTGGAGCTGGATAGAGTCCAGAGAAGGGCAACTAAACTAATTAGGGGATTGGAGGACCTTGATTATGAGGAGCGTCTGCAATCGCTTGATTTATTCTCCCTGGAGAAGAGACGCCTGAGGGGGGACATGATAGCAATTTTTAAATATCTAAATGGGGATCTAGGCTTAGAAAAAAAGCTGTTCAGTCGAAGGGATTTCATGAGAACTCGGGGGCATACAATGCGATTAGAGGAGAAGCGTTTTAACCTCAGGCAACGTGGGGGGTTCTTTACTGTTAGGGCTACAAGATTGTGGAATTCTCTACCACATGAGGTGGTTTCTGCGGGTAGTATGGTGGCTTTCAAAAGACTCTTAGACGTACATCTCAAGGATCAGAACATTCAGGGGTATGCAAGATGATTACAGCCACACACATCTACACAGGTTGAACTGGATGGACTTTTGTCTTTATTCAACCTCACCAACTATGTAACTATGTAACTATGTAATAGCCAGTCGCAGCCACCAGGAGTATGTGTAAAATCCCCCAATGTCTCTCACAACTTATGAACCTGGCAGTAATAGGGTTATCCCGCCAACAGACCTTTGCCGACATTTTCTTCTGGATGCTAGTCTTCGAGCCTCTTCCTTGATGCATGCGCAGCAGTCAGTCATCCCAGCACTCAGAGACTGGCACAGCAATGTAAGCGAACTTGCTCATGTTCATTGTGAGTGCATTTTTAAATAAATTGATTTGGGGCCCACCAGTGCTGCCTATCAGTGCCCATCAGTGCCACCTATCAGTGCTGCCTATCAGTGCCCATCAGTGCCGCCTATCACTGACCACCAATGCTGCATATCAGTGCTACCTATCAGTGCCACATATCAGTGCCCATTAGTCCTGCATATCAGTGCTGCATATCAGTGCCGCCTATAAGTGCCCATTAGTGCTGCATATTAGTAGCACCCCATCAGTGCCACCCCATCAGTGCCTCCTCATCAGTGCCTGTCAGTGTGGCCTCATCAGTGCTCATCAGTGCAGGAATAAACTTATCTATTTACAACATTTTATAACATAAACAAAAAAATTTTTTTTTTCAAACTTTTCGGTCTCTTTTTATTTGTGTAGCAAAAAAGAAAAAACCTTGCGGTGATCAAATACCACCAAAAGAAAGCTATATTTGTGGGGAAAAAATGACATAAATTTGGTTTAGGTACAGTGTTGCATGACCGTGCAATTGTCATTCAAAATGCAACAGCGCTAAAAGTTGAAAATTGGCCTGGGCAGGAAGGGGGTGAAAGTGCCCTGTATTGAAGTGGTTAAATAACAAATCACTTAAAATGATTACACAAGTGTTTCAATCTTTAGTGACTAATGAGAAGCACTAAAAACATTACACCCCTTCCTATCTGATAAGCCCTACCACCAAGAGCTGCAGATATCTATGCTAGCATAAACACTGGGGAAACAGTAAAGAGATGCTGTTTGTGCTTATGTAATGCAACTGATGATGCATACACTAAAAGAGAGCATTTCGTTGTATTCAGTATTGCAGTAAAGTGTAAAGTATGTAAATTGCAAAGAGCAGTAATCTACAGTATAGCAGAAAACATTTTAACAAACCTGTCTCTTCTATGTTACTGCACCTTGCTCAAGACCAATGCTCTTTGCATTGCTGTATTGAATAAAACATCATTAGCGAAATTATAATAGTTAATTCAGTGTGAAGACACAAGAGGTAACCAAGGGTTATGAAGATTTCACAACAGCCTGTCGTAGGTGTGTACATGTGACAGGTGGGATAGCCTCTTGCAGGAGGAGCTGTTGTCTGCGCTTTCTGTGATTGAGGTCTGTCTCCTATAGCAACGGGAGCAGATCAGCACCGCAGATATCCTCAGCCTATGCACAGGAACGGAAAAGGAGGAGTTAGGTGAGTGCGTGCATAGAGCCTACTCTAGGCGCATGGCAGGACCCCATTACTGGGAGTTAGGTAGCGGAGATAGACTGGACAAGTGGAGAGGCCATTGGCTCCCTTCTAATTGCATCTGTGACCATGGTGGTGTATAATATAGTCATACTAATGTCTTGTTTTCTTTTGGTTTAAAAAAAAAAACATGTCATACTTACCTGCATTTTATGGTTTTGCACAGAGCAGCCCAGATCCTCCACTTCTCTAGTCCCTTCTGTCGAGTGCCCCCACAGCAAGCAGCTTGCTATGTGGGCACCCGAGCCGAGCCGCTGCTCTCTGTGTCTATTCAGACACGAATCTTCGCTCCAGCCACGCCCCTCCCTCGTCCCACTGGCTTACTGACTTTGATTGACAGCAGCAGGAGCCAATGGCGCCTGCTACTGTCGCAGCCAATGAGGAGGGGGAGTCCTGGACAGCTAAGCCTCTTGTTCAACATCACTCGATTGAGATGGGGCTTAGGTAAGTATTAGGGGGCTGCTGCACACATATAATGCATTAAGATAAAAAACCTTCTACCTTTAGAACCACTTTAACATTGACAGAGTTAACTAGAGTTCAGTTGTCTATACAAGCAAAAGTACCCAATACTGTATGTAAGACAATAACCTTATCCGAGGTGCCTAACGTAGCCCCGAAATACCCACCCTGGGGTAGGCCTCCTATGTGACCCACACATAGCCCAACGAGAAGGGGAACAATGAGGAAGTGTCAACTGTTTAAGTCCCTACAGGTTTTTCTTGCAGGGTAGAGCTTGATGGGTATTCACAGACACTAGGTCAAATAAGGTCTGATTCCCTTGTGGTCAACAGCAGGCAGTGGGTGGATCCTTAGCCACAAGACTTCCCGCTATTGCCAATATAATTCACCCACTGCCTGCTGCCAAACACAAGGAGAGACCTGACCGTATGGGAAACTAGTGTCTCAGCTTCTCTATCTGGCTTTGCCAATTGCAACGCCACTGGTTGATGGAAGGCTGTCAGCTGTGAAGCCAACAGGGTCCTTTAACCAGTGATAGGTAGGGTGGGGGTAGCGGTGGCAAATATGCTTCTTCGCTACATGATTACAAGGACAGGCACTCTGCCTGTATCTGTCTTCTCAATTTGGAGCTGGTCCTAATTAACTCCAATTCAATCATGTATGAAGTGGAGGTATTTTTTTTATTTGGTGCAATATTAGTGCCACTTTTTAAAAGTGGCACTATTAAGAACTACCTGAATCGGCAGCACCTATTTATTGTAAAGTTACTTAAATAGATGGCAGGCATTTTTGAATGTGGCGCAGGCCATTTTAAAGGGCCATAGTGAAAGAAAAATGTCAGTATGAATTTTATTGAATTCCCCTGCATGTGTTATGCCTCCCCTAGATGGTGCTGCTTGACTTCTTACCTTATTTATGATAATAGCAGACATGTACACTATTCATTGACACTTGTATATTACCAGATGATCGCTTTACATGGGACAAACAGAAAAAGAGACCACAAAATCCATGTATGCACAGAGCATAAAATAAGTGTTTAAGATTTTATTAGGTACATTTGATTCATATTCATACATTCCTACTCAAAGTCAAAGGTGTTTGTTAATTCTGTTTCACACATCGCAGCCATACAGTTTCCATTAGGCAAAGTCACCAATGACACTGAAGAAGTCCAACAGAGGCAGTGAGGAGATGAAAAAGGTGTTGGCGGCAAAATATCTTAAAAGTAAGATTACACATTGTCTTACACTTATACAATATGTATTTGTACCAGACAGGAAAGTTAAACTTAACTATACTTACTACCATCCATCCATTTTATCATTTGCACTCATGTTTATAATGACCAAAATTACCTCTTCTGACTTTATCGCATTATCGATGACCGTGCAGAGTGCAGTAGCCCATGAATACCATTCAGCAATCTTGTTATTAAGCAATGGAAGATTAAATCTGATTGGGTGTTATGGGTTACTGCACTTTGCTCATTATTGATCTTTGCATACCATTAATAAATATGCTTGCTTGCTTGCCTCAGTAATATTAAAGAGGAGATTTACACGCAAAGATGCTCAAATACATACGAAAAAAAGTCTGAAAAAGAAGATGCTTAAACAGGAGTATCATGTGCAAGAGGCCTAAAGGAAAAGGAATGGTAAAAAAGCACTTGTGGGTTTAACCAATCATATTTTGCATATCAATCTGTTCACACCAGAATAATGTACGGTATACGCGGCAGCAACACCCAGATGCCAGAAATATTCGCCCATGGAGATCCATTGTTGTGTACTGAGAGCATGATCACTGAGGCTCGGTTCACACTGTGGCGGCTTCAAAGTCGCCCTACTCTGAATCCGCCCAATGCAGCGTGACTTCAGCGGGGCTTGCAAACGACTTCTCTAATAGAAGTCAATGCAAGTCGCCCCCAAAGTAGTGCAGGAACCTTTTTCTAAGTCAGAGCGACTTGAGTTGCTCCGATTAGAACAGTTCCATTGCACTGAATGGAGCGCAACTTGTCAGGCGGCTAAGTCGCCCCAGTGAGAACTAAGCCTAAATATGCCAGTCAATCAGATTCCATCGCTTAAGCTTGCCATACATTATACAATTTCCTTGTTCAATTTCCTTTAGATTTACCTTGTTTACTATGTAGTGCAAGGGCCTGCCTAATTGCATACAAATTGAAAGTGTTTAGGTTTGACATCATATTATATGGTTTTAGTAAATCTAAAGGAACATTTTACAAGAAAATTGTATAATGTATAACCAGACCATATTGTATAATGAATGTCGGGTGACATCGGCAAGTTCAATAAAAACCGGCTGACATTCAGGCCGTGTGCATGTCAGCCGGTCCGACAGAAGCCGGCTTCTGTCAGACGAGAATGCTGGAAAACCAGCAGCCCACTGACTCCCAATCAGCGTTCTCAGCCAATGGCTGAAAGACCTGATCAGAGTGTTCTGGCGGAGGGGCCACCCCCCTGTCAGAACACAACAGCTCAATGGAGGAAATTGCTGTACTAACGTCCGATCGTTAATACAGCGGCTCCGACCAGAGCTAACAGTTTTTTTGTTTCGTTCAACCCAGAGAAAATTAGAGATGAAATATGATTGGTTTCTACAAGAACCACAGCAACCCTCTAACTTTCCACACTATCCATAAGACCCCACTGAAGGCTGGGTAGGTCCATTAAGAAATGTATTGCAAATGCTCAGCAGTAAAATTGTTCAGAATAATCCTCACAGATATAGAGTGTGTTTTAAGTCTCCTGTTTGATGCCAGATTCACTTTCTTGGTGCCTACATGGCAGCATAAATATTCTGCCAGCTGCCTGATATGTCTTCTCTTTTTGAGTTCTGCCCCAAGAAAAAAATTAGAAGTTAGCAGCTACATATACTGTAGCTGCTGACTTTTGTTATTAGGACATTTACCTGACCTGGAATCCAGCGATGTCAGCACCCCAGCTGATGTTTTCATCGGCTGTTGGGTGCTGCCGCCATCATTGCCGGAAAGAGAACCTGGCAGTGAAGCCTTTTGGCTTCACGGCCGGTTCTCTACTGCGCATGTGCGAAGTGTGCTGTGCATTCTGAATGGTGCAGTAGCAGGCGAAGGAGTAGAGGGCCGGGCTTGTGACATACTTCGCCACGCCCCTGTCCACTAGAAGTAGGGATGAGTACCTGTCAAAAACAGGTACCTGCTACCCCCCCGAAAGATGCCAAATGTGGCACCGGAGGGGGGGAGCAAATAGATAAGCGGAAGTTCTACTTTTGGGTGGAACTTCGCTTTAAGGTCTACAACGATCTGGTGATCAAGGATGTTACTGAAAGACTCTGCATTTTCTGACAGTAGTGTGGTATTTCTGGCCACTTGCAGAATGGACAAGTCTACGACCAGAGGAGTATGAAAGAGTTATGCATCCAACTCTAAAAGTGGATAGAGCCTTGTGAAGTGATTATGGGCAAAGGGTCTCTTATCTGCCATTTTCCATGTGTATTCTGCCTAGAATAGGCACCAGGAAAGGAAAATTATGACAGGGTAAGTATTCCATTTTCCTGGTGCCTACATTGCAACATACACATGAAAAATGTGGATTCTTTGCCCAAAATCGCTCCTCAAAGCTGTGCTTTTAGAGTCAGATGCACAACTCTTTGATTTTTCTCCAGCCATAGATACAGCCATTATGCCACTGACCAGAAATACAACACTGACATCAGAAGATGCAGAGTCTTTTATGGACAATGCTTCTTCCTCCAGTTCTACAGTAACCTAAGTACAAATGGCACGATGGCATCGATAAAAACAGTTATATTCTGTAACCTCACTCCCTCAAAATTGAAATTGTTTGTGAAAGGTTTCAGTGTCTGGACCACAAGGAATCATGTTTGAACTTAGATTTACTTAACAGTACTAGTATGTTCTACAACATAACTTTGTTAGACATGCTTTGTTTTCCTGTAGATATCAAATAAGTAACCCATATGCAATGGTGGAAAACAAATGACATACGAGGTATTCCATCTTAAAATGCAACTTCCAAAAAATGCTTTTGTTCGACATTTAAATGCAGTAGTGTCATCATGCTGCTGATAACAAATGCATAATCCTATTTCTAACCTTAAAGAAGAATTCCAGGAATGGCATTTTATACAGTAGTTACATTCGTCCAGCTTGGATCAATGTAACTATACATATGGCATACCCATAGGATCTTTCTAGAAGCTGTAAATCACTGTAGTAGACACAACTATTCCAATGACCTCAACTAGCTTCTGGGTATCATGTTGAGTGACTGCCCTGCTGCATTGTGAACACAGGAGTTCAGCCACTCAGTATGGGCACTATTCAGAATATGCTTTGCGTTTTCTCAATTAATGCAAAGCATTCTCTGATTGACTGTGGTGGAGAGGTGGGGCGGTGGCAGCCATAGCTGGAATTCTTCTTTAATTGTTAAGTAAGCAGGCTGTAAGCTTAAAATTGCTCAATTGCATGACATTCTTCATTGCAAAATAATACAAGCAATAAGGAACGTCTTTCTTATGTGAATATCACTTCAACCGTCCTACCACTATTTTCTTGTGGGCAGCATAGCGAAACTTGAAACTCAGATGGGCACATTAGTATCTAGATATCTAGATTCTAGGGACATTTGTTTCAGGCTCCAAGTCTTACTTGACACATTTGGGCTTCACATGCCCAGAGGCCAGACAAAGGTTGACGTGGGCCGTGGCTGTTTATGCATTGAGCCTAATGCGTGATATTAGCAGTGTATGGCATCTGTTAGTATAGAAATCTGTAGAATATGCTGGATTAAAGAATTGTTCCAAGCCTATAGTTACTAAAGCATCCATATTTAGAGCATAGAGAAGGCATTCTGCATGACTACATAGGAATCTGTCCTGGAACCCATTGCATGCATGCTTGCAATTCCTATTACTAATCCATCCAATACATATCAGCTCTAAATCCCAAAATGTCACGCTCTGTAAAATTAATTATATACATTTTATATTTGTTTGGAAATATACTGCCTAAAATCAGTAATTATTATACTGAAGGTATAACAATATTTTGTGATTGAAATAGTTTACTGGTAAAACTGTATTTTATGTCTTTATGCCAGTTCACTGCATGCAAAGGCTGTATGGATAACAATTAAGGATTATAAAATATACAGCATATATATTTTCCCCAAATACCCAGTGCAATAGACAGGAGGTCTGCCTCCTATAGGTAGTAACAAAACTCAAATGTTACACATTCTCACAGGCCATTTCGTGATCATGAAAATTTGAGTACACACAATTGTACAGTTGATGTTCCGAGTTGCTTAAAAAAACTGCAAAAAGTGCAAAGATGTGCAGTTACCCAATGCAACCAACCATCTTTTAGCAATTGAGTCATACCATTGCATGGTCATGTCTGATAGTCTACCACTGTGAACACTCATTTTTTTTTTTTTTATTAAACACATTTGAGAAGGTGCCTTTATTTGAAACAACACCTATTAAATACAGTGCATCATAAAGCTTTATGATCCATTTCTCAATGTCCTGAGCAGAAGGTATTAGTAAATCCTAACAGTGGGAACTGTATTCCACATGTAGATTAGGGCTTCTGTACATGGCCATTTATTTGTGTATTAGCTACTGTTCTTCCCCACAGAAGTCAAAGTAAATGCAAAAGCAGCGTGAAGCCTTTCCGAAGCAACTCATGTCAACTCAGAAACAATCATAAGCAACTCAGAAGAGCAGCTCAAAAGCAGACCCAGGCTAAATTATACTGCTTTTTTCTCTTTTCTGTGTCTGATGTCTATGTACCTAAACCCTTGTAGTTACTTACAACAGCAGACTAATCATTGATAGACTGCTCTCTAAGAATGATCCACTTTCTTTTATTTATGAAGCTAGTTCAAGTGTTTATAATTTTTATTTAAATCCTGTTATTATTATACAGTCACCATCATCATTACTGTCGTAGAGGCTTCTTAGCAATCCTTCATATTTACCCACATGCTGAAAGAGATTAGTGACTTCTGACCTAGTATTGTCTAATGAAACCTCATTTAGACCACAAGACAAGACAAATCTACCACTTAACCGCTTGCCGACCACCGCACGACTATTTACTGCGGCGGTCAGCCCCTCACAGGCAAGCGACGTAGTACTACGTCGCTAGCCTGTGAGGGTCTACGGAGCGAGCACGCGCCACCAAAGGCGCGCTCCCGCTCGGTCACGGACCCCCCGCGCGTGTGCCCGGCGGACCCAATGTCCGCTGGGCACTCGCGATCGTCCGTTACACCGGGAGAAAGGCAGGCGGCTAATGTAAACAAAGCCGCCTGTCATTCTTCCCTGTGTAAGAATGGAGATCAAACGGTTCTGCTATGTAGGACCGTTGATCTCTGTTCTTACACAACAAGCCACATCCAATCACAGTTAGAATCACGCCCCTAGGGACACACTTAACCCCTCCCTCTCAAAAAAAGTTAACCCCTTCACTGCCAGTGTCATTTTTACAGTAACAGTGCATATGTATAGCACTGATTACTGTAGTAATGTCACTGGTAACCCCCAAAAGTGTCAAAAATGTCAGTCAAGGGTCCGATCTGTCCGCCGCAATGTGGCAGTCCCGCAAAAAAAATCGCAGATCGCCGCCATTACTCGTTAAAAAAAAAAACAACAAAAATCTTTCCCTTAGTTAGTAAACGCAATAACTTTTGCGCAAACCAATCAAAATACGCTTTTTGCGTTTTTTTTTACCAAACATATGTAGCATAAAACAAATTGGCCTAAAATGTTAAAAAATTGTGATTTTTACATTTTTTTTGGGGAATTTCATACAAAAAAATGTGAAAAATATTGGTATTTTTGCAAAATTGTCCCTCTTTTTTTGTTTATAGCGCATGATCAAAAAATCGCACAGGTGATCAAATACCACCAAAAGAAAGCTCTGTTTGTGGGAAAAAAAGGACCTGAAATTCGTTTAGGTACAGCGTCGCATGACCACGCAATTGTCCGTTAAAGTCACGCAGTGCCGAATCACAAAATAGGCCCTGGTCAGGAAGGGGGTAAAATCTTCCCGGGGCTTAAGTGGTTAAACACAACAGGACAGTAATGTTCTACTTCATGGTTGAGTCTTTAACTTCACTAAGAAAATAGTAATCTCCCATGGTCCACCAGCAATGATAGTCCCTGATGATGCACATGGTTCCATTAGTTAGTGACTACCACTGCTCTCTACAGTCAAGTTAGCAAGACACAATAACTGATTATTATAAAACTCACAGTCAGTTAAGAAGACACAGTGGTCCTTAATTGTGTAGATGTAAAATCCAGTCTAACCCGTTTAGAAAAGCTCGAACTTGCTCACCAGAAACAGGAATTAATTAGGTGACAATTATGATATATATGGCACTTCAGACTACAGCAGAAGAAAGCCTTGGATGATTAGATATGAGGGGTAGTAGTTAATATTTACTTTGGATTTCAGTGATAAGTGATAGGCTGACTGATTTGATTTTCATACACACATGTTGTATAACCATGCATGTCTATGCATGCTAGTCGTTAAAAAAATGATTGTTAATTGTCCAATATCATGTCTGTGGCCGACTTTAGTGGTTCTTGATACACTGCAAATTAATCTGGTCTGGTTGCCTTGGGTATGTATAGATGACAAGTCCATTTTTTGGCTATATTTTAATGTATAGGTGATGTTATCCTGTGAAAACCCTCACCCTTTTGGAAACCATGCAATGAAACAAACACTAGATGATGCATCCTTCATAAAGGCATATTAATAAATGGATAACAACTCACAAATATGTGTGAGGGATTTTAGGCTCCCTTTCTACATGTGATGGAATAAGCTAACTGCAGGAAGAATAAGGCTCACTAGGATCTCATCATAAATCATGGCAAGCGTGCAGAGATTTGCTATATCAAATATGAGCCTTAATCAAATCTGCTTTTATCACTTTTGTTTTATTGCATTTATACGCTTTGTTAATTCAACAAAAAATAGTTTTTGGGGCAGGATAATATTTGCTAGGGCTTCAAGAGCTCATTTGATGAACATAGAAGGTATTGCATATACATGAGTCTCAATTTAAAAAAAGAGATATTTAAATCTTCATACACTTCTCCCAAAACGCTGTATGCAGTTAGATAAAATAATGCCCACCCAGTACTGTCTACTAAAATAAGTTTGAAACTATATGCTATTAAGGTATATTTATTTTAACACAGTCTCAGATCTTTGAATACTCAGACTATAGTTTAGCCTCCAACTTGCTTGAGATTTAGTACTTGCTAAGCTTCTTTGGAACACAATTTATTTTGTCTCAGGATCTTATCTTTTGCCATTTTTCACGTAAGTGTGTTTAAGTTATGGGTCCATATATGGTCCAACCAAGCAACTCATAAGAATGGTGCTTGTCATCTAGGAGAGGCAAACTATGATGTCACTCACCCCTAGTTAGTGACACTATATTGCCTGAGTCTCTAAACATTATTATTTTCTACCCGCAGATGTTGGCATTGGGCATATTTAAAATCCAGGAATTAGGAAATTTCTTATAACACCATGTTGAAACATAAGTACAAACATCTCATAGAGATAGCCTGAAATGTAGTGAAAATCGTATGGGTCATGCTGAAGTTTCTGGATTCCAGCAGCTTTGAAGACTGTTAAAGGGAACAGTAATATATTATGTAATACAACATATTACATAGTTCAAGATGCCACTTACATCAGCACTGAAGGTAGGGTATTGACACAAAAGTTGTATTCTGGAGAGGCTATATATAAAACAATAAACTGCAACAATTATTTATTCTTTGAGGGATTGTTAGCAAAGTATGCTCTAATACTTAATGGGCTCGACAAATGCTGAACAACTAACTATGAGAGAGAGAGAGAGAATTTTGGAGTAAATGACAGCTTTATACAAAATAGATGTGAACTAGTCCTATTTCCAAGCAGAGAAGGCTAAAATGTACCATGGCAAAACAGGAAATACACTAAAAATAGTAAAAGCACAAATCCATTTCAAAGCTTCTAAGGATTACTCGTAATGGACAAAATTGTATAATCATATGATGCCCATTTGTCAGCCGTATTACCTTATTTCACCTATTGTTTCTTCACAGAACAATTACTACCAACATTATCTCTGTAATTAGAACCACGAAGATATGTTTAAGTGCCTGTCGGTTGAAATTAGCAATAGCACACTGTGCAGGTGATTATAAAAGGAGGGAAAGGTTTTAAATAGGATTCAAAAATTATTTCGGATATAGGAAGACCAAATAAATATAGAACAGAAGTCAGATGGAGCAGACAGAAGTCAAATGCAAACAATATAGATTAGCAACCCTTTGAAGTCTGAGAAGAAGACTACACAAAAAGACAAAACAAAAAAAAAATAGGGTCAACAAAGAAAATCCAACCAACAACAGTATATAGATAAAGTAACAAATTAAAAAAATCCTATTGTATTTTTTAGCAAATCAGACCTCTTCTCAACAAAATATGAAGAAAATGTCTTAAAAAGGCAAAACTTTTTTGTGTAGTTGAGAGAAGAAGGCAATGACAGATACTTGAAACTGTAGACGAAAACCATGTCCAAACAGAAACCTCGTTTTTTAAGCCTTGCAGCCATTTTGAAACCTGTAAAACAAAAATGAATTTTTTTTTCCCCTACTCTGTGACATCTGTGAGACCATATGTAAAGATGAGGTGACTATTCTGTGGCATGCATCATTCTTTGAAGAAAGTATACACCTTTGCCACTGCTTGGACTTCTCTATACATTTTCTCCAATGTACAATTATCAGTTTATTTTTTGCGGGCTAGGAACACAACACCCACAATAACAGCGATAGCAGCAACAGCCACTCCTGCAGCCATCAGCAGTGGCTTAAGACCCTCAAATCCTGAACCATCTGCAGCTCCGTTAGATGAATCATTCTCTTCCCCATTGGCTTTGCTCTCTGATGTACTTGGTGGTGCCTGAGGCTCAGGTACAGTGGGTTTTGAGTCTTCGTGGTTGACAGGTGCAGTGTCTCCTGTGGGAGCCTTCTTAGCTGTTGGATTAGGCTGGTCTTTGATAGTTCCTTCTTTCTTGTCTCCACTAGCGGCTGGGTTGCCTTTGTCTGCTTTCTTGACACTGGTGGATCTTGGCTTTGGCTCCATTTTCAAATCCTTCTACTTACAGCTTAGTAAGTTCCTTTAGGCTTAGCAGTAATAAATTTATTGTGTACACTAATTCATTCAGATCACTCTGCCGAATAAAATCTAAAAAAAAAAGAGAAAAAAACATGTATACAAAACATAATTAAAGGTTATTTCCTTCATTATGAACATTTGTCCAGTGCTATTGGCCCCTCTGTGATTCCCACACCCTTGTCTGGCCACTGCTAAATTTACACAGAAGACTAAAGCCTCGTACACACGCGTCGAAAATCGGCAGGGAATTTTCGTCCGACGACCGATCTGCCGATTTTCGGCTTGTTAGTATGATGCTTCCGACAACCGACTCCGACTTTTCGGCCGAAAATAATCTGGTGTGCAGGCTATAAAATTTTTGTCCGCCCTCAAAACACGGCCGATTTTCGTGCAGTCAGTACAGATTTCGACAGGGAAAAACCTAATGAGCAAGACTGGGCATGCTCAGAGAAGAAAGAACACAAAGAAAGCAAACCACCAACACATGACATCACTTCTGAAGTAGAATTTTGTCGGGCGAGAAAATTCGTGTGCAGTCTAGGCACATTCCAACCAACAAAACACCACTCTGGACAAAAGACGGACGATCGGTCGGCCGATAATTGTTGCGTGTGTACTAGGCTTTAGTAATGTCTCAAGTTGATAAAGTACATATGTAAGTAACCAATGTGTCAGATTTTTACTAGTAGGTAGTGCTAGAGACATAATAAATAATTTGACCTAAGGACCTGTAGAAATTTGTATTTCCATATACCATCAAATCAATGTGGTTTACATTCCCTCAGAACAGAGTAGTGATGTAGAGGTTGGTGAGACGCACGGGGGAAGGAAACTCAGATATTGGAACTTGTAGAAGTGTGTGATGATAATAGGTTTTGAGGAACCCTAAAATATGATGAGTAGAATGAGGTGCATTAAACTCAGAGCCATCGTCTTTTCTCCAAACTGTGTTAAGCTGGATACACACTATACAACTTTTGTTGGTAGATTTCCTTTAGATTTGCTTTCAACTATGTAGTGCAAGGGCCTGCCAGATTCCATACAAATTGAGAGTGTCTAGGTCTGACCCCATATTACATGGTTTTGGTAAATCTAAAGGAAAAAAGTCTTCAGAACATTGTATAGTGTGTACCCAGCTAAATGGGCCATACACACTATACAATTTTCTGAAGACTTTTTCCTTTAGACTTACCAAAACCATATAATATGAGGTCAAACCTAAACACTTTCCATTTGTATGCAATACGGCAGGCCCTTGCACTACATAGAAAAGGTAAATCTGAAGGAAATCTAACCACAAAAGTTGGATAGTGTGTATCCAGCTTAAGTCAGCAAAAATATAATCAGATTTAAATCTTTTGTCTGTAGTGGCCAGGCAGAGAATCCATCCAGTCCTGAGATTTACAAAGCTCTGGTACACAACAAACCCCCACTCTGACAGGACAGAAAACCTGATTTTTTTTTGTTTGGTGTAAAGCTGGATACACACTGTACAACTTTTGTTGGTAGATTTCCTTTAGATTTAACTTCAACTATGTAGTGGAAGGACCTGCCTGACTTCATACAAATTGAAAGTGTTTAGGTCTGACCTCATATGGTTTTGGTAAATCTAAAGGAAAAAATCGAAAGAAAATTGTATAGTGTGTATCCAGGTTTAAGTAACTCTTATGGGCCATACACACTATAAGATTTTCAGAAGACTTTTTCCTTTAGACTTACCAAAACCAGATAATATGAGGTCAAACCTAAACACTTTCAATTTGTATGCAATCTGGCAGGCCCTTGCAATACATAGAAAAGGTAAATCTGAAGGAAAAAGTCTTCAGAAAATCTTATAGTGTGTATGGCCCTTTACAGGTCTTTTATTTTTCCAATCTGTGTTGGGACAGTAACAGGGAAAGCAGTAAACTGATGAGCTAATCTTTCTGTTAGTTTGCTTTCTCCTCCAATCAGCATGCTCCTTGAAAGCAATTAAAGACTGCAACACAATTGACTAGCTCTTTGTGCTGTCTCTCCCTCTCCCAGTCTTGTCTCTGCTATATAAAAGATTTCAAGAGGCTGATACCAGGTCAATTTCCTCCCATACTTTTTGCATATCAAAATACATTTTATAATATGTTAATGGTTATGGAGGTACATTAATTTATGTATTTTATATCTGCATAGAATTTTGCTTAAAAAAATGTGTCTTGAAAAAGATTCACTTTGCTGGTGTTGATCATTGTAGGGTGTGGGTGAGATGGGTTTGCCGACCTGGCAAACTGCAGAGCGATTATGGCACCACAGAAACCAACTACCAGTAAAAGACTTCTTTGCCTTTGAACTTAGGTCAGGTGGCTTAGAACTGCCAATAATATCAGCTTTGTTATGTGCCAGCCTCCTCATTTTAAAAGACTGAGGTACCAGTAGCCATATTGACAATCTGCTTATAATGATAGGGAAAGCAGAGGAGGTGCTACTAAAAAAAAAGTGCATAGAGAAAATTTTGTGTGGAGCTTGTATTCACTGGCCTCCTAAAGTAGATGCATACCATTACTGAATATCATTTACCTAGCAAAATACTGTGTAACCTGGGTAAACCTTTGGGTAAGGGAAGGAAGGGTTTTTACATCTTAGTGCTGCTGATGTCTTGCAGCTTTCTTACAGTCTGTTCCTGTCCACATGCACTACAATCATAACAGGCTGAGTGTGTTTTTCACAGGGCATGTTTCCTTAATTTTTCTTAATGCAATTCATTTTTTTCACAGTATGTCCCTGTCCACCTGCAGTACAGTCATAGCAGGATACATGTGTTTTTTACAGAGCATATTTTCTACTTTTAGTTGGCTGCAATTTATTTTTTTCACAGCCTGTCCCTGTCCATATGCAATACAGACATGGCTGTATGTGTTTTTCACAGGGCATATTTCCCAGTTTTTTCTGGTTGCACTTGTTTTTTTTTACAACCTGTCTTTGTCTACATGCAATACAGTGATGGCAGGCTGCATGCGTCATAGGACATTTTTATCGGCTGCAGTTTATTTTTACACAGTCTCTCCATTTCCACATGCAATAGAAAAATAGAAGCATGCATGTGTTTTTTTTTTTTTTCACATTGAATATTTTGTAATTGTTGCCGGCTACAAATTGTATTCTAGATTTCTTAAAGTGATATTGTTAGATTTTTATGCTTTTAATTCTTGAAGTAAAACAGTGCTGTTTTCTTTGTCTCTATTACATTTGGGACTGTTCTCCCTGATTAACCACCTCTCGCCCCCTCTAGTAAAGAAAACTTCAGGACCACCGTTATTCCAGAGAGGATGTCATATGATTTTCTCCCATTTGTGCTGCTTATGTGCTCCTTAGGGGGCACGTGGTGTGCAATCTGTAACTCGATGTGTCCACCGGACACAGTAGAACACAGATTGGTGTACAGGGCTTCTGTGTGTGGCCTGGGTACCATGTGATTGCTGTGATCACATGTCAGTTTTTAACAATAGCTTTCATTCATAGCTATTTTATGCACTATTGTGATCTCTGTGATTGGCCACATCGATCACATGGTATAGGGGGCAATCACAGCAGACCTGTACCATGTGATAGATGTGACCAATCACAGCATAACAGTTGTAAGCAAGGTTTTATGAATGAAACCTTTGAACAGTGATAGAGATTGTTTATAAGTGATCATCACTGTAATAAGCAATTAGAGTATATAAATCCTGATAACCCCCCCCCCCCCCCCCCGGATTAATACAATGACCAGCCATATGGTGACGCTGCACTTCTCTGGTGACGGTATGTAAAAAGAAATCATTTTGAAAAAAAGAAAAACAACATTTTTTTTTTTAATTTTCCAAAAAATTGTGACAAAGAAATGACAACTTCAAAAAACGCACCATGCCTCTTACTAAATACATTGGGGTGCTAACTTTCCAAAAATGGGTAATTTGGGGGGCATTTGTACTGTTCTGGCATCAAAGAATGAGATAGGCCAACAGTACATCAAGATTGATCAATTTATATATATTTATATATATATATATATATATATATATATATATATATATATATATATATATATGTATATATATATATATATATATATATATATATATATATATACTGTATATAGTATACCATAGATTGTAGAATATAAAAAAATTCATACAGAATAAGAAATATACACTGGTTTAAGTTAATGTTACCAAAGAAATGTTACAGGATACATTTTGTGAAGAAAAATTACTTATTTGCAAAATTTTATAACAGAAGCTAATAAAACTTGTTTTTCAAACTTATTTGTATTATGTCATTTATATAGCATAAAAAAAAAATTAAAAAAAACAGCAGTGATTAAATACCACCAAAAGAAAGCTCTATCTGTCTCTTAATTTGAGTGCAGTGGGGTTGATTTACTAAAACCTGAGAGTGCAAAATCTGGTGCAACTATGCATAGAAATCAATCAGCTTCCATTTTTTTTGTCAAAGCCTAATTAAACAAGGTAAAGTTAGAAGCTGATTGGCTACCATGCACAGCTGCACCACATGTTTCACTCTCCAGTTTTAGTAAATCAACCTCAGTGTTGCATGACTGAGTAATTGTCATCCAAAGTGTGACAGCACTGAAATCTGAAAATTGACCTGAGAGGGAATTGGTAAAAAAAAGGTGTCTGGTATTGAAGTGGTTAAAGATGTCCTGTTCTTGGCAGTTTTTTCAATTATAAGTTTTAGCTCGGCGTGATTACAGTTCATCAGGCTGTTGTTGCCGACAGTCCACTTAAAAGCGGTCTTTTTTGTAGCATGTCACTGCATCCTTTGAAAAAAAAAGGAAAAACACTGTGCACCATAAACACTGGACACCCTCTCCCTGGTTATTAAAAGCCAAATTCTCAGTGCTGAAGGCCCTCTCGGACACGACATGTGCAGCAAGGCAGACTAGTACCTCAAGCTCGTATTGGGTTAACTCCAGCCAGTGGTAATCCTTGACACCCAGCATTCCTTAGATATGATTAATTGTAAGCATTTTAGTTACAGCCTTGCTGTCCCTGCCTATTTTTAGTTCACCAGGGCAGGGATGGTCTTGTGAGAAAAAATTATTAGAAATAAAAAAAATAAAATAAAAAATAATTTGTAAATTTGTAAATGTTTTAATATATTAATATTAAAATATACAAAAACATAGTGATGGCAGGTGGAAAATGGCTGGGTCTGAACCGGCATTTGGCTCTCAGCATTATCAAAGATTCAATTTCTGCCTTTTCTATGTTGTTTTATGGACCATAGGCCTCTTACCCCTAAGTAAGATCTTTACTTTCTACAGGGACTCAAAGCAGCAGGGGGTTGCCTTATGAAGAAAAATAGAAAAATGAAAAAAGTATAAAAAATGGAAGATTATAAAACATGTTCATCTTTAATAATTAACAAATGAAAACATGTCAGGTTTCTGCTCTTTCTACAAAGGAAAAAACACTGGGGAAAACCCTCGGGTCACCCCACTCAAGCAGTTGTAAGGGAGAACCAACACCGTGTAGATCAAAAAGAAAACCCTTATTGAAAAAAAATATATCCAATCGCAAGACAAGTATGTATCAAAAACCACCCAAATATCTCAATTAAAAACCAAGGACAACGTTATCACACTATGCACAATCAAGCGGGCCTCACACATTCATTCATGCATTGCACCGGTGCACAGTCCAGTACCCAAATGATAAATTAAATATACCTAGAAGGTATAACAGAGATTCCAAGTTGGGGAGCTCCCTTTAATTGGAACCTAGTTCCTCAAGTTAGAATTGGCCATTCACAGTAAACAATTATCTTATATCAAAGGGTCAGGGCCCTGTGTTCAGCATAATTCAATTCCCTTGTTCTTGAGGGCAGACTGCTAATTTATATGTCTGGGATTTAGCATCAGTGAATATGCAATAGCTGATTACCTCCATAGGAGGCTATGTGTCTGCATCTTGTCCTTGACTCTGGGACGAGCTATATGCTGAAGACACGGCCCAGATTCTTTGATACAATATAACTGTTTACTGTGAATGGCCAATTCTAACTTGAGGAACTAGGTTCCAATTAAAGGGAGCTCCCTAACTTGGAATTTCTGTTATACCTCCTAGTTATATTTAATTTATCATTTGGGTACTGCAATGCATGAATGAATGTGTGAGGCCCGCTTGATTATGCTTAGCGTGACAACATTGTCCATGGTTTTTAATTGAGGTATTTGAGTGGGTTTTGATACATACTTGTCTTGCGATTGGATATATTTTTTTTTCAATAAAGGTATTTTTTGTATTCTACACCAATGTTGGTTCTCCCTTACAACTGCTTGACTGGGGTGACCCGAGGGTTTCCCCTAGTGTTTTTCCTTTGTAGTACTGTTCCAGTTGTAGAGGTACCCCGTCCTGATTGGACGAAGCCGTGATTAGATACCTATTACTCTCACTTTTTCCAAGTGGGTTTAGGCCACATTATTTTTATTTATATTTTCATGTTTTCTGCTCTTTCTATCTTGTTTAAAAGACAATTGACCTCTCACCTCGTGATTCAGACCAAATATGTGACACAGATCAGCAAGAAAGTTCATCTGGCACTTGTGGTCTCTTTTTCCTTGCTACACATGCATTGTTCAAGAGAGGTATAAGCGTGGCTGGATTTCACCTGATGGTTGATATAGCACCTACACAGCCAATCCTTGGCCAGCCTGTCAATCAACCTCATTCTTTATTTGTGCTCAGACCAGCACTCGTTTCCTGAGCAGTAGGTTCATTACCTAATCCCAGGCTCCAGTCTGTTATTTTTCTGAGTTCCTGTTACCAGTCACCAACTTCAGGTTGTATCTACTCGACACTCTCCCTCATTTTTTGATGTTGCCCGTCGACTGTGTACCATGCTCTGGTTCTATATCTGTTCAGCTGACCTTTGCAGAAGTGTGACTAATGGCCACAACTTTGCACACCCACCAGTAAATTTATCACTCCCTGCTCTGTTGAAGATCTGGAGGCTATGCTTGGGCTACAGATAGGTTAAAAAAATGTGTTTTTGCCATTGTCTACCCTTCCTCTGGCTGCAGGATTTTACCCCTCCATTTGCTGCCTTCTACCCCTTTCTTCCTAAATTGTGGAAGGGTGGGCAACTTATGGCTACAATTTTTCCTTCTGCCTCTATGCCTCCAGTGATGGGGATCCTGCCACCATCACAAAATGCAGCAAATAGTTTCTTTGCACCATCTCCTCTAAGCGGGCCCCTTCTGCGATAGTGGCAGTAAATCCCACAATTTTTTTACCTTTGTATCACAGAGAGGTGAAATGCCCTCCTTGAAGTCTCTCTCCCATTTCCTCTTCTTCCTCTGCACCAGCATCCCAGCCCCCTTTTTCACTGCCAGCACCCTAATACTCATGCTCACTGTCAGCATGCCAACCCTCCTCCTCCTCACTGCCAGCATCCTTACCCTTCAT